>NC_064619.1:9299040-9608079 GCF_023898315.1 Schistocerca nitens | reverse complement strand
ACACCCCTGCATGTCTTTGACACAGGAACTGTAATTGGTCAGGTGTATCGAGACGTCACTTTGCACCAGTATGTCCGCCTTCTCAGAGGTGCAATGTCCTACCTTCCTCCTGATGGATGATAACACACGGCCCCACCGAGCTGCCATGGTGGAGAAGTACCTCGAAACACAGGATATCAGACAAATGGAGTGGCCTGCCTGTTCTCCAGACCTAAACCCCATCGAGCATGTCTGAGGTGCTCTCAGTCGACGTATCGCTGCACGTCTTCAAACCCCTACGACACTTCAGGGACTCCGACAGCCACTGGTGCAAGAATGGGAGGCTATACACCAGCAGCTGTTCGAACACCTGATCCAGAGTATGCCAACCCGTTGTGCGGCCTGTGTACGTGTACATGGTGATCACATCCCATATTGATGTCTGGGTACATGCGCAGGAAACAGTGGCGTTTTGTAGAACATGTGTTTCGGGACGGTTTTCTAAACTTATCACCAATACCGTGGACTTACACATCTGTGTCGTGTGCGTTCCCTATGTACCTATGCTATCAGCGCCAGTTTTTTGTAATGCCACGTTGTCTGGCACCACTTTCTGCAATTATCCTTAATTAATGAGCATGAGTGTATTATCTTGTAACTTTGACCCCCGACAAGTATATAATTTTCTTGGGAACTTATACCTATAATACATGAAACTTGTTAGTATCAACTATTTTTTGTAAAGTCATAAGAAAGTGAAACAAACCTCCACAAATCGATCTCAAAGTTCGATTGAGCACTACAATCTGCGTACTTCAAACTCGCAGGACCTTGATCAAACCATAATTACGGGCGCCAGTTTTTGTACTGAAAAGCCAAAATAAAGTTCAAAGTGTGATCAATAATAATCCCCAAACATATCCTTTGTAAGTCTTTTCATCATCTCAAAAAAAAACATTGCTACTTTTTGCTCATTTGAATGAGGACCTGGCCTCAAGCAAACACTAAATGCGGAAGTATATGAACAAATTTTACAGCACTCTGCATCGGGTACAGTAGGGGAACATTTCGCAGACGATGATCTTTCGCATCCAGACCCCCTCGTCCAACTTCTCTACCTTCTCTTATTTCGACTCTTGAGGAAGAAAGGGCTGCCATTACTCCACAGACAATCACACACCTCTCTGGAAGTGCTCACAGCAGAGACTATGCCTCATAAAGGCAAAGAGCGGATACCCCATATTAACGTCTACTAACAGGTGACCCCATGATTTTGATAACATAGTGTGACTAACGCCACTTTGATAGTGTAATTAGGTGCGGAATATTAATTTGTAGTCTCATATTTACAGATACTGTGCTTACTTACAGACCGAGAGATGGCAGCTTTAGTTCCTCGAACTCACCTGGAAGAAAGAAAATTGCTTTAGTTTGTCAGATTCTCCTTTCGCGCATTATTATTTTATTTCAACACAGTAGACACAAAATATTCACCCTGAGCCTTTTCTCTTATTGTAAACGTAAACGGTAATAAAGAAATATATGTACCTGTTGGAATGTGATAAAATATCCAGTTACGTTTTTTATGTTGTTCACTCGCTGACCGAGAGAATGCACATGCTACTGACAATAATATTCAAAGAAACAATCATTTCATTTCAGAACTTGTTACCTTTTTCTCTTTCTGTCTCTGCTATGCGAAACTCGATCCGAGCCAATAATTTCTCGGCGAGTCATGCGGTCATTCTTTAACACGTTTATTCCACCTCCTTGCCAACGTCCATGCCAAGTGGCAACACCGGTTCTCGTCAGATCACCGAAGTCAAGGGCTGTCGAGCTTGGCTGGCATTTAGATGGGTGACACTCCCTGTTGGCCGAGTGCTGTTGGCAATCAGGGTGCACTCACCCTTTTCCAGGCCAAATGAAGAGGTATTTCATTGCGAAGCAGCGGCACTGAACACGAAAAACGATAACGGCTGGGAGAACATTGTGCTGGCTGCATGCCTCTGCAGATCACATCCAGTGACGTCTAGGGGATGAGGATGACGCGGCGGTCGCTTGGTTCCGTTAGGCCTTCAAAGGTCTTTTCGGGCGGAGAGAGAGTTGCACCTCCTTCGTTTCTGTCTTACTGCCTACCACCTCAAACACTTACATAACTTTAATTTAGAAGAATTATTAACTCAAGAGACAAGGAGAGTAGGAAAACGGATTATTTTTGAAATATGTAAATGATTGACGCTCTGAACTTTGGCGGCTACTTATCAGAGCTTAAAAATACTGTTACGTTTTAGAAAAACTTAGAACTGTGAGATACGTTTTACTCAACCACTTCCGTATACATCATCGTCTTAGAAATTATGTATAGTGAACTGGAAGTTATTATTATGTTACAATGTGCTAATCAGTTAAATTAACATCGAACATAGGCAGATGCATTAATAACTTATTTGAATACAGTTGTCAAGACAGCCTAAATTAATTACAAAAAGATAACTTTTTTTACTTCAGTGCAATTATTGAGGCGAACTATTGCCGTTATAAAACGACATTGTGAAAGATCAACGTTTAAAAGTGGGCAGTGTACATCGTAATGACGGAATGGTGTTGAAAACGTGTGTTCTCCATGTGTCGAGTGGAAAATATTGTTTTGTGGTTATGATTAAGTCGACTGGAGGTCGTGAAGATTTGTTAAACCACACTTCAAGATAGTAGGTATCTATACACTGAGATACGCTTTCGGTATCCAGCTTTTCCGGCGTAAGCGCACCATGCTACAAAAAGTAAATATCGATTACCATTATCTGTATAAATTACTGAAGCCATATTTGAGCTTTCCTTCAGCATTTAAAAGAAATGATTTCACTTTATATAATAAAGTGTTGCTACAGGAAGATCAAAGACAATTATTTAAATGCACAAACTGTTATCAAGCTGAAATATATCCAAATGTGGACTTCACGTAAGAGCAACTGTTTTTGTTTTAAAGTGGGCCAAATACTAATGTGGAATGACCTATGAATAATTCAGTTTTACAGGAACACAATTTGTACACAATTTGTACACACTTTAAAGAAACTGTTACACAAGACACAATATCTGTTATCAGTGGTGCATTTGCCGGAAGTAGTTAAAGCTGAAGTTAACTTGGCTTGTCCCAGTAACTTACTTCACACTCCCTTTCCAAACTGTTAAACTTGCTGTTATTTGTAGATGTATTGTTGTTGTGCCAGCCATAAAGAGAACCTGTAACTAATTGATGTTGCAGCTGAATTAACCAATGACCTTTTATGGAGTTAATTGGTAGACGCATCAGTGATTTGTCCATAATGAGTGTAACAGTTGGCGTAAGTTTTTTTTTTCAGGAAGAAGAGATAATTACTTATTGTGTTTTTGTTTATGTCGTGCGTAAATGTGTTTGGATGGTGTTTCTGGGATTACTATCAGGGTTTTAATATTGATTGTATTTGCATATATCTTGCGAGAGACCTGAACGTTTCCAACGATCAATAAAGGCTACACACCGCTGGTGACCGTTTACTTCACCACTGCTATTAGGAATTGAGTCCACGTGCTATAATTGTAGTGTGCGTTATTGTGATTACTTCACTTCCCGTTTATTTGTTCAGTTGTCTTCGGGTACACACGTTTTACTCTATAGGTAAAGTGAATTACAGGCTACCAAGAGTTTTAGTAACCCTCATATTCTCAAAGAGGCAACACAAAACTGATGAGAGCTAGATTAGTGAATGGAGGAATGGCGTAGCACGTGGCGCTGCGTGACAGCACAGGTCATAATTAACTGACTTTCCTAGCAGTAGGACTGACCTGTTCGAATGCATAATTGTTCTTATGGGTTTTGGCTCTTATTTAAAAAACAAGACGTTTTAAAATTAAATACAGTTTTCATTAGGGCATCATACTCCACATTTATGACACCGATAAGCAATGTCTCCCATTAAAAAATTAAAGAGACGTTTAATATTATAAAAAATTACACAAATAAATACACAACATAAAGAGCGACCGAGAGATGGACATCTATTAGTCAATCGTACAGTGCACGTCAGTTGCGATTGAAACATATGTGCTTGAGACGAGTTGGAGATAAAAATTAGAGAACATAGGTAAGTAACTCCATCAGGTTACCTTCTATTGGGAAAGTGGGTGGACTCAGCGACCTTTATATGACTTATAAATTATAGAGTGTAGGGAAGCAGCCTACTCACGCTGTAGTAAATTCACATCAGTCTTTCCATTGTGTGCCAGCCAGTCCGCTGTAACTAGCTCTGAAGTCATAAATGTTGCGCAACACTTTAAAAATCAAATAAATAACCTGAAATGTTTCTAGCATGTCAGGAGTAATACTAAATTAATGTGTGTTGAATATCAGTTCGATAACTTTAGCCATTTTCGAAATTTGGACGTTTTTCTGTAAAAATCATTGGCGCAACAGAAAAAGAGCTAGAGAGTTAAAAATTTATAATTGGATTCATTTTTCATAATTATTTAATAAAAACAGTACTTTGGATTTCACAAATTAAAATTTTAGTGGAAATTCATAATTTTCTGGTTTTCATCTTAAAACTTAAGGAAGCAAGATAGATTAAGTAGGCTAATAAATAAGGCTAGGATGTTTATATTTAAGTAGAATGGAGATCCGCTATAACTATGAAGATGTGAGAAGTTTCATTTGAATACCTGTAAAACTATAGCGATAGCGTATCTCCAAAGGGCCAGTTCAGAGCTCGTCTACTGCGTGCAGTGTAATTAAATTAATTCTCTCGCCCAAAATATTTAACTTAACCACGTCAAACTTTTATTATGATTACTTACCTGTGGGCTGAATGCACATTTAAATTAAGAGTTTCATCGGCCATCAGCAAGAGAAGCTATGATTGATTCGGTAACTTAATGTGGTGCATTACTAGCCCAGCGGCTAGTCGGGAGAGCCGATTTGATCAGGCGTTCCCTTAGCCGTCCGCACCGCGGCTTTATATATAAGAACGCTGCGCGAGGTAGCAAGGCCCCAGTTCTCTCCAGACGCTGAATAGCACGCCATCTGTGTCGGGAATCGTGTCGCGTCGCGTCGGTATCATTGCTACAAACAGCCTCGGATGCCGTATTAAGTTACTAGAGATATGCGTAACCATGAAATCATTTTCGAGTGAACTGTTAATTCTGGGATGACTCTAATTATCGATCTTCAGTTTGCGTATTGTCGTATTTTCACGTGCCGCCGCGGGACAAACATTCTACCATTAGTTAGCGTGGCGTTTGATGAACCTTATCATCAAATTATGGCGAGCATTCTTTTAAATATTTAATTTGGACAGTTATAGTGGCATCAGCGCATTAGACTCTGAACTGCTCTGTTAGTTAGATTGTGTGGATTCTTTTGTTTTCATCTGTGACTTTCAGAATACAGAACGTTTTTTTTCACGACCGTTTTTGATTATACATCCCGGACAATCTCCTAATTCCTCAGAGCTAGAAGCTGTAACTATAAGTGTATTCTAAGATAAAGTGGGCACTAGGAATTCTAATTACAGGCTTCACGTAAGCTAATCACTTTCTGGTTGCCAGTATTATAGTTAGAGAGCCAGTGTTGAGAACGGCGAAAGACAGCATAAATAACATTCTAAATAATAGGAACATTTTTAACAATAATTTCCTACCCGCCGCCCCACATATGGTTAATCGGCCGGGAAATGCAGTGTTTCTACATTACAAATCATTATAATTAACAACAAACATATTTTCCACCTGCCGCCCCACATATGGTGCATCGGCCGGGAAGTGTTTCAACATTCAAACAAATTTTATATAACAGCAACATATTTTCCTACCAGCCGCCCCACAAGAGCGCAGCAATCAGTCGTCCCTTTTTTCTTGTAGGTTTTATTACGCAAATCCAGATTTCGGCTAGTGCCTAGCCATTATCAATGCAACATTTTCTAATCTCGATCCATGTTAGTTCCCTGTAGTTCGGGCGTCAGTCAGAGTTCTTTGAATCCTACTCCCGACAACAGAGAACTAACCTGCATTGAGATCAGAAAATGTTGCACCGATAATGGCTAGACACTAGCCGAAATCTGGATTTGCGTAATAAAACCTACAGAAAAAGGATGACTGATTGCTGCACTCTATAAGGTATAGGTAAGTAACTTGTTTTGGGAACGAATAACTAGCTAATCTGTACACCCTTACTTTCCAATAGTAAAACTCCTCAGTGTTTCTATTTAAACAAATACTGATCAAATCTAAAGGCTCTCTGAGCAGAAAATGTAACGTTTTCCAAAAATTGATTTTAGTGACACCTGTAGCTGGGAGTTAAGAAGCATTATTACAGTAGCATATAAGCTGTCGTATATTGTTGGAATCCGTCGTCATTATTAGAAACGCGAATACATTTGAGAGATATGATATCTATCCGCTGTTTGTTGTTTCATACTCTCCGCACAGCACACGACAGAAAAACATTCACGTTTTTCAAGCTGAAGTTTTGTCATTTTTTCCTTATTAAATCTGTAATCAAGCTTACGATGCGTGGTAATTGCCTGTTTGGAAAAGCGACCTCACCAGTTCAGTGCCATAGTGAGGAATTCTATGAGAAGTTCGTACCGGGGTGGAAATGACAGCAGGATTAACTGGATTAACTACAGCATCCACAAATTACGAGTACAAGAAAATGAATAACTTATAAAGAAAATAAAATATACTTTTTCAGATTCTATCTGGGATGATGATTCTGTTCGTCTGTAAAAGAATGAAAATGGAATGTTGCAACGTCACAGCAAACTCAATAAAAGTTACTAGGCATATGGGTCCTCCGACACAGCAATACAGTTTCGAAGGAAACAGCATCAGGCAATGACTTTCATGTAGAGCCAACTGATATTCCCCTGCAACAGCACGTTGCTCAAATCCTCTTAGCTATAGCATCTGCTGATATACATACCATTAACGGTCCAAATACAATTCACTATCTGTGAGTATTAACCACAGTATGTTTATTCATTTACGAAATTTGCTGTCAACAACTTTTGTAGGTTTGCGAGTGACAGAGGTATTCACACCACTAGAGCGAAGAATGATCTGAATTTAACTTTGGCACACAAAGGCGTGAAACACGCAAATTTAAAACTCTTAGAAAATCTAGCCATGGCATTAAAATGTCTGACAGGTAGCAGAATTGTTTTCATATGTAGATTAAAGACGTTTCTCCTTAACAAGTTCTATCCCAAAGAAGAATTACTGAATACAAATAATTTGTCGTTTTTACAGAAAAATCCTGTAAATGGTCAGCCTCTCTCTCTCTCTCTCTCTCTCTCTCTCTCTCTCTCTCTCTCAATCCAAGCATTAATCCCGACTTTGGGGGGGGGGGGGGGTCTGCTGGTTAACTGTATGTGGCATGTTAATTTTAAGGGGTGGCCTGATGCCCTTTCTGTCGCCACCTGTTACCCCCCAGGAGAGAATCAGTGTACCCCAATTGTCAGCATCTAGTGTAAGCCATGGAATAGGGAAAATGTGTTCAGACGTCTCCGAGCCGTATAACTGAGGTGGAACGTGGGGACCAGCCCAGTATTCACCTAGTGGGATGTGGAAAACCACCTAAAAACCGCATCCAGGCTGGCCGGCACACCAGCTCTCGTCGTTAATCCGGCCAGGCGGATTTGATCCGGGGCCGGCGCGCCTACCCGAGTCCAGGAAGCAGAGCGTTAGCCCTCTCGGCTACGCTGGCGGGTTAAATGGTCAGCATCTAGCCATATAAATATCTTTTCTAATCGCACAAAAATGTTTATGAATTGGGTTCCATGCCCTGCGGCTCTTAACAGAAACCAGTTAATTTTCGTTATAGAAGACGACATTCGATTTTAGGTACTTGGATTGCTATGTGAGCGAAGGGTTGATATTTTAGTGATTTCATTTCACAGTTGTAGTACGTAGACAGAATGAGCTGGCAACATTGTTATATTTAATCACTATATTAAATAACGCGATGAAAGGAAAAATATATTTTCCGTCATGCCGGGAAATCTTGCAGGTGCCCTCTTCATTCTCTGGACACATTTCGTCAGTAGTAACTGTTGTTGCTCACGCTTGTCGCAGTTTAAAACCAAGATATTTTTTTTGTCGGAGCTCTTTGAACCTACAAAGAGCCCAGCTATTGTAGGAAAATCATTCTCAAAACCCAAATGTAATCGCTGAAGGCTATAAAACGCATTTAAGCTTACTTCGAAATCCCAGAAGCTTAGAGCTCGCAAATTTTACCGCTCCATAACCAGGATCACTCCGACTCTACGAATCACAACATTAGCCAAAAGTGAACCACAGATAGCATTGACCGCTGCTATCGTGTGTATTTCTTGAAGGCAACAATGAACTAAAATGTAGCCGTTCTTAAGGTTTTCAACGCTACGTGTATAAGACAACGCTCCTATACTAAGGATAGTGGTTATAATACTGTTTTGACAACAATGTCTTCCTTAAATCATTAGAGATATGATCACGGCTGGTATCATTCCCTTTCGTTGCCCATCTAACGCAGTCATCGATCATTAACAATCTAGTTGTCTATGGAGTGTAGCCATGTATGGAAGTGAAACATGGACGAAAACCAGTTTGGACAAGAAGAGAATAGAAGCTTTCGAAATGTGGTGCTACAGAAGAATGCTGAAAATAAGGTGGGTAGATCACGTAACTAATGAGGAGGTATTGAATAGGATTGGGGAGAAGAGAAGTTTGTGGCACAACTTGACTAGAAGAAGGGATCGGTTGGTAGGACATGTTTTGAGGCATCAAGGGATCACAAATTTAGCATTGGAGGGCAGCGTGGAGGGTAAAAATCGTAGAGGGAGACCAAGAGATGAATACACTAAGCAGATTCAGAAGGATGTAGGTTGCAGTAGGTACTGGGAGATGAAGAAGCTTGCACAGGATAGAGTAGCATGGAGAGCTGCATCAAACCAGTCTCAGGACTGAAGACCACAACAACAACAACAACATCGAATTATAAGCACTAATTTAAGGAAGGAATCTGCGTTACCAAAATACGAATTCATTGTACTGACACAGACGCTAAGAAGGCAGAAAGATTATGGTTCAACGTCCAGTCGATGACTATATCATCAGAGATGGAACACAAGCTTCAATGAAAAAAGGACGGGGAAAAAATTAACATTTTCGTTGTCTAAGGAACCATCCCAGCATTTGCCTTAAGGGATTTTGGGGGAAACTATGAAAAACGAAAACCCGTTGCTGGATGAACGAAATTGTGTCTGAAGCGCCGTTTCACTGGCTACGAACCCAAATTCCTATCCTACCACTGCACTAATGCAGTAATTCCGAACTATACTCTGCCACACATAGTAACAGGCGTATTGGTATTTCGCTTCTCGAAAATAATGTTTATCACCAGAACAGAGAAGTGGTCGGTTCGTATAATTATACAGATATACACGAGCGTAGAGGCATGTTTTAAACGTTACCAAAAGCGAAATATGAAATCCCACGTAGAGTATAATTTCTAATTATTTTTTCCACGTACAACAATCTGCATTTGACTCATTCGTTGTTTTTAACTGCATCCAGAACGTGAACAAACAATATGCGCCTCGGCAGGTGCCCTGGATGTTGTATTGTCCGCATTTCATACTCCCTCTTTGGCCACAATACGCGTTGTTCCTGTGCGACGAATAGACTGCGCGTTTTGAATTCTGCCCCCTTTGTTCGATTGTTCACTTTCATTGTCCATTGCAGTCAATAGCTGCGGAATTTTTCATTATCCGCTAATGAGAAGTTCTCCGCATCTCGCCTGCCATCCGCGTAAATCCCCTTGTTTTTCATTCCGATAAATGAATTATCAGTTCTTGTGACGCATGTTGGAGGTACGAATAAATACGGCCGTTTCTCTTCATCTGTGACAGTCAGCTCGTAAATAACTTTAAAGATCAGATCAATTTACCGCGCGTGGAATTGGATCTGTGCCTCCGGATCCTACAGCGGTTTTGATATTTGAGTTCACGAGAGAAAAAATGCCGAAAGATCAACCGCTTTATTTTGTAAGCGAGAGCTGTGTTTGGGAGGAATGAGCTTTATTTCCCTGCCTGCTTTAAATACTACATGGTTTATTCTCATCACTTCAGGTAAGTAGTGCTGAAGGTCTGTTGGCATTTTTTAATCTCCTACGTAGTGTTCGTGAATGGGGTTGACAAATCCAAAGGAAACAATTACGTCGATTTACTAGAAGAAAACGCAACACAAAGGCGACTTTTTCTTACTTTTTACTAATGAGTTGCTGTTTCACATATGATCTGCACCGTGAAAGGTACTGAGGACTGCTCCGTAGTTATTATTATTAAAATTCACTATAAGTAAATATTATTTCCTTGTTTCTTTAATGGTATACTGTACACTACATTACACAAAGTACTTAACTATTACCAAGATTTAAACTAAAGGAAAATGATCCAGAAAAGGGAGAGAGAAAGTGGGAGAGTGAGTGAGTGAGAGAGAGAGAGAGAGAGAGAGAGAGAGAAAAGAGGAAGACTAGGGTATATTTTGTAGTAAAAAAAAAAATGGCTCTGAGCACTATGGGACTTAACTACTGAGGTCATCAGTCCCCTAGAACTTAGAACTACTTAAACCTAACTAACCTAAGGACATCACACATATCCATGCCCGAGGCAGGATTCGAACCTGCGACCGTAGCGGTCACGCGGTTCCAAACTGACGCGCTTAGAACCGCACGGCCACACCGGCCGGCTTTGTAGTAAAAGACTAAGGACTATTTAATAACACAACTGTAGTACTTAATAAAAAAGAGCCTGCAATTAATAGTTATAAAAAGAAAGGAAATAATTGTGCTAATCCTAATCTGAAATGTCCGTTTTCGTTTAGTCTTCACATGATGAAGGAGAGTCGCGACCG
Organism: Schistocerca nitens; assembly: GCF_023898315.1. Taxonomy (NCBI): domain Eukaryota; kingdom Metazoa; phylum Arthropoda; class Insecta; order Orthoptera; family Acrididae; genus Schistocerca; species Schistocerca nitens. Next base: position 9,597,171 of record NC_064619.1, on the reverse strand, counting down.
CTTATACTGAAGAAAGTCATTGTAACCATAAACAGGTTACATTATACTAAGTTCGAGAATCTCATTATGAATGAAAAAACAGCAAGTTCACTTCCTGCTGATTAATCAACATCATTGTTGTAGTGTGACAATTTTAATTAACTTTTGAAAGTAATACTTGATAATAGTTGACATCATTAAACCTGGCAATATATTGTCAATTTTAACTTTAACTACACTAATCAGTTTTAAATGTCGTGGAAAATGAAAGTACTGATGTCTTGGTTATCGTACTTCACCGTTGCCTTTATATTTTGTTGACTTCTATGGTGGGTCGGCGGAAACACTGTCATTCACCTAAAGTAATTTAAGAGTAACAAGACGATGTCGTCATCCATATGGCTCAACTGCTCGCCATCTGAACTCAGTCGTCATTCATATTTAATTATTATATTTTTGACAGTGAATTAATTATTTGCAAGGGTTGGTTAATCAGAATTAGTGACATTCGAGATTACCGTGAACTTATCCTACATCGTTATTACTGTGTCGCGTAACGTAACAATTCAGACACTTTTGACTTTTTCTATAAGTTCTTTGAGAGTGGATATATTGTAGGGTACCAAACTAGTTTTACGATCGCTTGCCTATAAAAATGCGTTCTCACGTTAAGTAATGACCGTTGCCCCCATACTGGTATTACTGTTTCTTGTGTACGCTTAAATTCATAGTGAATAAGTTTCAGAAATAATTGCCCCGCTTTAGGACTGGCGACCGTGTTATTTATTTATATAATAAAAATTTCAGTAAACTGCAGCTTTCCATTAATGACAAATTCAACTCGCTATTATAAATTATTCTTTATAATTACGCATGTTTGAACTCATTTATTATTAGAGCAGTGCATCCTGTTGCCTTATTAACAATTAACTGCACAGTTTGCCACATCATATAGTTTTTTTTCTTTGAAATCGATGCCTTCCCGATAACTTAGGTACACACAATCACAGCCGATTATCTGAGGTTGTGGAAAGGTTAGAAGTGTTTCCTTTTATTTTTATTTTAGTCACTGAAGAAGAACGCAAGCAGGGTCGAAGTCTTGTACAAGTGAGTGATCTAGTATACTGTCTCTTATGTGGAAATGACTGACAGTGCATTAATTTCTTACTTTTGTCACTACACGGTACCAGGAAAGAAAGGTTTAGGTTTAACGTCCCGTCGACAGCAACATTACTGCAGACGGAGCTTAGGATAAGACTGGGAGAGAAAAAGCTTAGGATAGGATTGGGAGAGAAAAGAGTATGAGATACAGAGGAAATACATGGATTTTTGCCTTAACAATCCAGGGAAACCACTGAAAACATAAATCTAGAGGTCTTGAGTTGGGTCTCGATTTCACCCTTCCTGAACGTGAGACCTGTCCATCAATCACTGTGCCATTTCACTCGATATATACTTCGACATTATGGTACGAATCCCACTTTCTAACTCAGTGAAGCTACTCGATTTGATCCTATCGTATGTAGTGTGAATCAACAGCCTCAGAGGTGCCTCTGAATTATTTGCGGAATACATTACAAATACAGGTAATTAGGGTCAACTTAATATCCATGCAAACAGAAGGGGCCAGTTGGAGCGTCAAAATTAATGGGGCGCTGGAGTTGCCCAAGCGCGAATTCTGAATACAGGGTGTATCATAATTAGTAGCAATAGCTGACACGGATGGAAGCGCACGGTAATGCAAGCAAACAGGTTCCAAAAACAAGGGTCTGCTTTTGCTATTAGGCAGGGTTACAGGCAAACGACTGTCTTATGTGTACTTTCAGCAAAACTAATATACTCGCCTTCTAGTGTTCTCTTAACGCCTATTCATTCTCAGCTGTCATATTCATTAAGCACCAAAGTCTCCAGATTTTATCTATGGGAATGAGGAAATTGCATAGTATACAAAGTAAACGCAAGGGGCGTAGGGTCGTCTCGTTACTACGAACTGCGCTATCAAATAAAAATACATCATGATGCCCTGAAAAGGGGTACACTCAGTGTTGAGAAGACAGAATGGAAAGCATACTAAACAGTGGCAAGAATTTTGAAAGTATTGTCTGAAGTGTTGTAAATTTCTCGTGTTTAGCATCAATAAATTGCCTCAGTGAGATATAGCTCTGTTAGTCATGCTTTTTGTGATGGTTTTACTATGCAGAAAATGCGAATGTGGCATTAAACGGCTCCAATGAAAACCGTGCGTATACTACGATCAACTTCAGTCTCCTGACTCGAAATTATGTCTTAAGAAATTTCCGTTCTCCTAGAAGCAAACTGTATCCTGTCATTTTATTACTAATACACAGTATTCCAATTTTCAGGTTATACATCTTGTCCTGTAATCTAGAATACATACACTATGTGATCAAAAGTATCCGTACACCCCCAAAACCGTACGTGTTTCATAGTAGGTGCATTGTGCTGCCAGGTACTCTATATCAGTGACCTCAGTAGCAATTAAACATCGTGAGACCAGAATGGGGCGCTCCACGGAACTCACGGACTTCGAACGTGGTCAGTTGATTGGGTGTCACTTGTGTCATACGTCTGTGTGCAAGATTTACACACTCTTGAACATCCCTGGGTCCACTGTTTCCGATGTGATAGCGAAGTGGAAACGTAAAGGGACTCGTACAACACAGAAGCGTACAGGCCAAACTTCATCAGGATCCACTGAAAATACTCTGAGAGTTAGGCGGGAGGTGAGATTCGTGGTCAAGCACCTGCTCATAAGCAACACATCAGGCCGGCAAATGCCAAACGACGCCTCGCTTGGTGTAAGGAGCGTAAACATTGGACGATTGAACAGTGGAAAAAAGTTGTGTGGAGTGACGAATCACTGTACACAAATTAGCGATCCGATGGTAGGGTGTGGGTATGGAGAATGCCCGATGAACGTCATCTGCCAGCGTGTGTAGTGCCAACAGTAAAAATCGGAGGCGGCGGTGTTATGGTGTGGTGGTGTTTTTCATGGAGGGGGCTTGCACCCATTGTTGTTTTGCGTGGCACTATCACAGCACAGGCCTAAATTGATGTTTTAAGCACCGTCTTGCTTACCTTTGTTGAAGGGCAATTCGGGGATAGCGATTGCATCTTTCAACAGGATCGAGCACCTGTTCATAATGCACGCCTATGGCGGAGTGGTTACACGACAGTAACATCCCTGTAATGGACTGGCCAGCACAGTGTCCTGGCCTGAGTCCTATAGAACACCTTTGGGATGTTTTGGAACGCCAGGCCTCACCGACCGACATCCATACCTCTCCTCAGGGCAGCACTCCGTGAGGAATGGGCTGCCATTCCCCGAGAAAGCTTCCAGCACCTGATTGGACGTATGCCTGCGAGAATGGAAGCTTTCATCAAGGCTGAGGGTGGGACAACACCATATTGAATTCCACCTTTGCCGGTGGAGAGCTTTGCGAACTTGTAAGTCATTTTCAGCCAGGTGTCCGGATACTTTTGATCACATAGTGTACATCTGAGTCTCGACCCCCCACGAACTTCGTATTGACAGCACCACGAGCACAGACGTCGAGTGAGAATTTGTAGCGTATTCATGGAAAGGAAGTTAGTCATTCAGTGTTTCTTCCAAAGCTGGGATATTCACACGCGAAGAAAAGGAAAGTGAAAAAAACTTTACTCTATTAGCAGAACTCAGCAACCAGATGCCGACACAGTCGCTAACAAACGTTAACTGCCGTTGAGCGTCCAGGAATGTTGTAGCAGGTGCACCAGCTGCCGACTAAGTTTCTGGCGAGATGGAAGGCGCTGTCTTCGGCATCTGAGTACTTAGCGATACTGGAGCTTTAAATGGCCTTTGACGCCTACAGAAGTTCAACGTGGCAATACGGTTCAATCTTCAACGAGATACCCAATCTGTCAGTGGTATAAAGAAATCATTCTTATTTTATTTATTTATTTAATCATTTTAGCGGCCTATGGGCCATGAACACACTATCGTCTTTACATATTGAATTTTCTCTCTTTTGTTAGTATTTCTTCACTCTGACTCACTTTTACCCTGTCTTCTAGTAATCCTCATCGTGTTTTCTTGAAGAGATCCACCACTTTTCTTTTAATGTGTGTATAGAAAGTCGACCTTCTTTTCTTTATTGTGGCTGAGATCTTTTCAGATTTATATAATTCTTTGTTTGGTCTCAAATGAAATGTGAGCTCATCTACATTCTCTTTTCTCGACCCCGAGAACATCCATACGGCTTTCCATCCATTTCTCTCTATTTCTGAGAGCCCATTTCTGCTAATTGTTTCCTGTATTTTTTTTATCAACAACCTGCTCTCTCAATGAATTTCGCTGTTGGAAGCATTTCTAGGTACTTTAACTTCTGTGTTCTTTTGATATTACCCTACATTATCCTCATTGTCCACGTCGGATATTTTGCATCAATGTTCATGTACCCACTTTTCCCAAAATAAATCGCTCTTTCTGTTTTCTCTGCTGTTATTTTTTTACGGCACTTATCTAGCCTACAACAATTTTACAAGGGAGTGACAAAAAGACTTACACAAAGGAATGACAACGCCTGCACCATCACAAGAGTAATTGACTTCCTTCGTCTTACCGCAAGGGTAACATGAAACAGTTTCACGGTATTTTTCAGTTTTCAATCTGCGACAGGTTACAAAATATCAGCATATACAGGGTGTTTCCGTAAGAGCGTGCAAAAATTTAAGAGGGCATAGAGAATGCTCCAGTGAACAATTTGCGGTAGGCAACCTGGGGTCGGAGAAGCCAGCTTAAGAAGAGAATAAGAATAAAATCACATTACTGTGTACTTTTTTATTTACATTTCTTATAGTTAACTGCAAATGTCATCACTGACACAATGAACGTACCATTTGTACTCTACCTTACAAAATGTGCTGAAACTGACGGCCATGAACCTCAATGAAAGCATGACGTCTGCGAACGAGATTCTGGCGCACCCTGACAAACATCCCTGGTGTTGAAGAAACTTCCTGGCAGATTGAAACTGCGTGCCGGACCGAGACTCGAACTCGAGACCTTTGCCTTTCGCGGGCAAGTGCTCTACCAACTGAGGTACTCAAGTACGACTCACGACCCGTCCTGACAGTTTTACTTCCGCCAGTATCTCGTATCCTACCTTCTAAACTAGAGCACTTTCCCGCAAAAGACAAAGGTCCCGAGTTCGAGTCTCGATCCGGCACACTGTTTTAATCTGCCACGAAGTTTCAAAATCGGCGCACACTCGGCTGCAGAGTGAATTTTCATCCCCGGTGTGTTTCGAGTCACATCACACGCAGCTACATTCCTGGCAACTAATTCCATCTCCGTATCCACTGACTTTAGATATCCATCACAGGAAATAATGAAGGAGATTCAGATCAGGTGACCTTGCAGGCCATGGAGTAGGACCTCCCCTTTCAATTCAACGACCAGAAAATACAGCACTGAGATGTTTGCGGACATTCTCACTGGAGGGAGCCGGTGCACCGTTATGTAGTATCCACATCCTCTCACGAACAGAGAAGGGTACAGTCTCCAGCAACTCAGGTAGAACTCTTTGTACGAGCCGCAAGTACAGGTGGTCATTCAGACGGCCAGGTAGACTTTCTAATAATCAGGCTCGTCTTCCTTGTATCCTTGCAGGAAATAAAGAATGCACATGTAAATAAAGACCACAATACGTGTAAACTTGTACGCATGTTAGTTGTACATAAGCTGGAAAACATAACGGTAGACAAAGCAGTAGATTAGTTTACTTTCATATCTCCTGAAGCTGTCTTTTCGGGACCCAGGTTCCCTACCTCAAATGTTCAGTGGAGCAGTCTCTAGGTCCTGTTACATTTTTGCACGCTCTTGCGGAAAGACGCTGCAGATAAAAATAATGCAAGATATGTAACGGTATTCTAGCTAGCTGCCGGCCGGTGTGGCCGAGCGCTTCTAGGCGCTTCAGTCTGGAACCGCGTGACCGCTACGGTCGCTGGTTCGAATCCTGCCTCGGTCATGGATGTGTGTGATGTCCTTAGGTTAGTTAGGTTCAAGTAGTTCTAAGTTCTAGGGGACTGATGAGCTCAGATGTTAAGTCCCATAGTTCTCAGAGCCATTTGAACCATTTCTAGCCAGTTCCTATGCTACCCTTATTCCCTTCTTCGAGGTCAGCATATGGAGCTGCACTTCACCGCAGTAAATTTAGCATTACTATTGTATATTAATGTAATGACTGTCCAGTCACTGTGCTGTTATTTTAATCTAACGTGAAAGGAAAGTCTATCTGCAAATAATGTAAATTTTGCTATGCTTAATTTCGTGTTTAGAGTCTTTGTGCATTGGGTGTGTCAGTCCAGTATTTGCCCACACATGTGAAGTAAACTGCTTAAAACACACAAGGGCAACCGCTGTAACAGCCTAACTGTTTTTCATCCTGTACGGCATTCGTGAGGGAGTGGTTTTCCTCCCTTGTCTCGGAAGCTAGTGTGCCACAAATTAAGCTGTATGATCAGTTCAGTAAACGGAACTCACTAATATCAGTACTTTGTAGAAATAAGTTTGGGGTATTTTAAACTCCCAAAACGTTGGGATACCAGTAGGTATTCTTGCGAAACGCTGAATCTTGTTTGTAAGTAGGTTGCTACATACTAGGGCAAATCATGAAGTCCTTCTTCCTCTTTTTTTTTTTTAGCTTTTACGGCTGTAAATGCGAAGTCAACATATTCATTCAAAGCACTGGACCTTTCTTGACCCCTCCCGGCCTTTTCTGCCGGTAGCTCCGCTGCACGGCGCTGCTGTCAGTTGTTAAAGATGGCGGTCATGCTTCAAACGTCAACGATGTTAGAGTAGCGAAGTGTGATTCGTTTTCTATGGAGCAAGGGACGAGCACCCGTCGACATCTACAGGGAAATGCGGCCCACATATGGGAAAAACTACCTCGCTTTGAGAACTCTGAGATGGTGGTAGTGTGAGTTCGACAAAGGCCGCGAAGACCTGCACGACAAGGAGCGGTCGGGGACGCCACATTCTTTGCTCACTGAGGACATTACGTGGCATGTGGACGCAGTAGTGAAAGCAGACCTTCATGTGATTTCCACGTTTTCTGACCACTGAAAAAGTTTGTCAGGACAACGATTCACAATTAGCGATGAAGCCACGGGAGCAGTCCGACGGTGCTTCCACAGCCAGCTGGATGAATTCTACTGCATGGGCATTTCAAATTTAGTGTCGCGATGGGACAAATTTGTAAACCGATGTGGGGGACTACGTGAAAAAATAATTTAAGTGTCGCAGAATAGGGCTTTGGCTAATAAAAAATGGGGGCAAAGACTTTCTGATTTGCCCTCCTACAACTTCGTAAAAGTACGAGTTATGACAGAAAGTGTGTGTGTTGTATACCAGTTACTGTAGGTGGTGACCATGAGACGGAGCGAGTTATGGACACGAGTGGGGCTGTGAAACAACAACTGGGGGGACGCGACAAGTGAGTCGGTGTCTGGCCTGTCGCAGCAATTATCTCTCAACAGGGCCGCCACAGCGCTCACGCCAAGAGGCTATTATGCCATCAAGACGGCTGCGTCACAGCGCCGGCGCGCACGTTCGTTTAGTCTCTTGTGCAATGCGAGGGGAACTGCGTCTTTCAACATTTACACTCTGTGAGTGGGAATTAAGTGCTTTATTTAAGCTGTCTAACATTCAACTGTTAGACTTCCTTTGCTCATCTGCATCATTTACGTTATACAGAGCTTGTACGACGCACGTGCAGTCATTGAAATCACGTTTAAGGCAGCTGAGACCGGCCGCGGTGGTCTCGCGGTTCTAGGCGCGCAGTCCGGAACCGCGCGACTGCTACGGTCGCAGGTTCGAATCCTGCCTCGGGCATGGATGTGTGTTATGTCCTTAGGTTAGTTAGGTTTAAGTAGTTCTAAGTTCTAGGGGACTGATGACCTAAGATGTTAAGTCCCATAGTGGTAAGAGCCATTTGAACCATTTTTTTAAGGCAGTTGACGACCACAACAGGAGGTACAATGACAATAAGGCCTCGAGTGCTTTTGATAGAATAAAAAAGGTTTAAAAACTACTTTGAGCGGAAAGTTTATAATTTCTGTGTATTAGAAACAACGGTGAGACTAGGGAATGGGATAGGGGCACTTTACATGGGCGCCATTTCCATGGGGACTCAGTTTTGTGACTGACGAGAAAAAGAAAAGAGGGATGACAAAAGAAAAGGGGAAGAGAGAGAGAGAGAGAGAGAGAGAGAGAGAAATAGGAAGGCAAAAATGAAATTGTGGTGGGAAACAAAGTGAACAGATATTAAATGGAATAAGGAGGCTTCCAAGTTACGGAAAAGCTAAGAACAGAATATAATCAAAGGTGGGTGGATGGTAGAAGACAACATATGAGATCAACACAGATAAGAAGAGATGAAGACTGTAATACAGGCAGCAATCTGGTGAAGGTCTTCATGCTGTGTGATGATGATGGTGGTGGTTGTAGTGATGGCAGGTATAGCATGTTTTCTGAAACTTAACCAAAGCCGTTTATCCTTATCCTTGTACTCTCATCATGGGAATTGTGCTTAGTATATTCCTGTCGAGCACAACCACACCGTCTGAAAAAAAAAAAAATTAAGCACCTAAACATATGGCCCAATGCTAATGTAACTCCACACATGTATGCACCATCAGCACCTGCGTCCGGACATCCTGACTTAGGTCTTCCTTAATTTCCCTAACTCTCTTCAGGCAAATGCTGGGAGGGTTCCTTTGAAAGGGCACAGCCGACATCCTTCCTTAATCCGATGGGAATGATGACCTCCCTGTGTGGTCCCCTCCCAAATCAATCAACCAATCAGCACCATCAGTGGCCACGTACATGATTACAGTTGCAATTTTCGGTGATTGGTTGAATGAACACCGGAGTGCATTACTGTAGTTTGTGTTTAACAGTCTTATTAGGCCTGATAGGGTATGTAAGGAACATGAACAGCCTCAGATGTTGAGTAATCACTGTGAAGGACAAGAATATGGCGGGTACTCGACTGAGACAGTGTGATCAGCACCTGACAAAGTCTGAGGTGATCCTCATTGTAAGCCTCCATTTGGCACACTGGTACAAGCATGCCGTGTCCAGACGTGTGAGCCGGCCGTTGTGGCCGAGCGGTTCTAGGCGCTACAGTCTGGAACCGCGCGAACGCTACGGTCACAGGTCCGAATCCTGCCTCGGGCATGGATGTGTGTGACGTCCTTAGGTTAGTTAGGTTTAAGTAGTTCCAAGTTTTAAGGGACTGATGACCTCAGCAGTTAAATCCCATAGAGCTCAGAGCCATTTGAACCATGTGAACCAGACTTGTGAGACTTTCGAATGTGACAGTGGCCCTGTGTTGGACTGCGTGGTAACGTGATTGCAAGTATACTCTTCGCGAAAGTTTCGGTCAACCGTGTCTGATAATCACAAGGGACGATCCTTGTTTTCTGCACCAACAAGATCTTAATTTCTTCATATCCGCTCCTACCAACCAAGAACAAGTAATGAAACCTCTGTAAAATTCTGTATCCCACACCATTGGCCATAGACTGGCGGCAGCTGAACTGGTAAATTGCCGTCCCCTACGTAGGCTGCTGTTAACACCGCAACACTTCCGTCTGCATTTGCAGTAATTCTGTGATTCGGAAGCGTAGACTGCTGATGGATGGCATCTCAGTGTGTTCTACATCTACATCTACATCTACATGGATACTCTGCAAATCACATTTAAGAGCCTGGCAAAGGGTTCATCGAACCATCTTCACAATTCTGTGCTATTCCAATCTCGTACAGCGCGCTAAAAGAACGAACACCTAAAGCTTTCCGTACGAGCTCTGATTTTCCTTATTTTATCGTGGTAATCGTTTCTCCCTGTGTAGGTCGGTGTCAACAAAATATTTTCGCATTCGGAGGCGAAATTTGGTGATTGGAATTTCGTGAGAAGATTCCGACGCAACGAAAAACGCCTTTCTTTTAATGATGTCCAGCCCAAATCCTGTATCAATTCTGTGACACTCTCTCCCATATTTCCCGATATTACAAAACGTGCTGCCCTTCTTTGAACTTTTTCGATGTACTCCGTCAGTCCTAGCTGGTTAGGATCCCACTCCGCACAGCAGTATTCTAAAAGCGGACGGACAAGCGTAGTACAGGCAGTAACCTTAGTAGATGTTACATTTTCTTAGTATCCTGCCAATTAAACTCAGTCTTTGGTTAACCTTCCCCACAACGTTTTATATGTGTTCCTTCCAATTTAAGTTGTTCGTACTCGTAATACCTAGGTATTTAGTTGAATTTACGGCTTTTAGATTAGACTGATTTATCGTGTAACCGAAGATTAGCACTCATGTGGATGACCTCATACTTTTCGTTATTTAGGGTCAACTGCCGATTTTCACACCATTCAGATATCTTTTCTAAATCGTTTTGCAATTTTTTTTGACCTTCTGATGACTTTATTAGACGATAAACGACAGAGTCATCTGCAAACAACCTAAGACGGCTGCTCAGATTGTCTCACAAATCGTTTATATAGATGAGGAACAGCAAAGGGCCTATAACACTACCTTGGGGAACGACAGAATCAACTCTGTTGTACTCGATGGTTTTCCGTCAATTACTACGAACTGTGACATCTCTGACAGAAAATCACAGATCCAGTCACATAACTGAGGCGATATTCCATAAGCAAGCAATTTCACTACGAGCCGCTTGTGTGGTACAGTGTCAAAAGCCTACCGGAAATCCATAAATACGGAATCGATCTTAAGTCCCTTGTCAATAGCACTCAGCACTTGATGTGAATAAAGAGCTAGTTGTGTTTCACAGGAACGATGTTCTTTAAACCCATGTTGAGTGTGTCAATAGACCGTTCTCTTCTAGGAAATGCATAATGTTTGAACACAATATATGTTCCACAAGCCTGCTGCATATCGACGTTAATGATATGGGCCTGTAATTTAGTGGAATACTCCTACTACCTTTCTTGAATATTGGTGTGACCTCTGCAACTTTCTAGTCTTTCGGTACGGATCTTTCGTCGAGCGAACGGTCGTATATGAGTATTGAGTATGGAGCTAATGCATCAGCGTACTCCGAAAGGAGCCTAATTGGTATACACTCTTGACCAGAAGACTTGCTTTTATTGAGTGAATTAAGTTGCTTCACTACTCCGAGGATATTTACTTCTACGTTACTCATGTTGACAGCTGTTCTCGATTCGAATTCTGGAATATTTACTTCGTATTCTTTTGTGAATGCATTTCTGAAGGCTGTGTTTAGTAGCTCTGCTTTGGAAGTACTGTCTTCGATAGTATCTCCATTGCTATCGCGCAGAGAAGGCGTTGATTGTTTCTTGCCGCTAACATACTTCACATAGGACCAGAATCTCTTTGGATCATCTGCCAGGTTTCGAGACAACAATTCTGTGATGAATCGCTGCTCTGCACTGCTCACTCACTGGCCATTATAGAGGCGACCAGGGAAGAGATCCCACTCTTCCGATTCTTCCCATCTTTCGTAGAGGCATAGCGTTGTCAATCCTGGTATCATGGTCTGAAGAACAATCGTGTACGACTTCAGATCATGGCAGGTATTCAAGAACGAGTTGTAACAGTTGTGGGACAGCTTACCTAGACGACGACGGCTTTATGACATCCTTCAGAAGTGGATCCGTGCGTGCATCCTGGTCAGAGTGGTGCAACGTCGCACTGACAAGTAGGGTCGTACTGTCAAGTTTTTTGCAGCTTTGACTGATTTAATAACATGTCATACCGTCTCAAGCAGCAAATTTTCTTTTAGTTTCCTCCTCCCCTTTCCAGATACTTAACTTTTTTGTCAGATAATCTATTTCAGAGAAGACAGTAAAATAAGTTACTATTTATTACACAAATGTGTTACAAATGAGGCTTCCATATGTCGGTAAGTCTAAATGGGACCCCTCCCCCTCTCCCCCAGTTGGGATAATAACGTTTCGCTAGCCATAGTGTGACCGTCTATAGACACCTTATGATCATAATTACACCGAAACTGAGGCTCATAGAGAGAAGACCAAAATATTAAATTCCTTTTTTCTAAATTGTTTCTCTGATTTAAATAGTCACACAAATTAGTCAGTCAGTTTCGGAACGTGACATGCCACAAGAACTGGGAAGTTTATTATGTCTGCAAAAAGTTATGGTTATGTATTCAATTCTAGAAGTGCATATGAATTATGCAATGAATAAAAACTCTTTCCTCCAGATTCCAGGGTGTGGCCCCCACTAGCTAACTTCCCCTCCCGGTCACTCCCCGCCCTTATGGTACCCATCTGGTCACTACTGCCCATGTTTTATCTGCCTGCAGACTGCCGATGACCCTCACAGCAGCTTGTCCGGTACTGGAGGCCTAGAAGCCCTTGGGCGAAGCAGGAAAACTAGCGGCTTCCTCCAAGTCTCCCACTGAACCAACCACCGTTCTTCTCTAACACATGGAATTACTTGTTCTAGTTGTACAGAGGACGCAAAAATATGGCCGCGTCGCTGGATGGTTTCTAATAAGTATACCGAACACTTGTTTCTTTATGAAAGCAGGTTGGTTTTTTCAGAGATCTAAAGATCTAATGACCATTTTATTCCCCATTCTTTTGGCTACAAAAACACGTTTTTCAACATAATCTCTGTTCAATGCGACAGCCTTACGCCATCTTACTGGGAGAGCCTGTATGTGCACAAAGTACGACTCTACTGGTCAAGGTCGGAGCCAACGTCTTACTGCATCGATCCACGTACTGCTGAGTGCATCCTTCATTGGGCCAAACAAATGGAAATCGGCAGGTGCAACATCCGGGCTGCAGGGCGTATGAGGAAGAAGAGCCCAATGAAGTTTTGTGAGCTTCTCTCAGCTGCAAAAAATTGTGAGAGATCTTGCATTGTCATGAGGCAGGAGTAGTTCGTTTGCATTTTTGTGGCGACGAACACACTAAAGTCGTTTCTTCAATTTCCTGAGACTAGCATAACACACTTCAGAGTTGATGGTTGCACCACGAGGGAGGACATCAAAGAGAATAACGCCTTCAGAGTCCCAGCAGACCGTCGCACTGACTTTACCGGCTGAGGGTGCGACTTTGAACTTCTTCTTGGGAGGAAAGGTGATGTGGTGCCACTTTAATAATTGACGTTTTGTTTCCGGTTCTAAGTGATGAACACATTTTTCCATCACCTGTGGCGATGTTCGACAGCAAACTTATGACGGTCAGCCTTGTAACGCGGAAGCAATTCCGCACAGATGATCCTTCGCTGATCTTATGGTTTTCGGTTAGGCGGCGAGGAATCCAGTGGGAGCACCTCTCTGACTACCCCAACTGATGCACGAGTTTGCCAGCACTGCCAGTTGTGCAGAGAGATCATTGATTGTGATCCGTCGACCACATCGATCGCGAGTGTCCCCACGTTCCAACATTCTGAGAGCCACGGCCATGTGACCGAGCGAGGTGGCGCAGCTGTTAACAGGCTGGATTCGCATTCGCGAGGACGACTGTTCAAACCCGCCTCCGACTATCCTGATTTAGGTTTTCTGTGGCTTCCCTACATCGCTTCAGGCAAATCCAGGGATGGTCCCTTTGACGGGGCACGGCCGATTTCCTTCCCCATCCTCCCCTAATAGGAGTCTGTGCTTTGTCTCTAATGATCTCGTTGTCGACGGGAGGTTGAACACTGATCTCCTCTTCCTCCACCTCCTCCTCTTCCTCACAACCATGTGGGACCGACCGGCACGACGGAGATCGGACAGGTTTACGTGACCCTGTTGCGCTGATGACAGACGCCTCGCCCAACGACTCATGGTGCTTTTGTTCACTGCTGGGTCTTCATAGACACTCTGCAGGTGCCTGTGAATGTCTGCGATGCTCTGGTTTTCTGCCAACAGAAACTCAATGACAGCTCTCTGCTTGGAACGCACCTCTGTTACTGAAGCCAGTGAGGACTACGTCTAGCGCCGCTCGCGATCGAAACTTCATGAAACGATAGGGGCTGTAGCAGGGATATTCCACGATGCCCCAGAAAGAATTGTAGATTTTTTTCAAACCGAAATTGTGTGAGAAAAAAATGTGTTGCTGTACTTGCTGAGTGCTTGGGTAGCTCAGATGGTAGAGCACTTGCCCGCGAAAGCCAAAGGTCCCGAGTTCGAGTCTCGGTCTGGCACATAGTTTTAGGCAACGGCCTTGCCGCAGTGGTTACACCAGTCCCCGTCAGATCACCGAAGCTAAGCGCTGTCGGACGCGGTCGGCACTTGGTTGGGTGACCATCCAGCCGCCATGCGCTGTTGCCATTTTTCGGGGTGCACTCAGCCTCGTGATGCCAATTGAGGAGCTACTCGACCGATAGTGAAACGTCCCCTTAGAAAAATTTATGAACGATTGTGCTGGTAAACCCCTTACGTTATTTGATTTTCAAACAGCTGAGCAAAACTGAACGTGCTCAGACATTTCTCTCTTTACTTATTCTGACCATCACTAAAGTGACACACAATATTTTCAGCGCAACGCAATCCGACTTTCAAAACTCTATACCTTTCATGAATCACTTGCCTCACACAAATCTTCGTTACTCAAACTACTGCAATACAGCGAGCGCCACTACTGCCAGCTAAATAAAAGATTCTAACTACTGAAGGCACTAACTACTGATAGGCATTGTTAGCAAATGAAAAATTTTAATAGAGAACAATGTATTTATTTTAATAGTGTTCAAAAGTCATAATATATATACCAGTTCATCACATCCAGTCTTACAAATTTACTCTTTCTGCCGGACACACGTCCAGATCATCCGCTCTCAAAACTCCGCCATCTCTCTCCCCACATCCACCACTGCTGGCGGCTCACATCCAATTGCGCTACGCTACGCACTGTTAACAGCCAACTGCCCAACACTACAATAGCAAATTCCAGCAATGCAAACCAGCCACAGACTGCACACAGCACAGTCAGTGATTTTCATATAGAGCGCTTGAAAGGGTACAGTACCGCCCGACATTGAAAATAGGTACAACATACTTCATCATTTTTGTCAGAACAACACATTTTTTTGTAAAATAACTCAATTTCAATTAATACAGCGAAGCCGGATACCAGTGTGGGAAAGAATGACAATTTATTTATTTAATTGATCACATGTGCACTCCCACAAAATAAATCCCTACGTCCAGTTTGGTGAGATCTGTGAAATGAATGAATGTATGGTCGTCTGCTAATCACAGATAGTGAATGTGAATATATGATCATCTTTGAGTCGATCCTTTGGCCACCTTTGGTGAGACCAAAGACATGAAATTTACCAGAGCTTTGAGCGCCTGAAATGTGGCTGACCAATACGGTAGCAGGGTGCTCCCCCACTTCGACAGAAGTGCGAGAGGACCTGAAGAACGGCCATGTTTCAGCACTCTGCCGCTGGATCTTGTGCTGTTAAGACCTGTCTTAGTTGTGTTCCGTAATGACAAAAGAGTGGAGACATGGTATGCATGTGGAATATTTAAGAGTAGTTTGAAATAATAATTTCTCTATTTCAGGAACTTTTGTGGGGAGAATTAAATGTCAGGCAGGTAATATTAATGGGATCGTAGTAATCTTCGGGAGTGACCAACGGTCACAATGAAACCACGTGTAGCAATAAGTTGAAATACTTCCGTGTGCTTAAGTTAAGCTGAATTACTAGCGTGTGTACAATAAGTTGAAATATTTAAGAAATAGTGTGTGTACCATAAGTTGAAATATTTAAGAAATGGCGTGTGCTGGACTTGAAATTAGAGACGTGTACTTCCACGTGGTGAGTACTGTGTGAGTCTCAATCTGTGTATGAGACAAAGGATAAAGAGAAGTACTCGTCCATGGTATCAGTTGAGGACTCGCGGGTGTGATGAATATGTTCTTAATATTACTTTGCGTGAT
This sequence comes from Schistocerca nitens, assembly GCF_023898315.1. NCBI lineage: Eukaryota > Metazoa > Arthropoda > Insecta > Orthoptera > Acrididae > Schistocerca > Schistocerca nitens. The sequence continues at coordinate 9,581,230 of NC_064619.1, read as the reverse complement.
ATGATTCCGTGTGACGCTAGATTCAAACTCTGAGAGAGAAGCAAGGTGAGTCGGCCGTCTATCTAGCAACGCCACTTGGCTTGCATTGCACAGGAAGACGTGCATATATCTCCAGAGTTCATAGTAGGAAAGAAGAATTACGAAGTGGGGCAGTGTCGTGTGAAACTGGGATAAATACTAATTGAAGTGGGAGAGCTGAAAGTGATAGTGTTGTGACTATTTATTGTATTGTATTCCATGTTGTAGTGTGGTGTATGTCATGTAATTTGGGTATGTGTGGTTAGCATGGGAGAGTAGCAAGGTAGTTTCAAAAGATTAGTGGGTTATGCGTGTTCCTTCTGTACTGCTCGGTCTGGAGGAAAGTTTCGTGATGATGATTGTGAGAGTCGAAGTGTGAGAAATAATAAAAGATCCACCATCCTATCCAGAAAGTGCACTGTAGCGTTAAATAATTACGAGACCATAAGATAGAGAATCACCAATGTAAAGCCATGCCCACTGGGCGGAATTTCTCTTGTATTATTGTTGTAGGTCATAGAATTTGTGTGTTTAGGTTATAGAATTTATCGGAATAAATAAGATAGTGAAAAGAAAAAGATTGGTGGACTTTTCCTTCGAATTGTATGTTGTCATGATTTCCCGAATTTATAATGTGTGCGCCATTCATATTCAGTGCGGTGGCTACGTGTAAACAAAAGCCGTTAAATAAAAGGCAAAAAGTAAATGTGGTATTGCCAGTGCGTAGTGTACAGTCAGAGTTCTGTAAATTACTGATAGTCAGATGCGTGTTTCCGTTGCGTATTATTCATACAGGAGGATAATTTGTAACTAAATAGTAAGATACGAGAATTCGTGTTACTCGATAAATTAAGAATGAATCCACTCGCTTGGCAGACCACTCATCTTGCAGGCCTGACTGCTTGATGCCACAGTATGAGCAAGGCATGTGGGTGCCTCTCACGCTACGTGGCGCTACCAACATAAAAACCTAAGCAGCCCACTTACAATAGTAGCGGTTTCGGTCAAGAATACCATCTTACGACCGAAAGAGCGGTGTGCTGACCCCACGCCCCTCCTATCCGCATCCTCCACGGAGGATGACACGGCGGTCGGATGGTCCCTGTAGGCCACTCGTGACCTGAAGACGGAGTACTTGCTGAACCCCCCCTAGTAGCAATATTTGGATAAGATTTTTTTTCCTGTTACCCGAGGTAATGCTGTATTTAAGAATTTCCGAAATTTAATGGACTATGTCAGAAACAGTAGCAACGCAGTGGGTATTGTAGTGGTTAAGGACGGGCGAGGCAGACTGCAAGTAATGAGTTTGGACAAATATCCCTCGAGGCAAGTCCGAAGTTCGCAGGTGCCCAGGTTCCTATACAGGTGTTTTACGTGTCTCAGGCTGTACTTACAAACGCACCGCGAGACTGAATTTGCGGTCGCTGCGCCCTGCAACCATCGGCACCGACGGCTCTGTTTGCAATGGACGCGGCAGTATACTTGCGGTGGCGCCCTTGCGCTGACGGACCACTTCCAAACTCCACAAGCGTGCAGGCCAGCGCCCAGCTGCTGTTAACGCCTCTGGGTTCAGTCTGGAGTGCCGCCAGACCACAGTGATGTGGGGGACGTCGGTCTGGCGGCAAGTTTCCAGCAACAATATCTCGCCCTTTTTTCTGGCGTACACGGCCCACAAAGCAGAGTCGCTTCGATAATGGCAGAAGCCACACCAGCTGAGATATGCATGTCCTTTGTAGTAACCGTTCTCTGGACGGTCATGACCTACAAGCTGTTATGCTCTCTTAGTCATGAGTAACACAATGATAGCTACTCGTCGTGTGGCTAAGATACACTGTTGTTGTTGTTGTGGTCTTCAGTCCTGAGACTGGTTTGATGCAGCTCTCCATGCTACTCTATCCTGTGCAAGCTTCTTCATCTCCCAGTACCTACTGCAACCTACATCCTCCTGAATCTGCTTAGTGTATTGATCTCTTGGTCTCCCTCTACGATTTTTACCCTCCACGCTGCCCTCCAATGCTAAATTTGTGATCCCTTGATGCCTCAAAACATGTCCTACCAACCGATCCCTTCTTCTAGTCAAGTTGTGCCACAAACTTCTCTTCTCCCCAATCCTATTCAATACCTCCTCATTAGTTACGTGATCTACCCACCTTATCTTCAGCATTCTTCTCTAGCACCACATTTCGAAAGCTTCTATTCTCTTCTTGTCCAAACTGGTTATCGTCCATGTTTCACTTCCATACATGGCTACACTCCATACAAATACTTTCAGAAACGACTTCCTGACACTTAAATCTATACTCGATGTTAACAAATTTCTCTTCTTCAGAAACGATTTCCTTGCCATTGCCAGTCTACATTTTATATCCTCTCTACTTCGACCATCATCAGTTATTTTACTCCCTAAATAGCAAAACTCCTTTACTACTTTAAGTGTCTCATTTCCTAATCTAATCCCCTCAGCATCACCCGATTTAATTTGACTACATTCCATTATCCTCGTTTTGCTTTTGTTGATGTTCATCTTATATCCTCCTTTCAAGATACTGTCCATTCCGTTCAACTGCTCTTCCAAGTCCTTTGCTGTCTCTGACAGAATTACAATGTCATCGGCGAACCTCAAAGTTTTTACTTCTTCTCCATGAATTTTAATACCTACTCCGAATTTTTCTTTTGTTTCCTTTACTGCTTGCTCAATATACAGATTGAATAACAGCAGCGGGGAGAGGCTACAACCCTGTCTCACTCCTTTCCCAACCACTGCTTCCCTTTCATCCCCCTCGACTCTTATAACTGCCATCTGGTTTCTGTACAAATTGTAAATAGCCTTTCGCTCCCTGTATTTTACCCCTGCCACCTTCAGAATTTGGAAGAGAGTATTCCAGTTAACGTTGTCAAAAGCTTTCTCCAAGTCTACAAACGCTAGAAACGTAGGTTTGCCTTTTCTTAATCTTTCTTCTAAGATAAGTCGTAAGGTTATTATTGCCTCACGTGTTCCGACATTTCTACGGAATCCAAACTGATCTTCCCCGAGGTCCGCTTCTACCAGTTTTTCCATTCGTCTGTAAAGAATTCGTGTTAGTATTTTGCAGCTGTGACTTATTAAACTGATAGTTCGGTAATTTTCACATCTGTCAACACCTGCTTTCTTTGGTATTGGAATTATTATATTCTTCTTGAAGTCTGTGGGTATTTCGCCTGTCTCATACATCTTGCTCACCAGATGGTAGAGTTTTGTCATGACTGGCTCTCCCAAGGCCATCAGTAGTTCTAATGGAATGTTGTCTACTCCCGGGGCCTTGTTTCGACTCAGGTCTTTCAGTGCTCTGTCAAACTCTTCACGCAGTATCTTATCTCCCATTTCATCTTCATCTACATCCTCTTCCATTTCCATTATACTGTCCTCAAGTACATCGCCCTTGTATAAACCCTCTATATACTCCTTCCACCTTTCTGCCTTCCCTTCTTTGCTTAGAACTGGGTTGCCATCTGAGCTCTTGATATTCATACAAGTGGTTCTCTTCTCTCCAAAGGTCTCTTTAATTTTCCTGTAGGCAGTATCTATCTTACCCCTAGTGAGACAAGCCTCTACATCCTTACATTTGTCCTCTAGCCATCCCTGCTTAGCCATTTTGCACTTTCTGTCGATCTCATTTTTGAGACGTTTGTATTCCCTTTCGCCTGCTTCATTTACTGCATTTTTATATTTTCTCCTTTCATCAATTAAATTCAATATTTCTTCTGTTACCCAAGGATTTCTATTAGCCCTCGTCTTTTTACCTACTTGATCGTCTGCTGCCTTCACTACTTCATCCCTCAGAGCTACCCATTCTTCTTCTACTGTATTTCTTTCCCCCATTCCTGTCAATTGTTCCCTTATGCTCTCCCTGAAACTCTCTACAACCTCTGGTTCTTTCAGTTTATCCAGGACCCATCTCCTTAAATTCCCACCTTTTTGCAGTTTCTTCAGTTTCAATCTGCAGTTCATAACCAATAGATTGTGGTCAGAATCCACATCTGCCCCTGGAAATGTCTTACAATTTAAAACCTGGTTCCTAAATCTCTGTGTTACCATTATATAATCTATCTGATACCAGGATTCTTCCAGGTATACAACCTTCTTTTATGATTCTTGAACCAAGTGTTAGCTATGATTAAGTTATGCTCTGTGCAAAATTCTACAAGGCGGCTTCCTCTTTCATTTCTTCCCCCCACTCCATATTCACCTACTATGTTTCCTTCTCTCCCTTTTCCTACACTCGAATTCCAGTCACCCATGACTATTAAATTTTCGTCTCCCTTCACTACCTGAATAATTTCTTTTATCTCGTCATACATTTCATCTATTTCTTCATCATCTGCAGAGCTAGTTGGCATATAAACTTGTACTACTGTAGTAGGCATGGGCTTTGTGTCTATCTTGGCCACAATAATGCGTTCACTATGCTGTTTGTAGTAGCTAACCCGCACTCCTATTTTTTTATTCATTATTAAACCTACTCCTGCATTACCCCTATTTGATTTTGTATTTATAACCCTGTATTCACCTGACCAAAAGTCTTGTTCCTCCTGCCACCGAACTTCACTAATTCCCACTATATCTAACTTTAACCTATCCATTTCCCTTTTTAAATTTTCTAACCTACCTGCCCGATTAAGGGATCTGACATTCCACGCTCCGATCTGTAGAATGCCAGTTTTCTTTCTCCTGATAACGACGTCCTCCAAGGTAGTCCCCGCCCGGAGATCCTAATGGGGGACTATTTTACCTCCGGAATATTTTACCCAAGAGGATGCCATCATCATTTAATCATACAGTAAAGCTGGCCATTAAAATTGCTACACCAAGAAGAATTTCAGATGATAAACGGGTATTCACTGGACAAATATATTATACTAGAACTGACATGTGATTACATTTTCACGCAATTTGGGTGCATAGATCCTGAGAAATCAGTACCCATAACAATCACCACTGGCCGTAATAACGGCCTTGATACGCCTGGGCATTGAGTCAAACAGAGCTTGGATGGCGTGTACAGGTACAGCTAGCCATGCAGCTTCAACACGATACCACACTTCATCAAGGGTAGTGACTGGCGTATTGTGACGAGCCAGTTGCTCGGCCACCATTGACCAGACGTTTTCAATCGGTGAGAAATCTCGAGAATGTGCTGGCCAGGGCATCAATCGAACATTTTATGTATCCAGAAACGCCGGTGCAGGACCTGCAACATGCGGTCGTGCATTATCCTGCTGAAATGTAGGGTTTCGCAGGGATCGAATGAAGAGTAGAGTCACGGTTCGTAACACATCTTAAATGTAACGTCCACTGTTCAAAGTGCCGTCAATGCGAACAAGGGGTTGACCGTGACGTGTAACTAATGGCCCCCTATACCATCACGCCGGGTGATACGAAAGTATGGCGATGACGAACACACGCTTCCAATGTGCGTTCACCGCGATGTCGCCAAACACGGATGCGACCATCGTGATGCTGTAAACAGAACCTGGATTCATGCGAAAAAATGACGTTTTGCCATTCGTGCACCCAGGTTCGTCGTCGAGTACACCATCGCAGGCGCTCCTGTCTGTGATGCAGCGTCAAGGGTAACCGCAGCAACGGTCTCCGAGCTGATAGTCCATGCTGCTGCAAACGTCGTCGAACTGTTCGCGCAGATGGTTGTTGTCTTGCAAACGTCCCCATCTGTTGACTCAGGGATCGAGACGTGGCTGTACGATCCGTTATAGCCATGCAGATAAGATGCCTGTCATCTCGACTGCTAGTGATACGAGGCCGTTGGGATCCAGCACGGCTTTCCGCATTACCCTCCTGAACCCACCGATTCCATATTCTGCTACCAGTCATTGGATCTCGACCAACGCGAGCAGCAATGTCGCGATACTATAACCACAATCGCGATAGGCTAGAATCTGACCTTTATCAAAGTCGGAAAAGTGATGGTCCGCATTTTTCTCCTCCTTACACGAGGCATCACAACAACGTTTCATTAGGCAACGCCGGTCAATTGCTGTTTGTGTATGAAAAATCGGTTGGAAACTTTCCTCATGTCAGCACGTTGTAGGTGTCGCCACCGGCGCCAACCTTGTGAGAATGCTCTGAAAAGCTAATCATTTGCATATCACAGCATCTTCTTCCTGTCGGTTAAATTTCGCGTCTGTGGTGGTGGTGGTTAGTGTTTAACGTCCCGTCGACAACGAGGTCATTAGAGACGGAGCGTAAGCTCGGGTTAAGGAAGGATTGGGAAGGAAATCGGCCGTGCCCTTTCAAAGGAACCATCCCGGCATTTGCCTGAAACGATTTAGGGAAATCACGGAAAACCTAAATCAGGATGGCCGGAGACGGGATTGAACCGTTGTCCTCCCGAATGCGAGTCCAGTGTGCTAACCACTGCGCCACCTCGCTCGGTACTTTCGCGTCTGTAGCACGGCATCTTCGTGGTGTAGCAATTGTAATGGCCAGTAGTGTAATAACCGTTGTCTGGACGGTCATGACCTACAAACTGTTATGCTCTCTTAGGCATGAGTAACACAATGATAGCTACGCGTTGTATGGCTAAGATATTATAGTCCCATGTGCTTGTATTTATGATCAAGATTACAAAGTCGATGTTATGCCCGAGATTTTCGAAGTAACGTGTGATAAAGCTTTGGCAGTCTGTCACAGAACAGTGCCACGCATCTCCTGTTGCCAATACCAGATTGCATTCAAGCAAGTATTCACAGAACAGATCATCCAGCACGCTATTAAATGTAATCAGGATGCACACAGGAAACAAATTTACCATATAATACTTCGTCTCCGTATGTAATTCATATACAGCGTGACTCAGCTGACCCTACTGCTGTCGTTTCTGCAACCTGCACCGTTAGAGTCGGCCTTCATAGACCAAATTAAAAATTTAGCTACATTAAATTTCCAACAAAAAATCCTGGTCAATTCTCTGTAGGATTAATAATTTGTTCGTATCGAGCGAAAAAAATATGAAAATCTCATGCTTGGCTTATGAAGGCCAGCAGGAACATTGCGGGTTGAATAAAACGATTCCGGTAGGAGCAGTTGACTCAAGGGTGATATGCACATTTATCTCAGTAAGATTTCTGTTCAGTCGCATTTTTCCTTCTTTGAAAACAAATACATGGGTTTCGTAAAATACAACTCGACCAGAAACGATTTGTAAGGGAGACGTGGAATTCATCCTTATCAATGAACAGGTGAACTGCTCATCACAGAATATGCTGGAAACTATGACTTACATTTAGGAATCGTCACTTGTCTGCGCATGCGCATTTCTCACATGCTCTATCCCGTGTATTTCGCTGTGTCATTACGTTTGAGTGAGTGAGAGGACTAGAGATCTTTAGTGACCAGTAGTTGAATGCAACACAAAATGGTGCTCATGACATAACAGCATGTGTTCATTATCGAGTGTTAGGTTAGAAACAACTCCTAGAAAACGTGTGTGGAAGTGTTTGCAAAAGAGTATAAGACAGGCAGTGTTTTGGCAAAATCTCCATCAAAGTCTGCAATGCAACACTTAATGGGCAGTAAAGGGTGTGTAGCGAGTAAAAACCGTTCTACGAGTCAATCCCACGTCACTCACATCGTAAATATTTTCCCAGTCAATTTCATTTACCTCACCTTGTATGAGACATCCGAAGATGAGTCTACACATTTACGATTCTTGTGATTTCTCGAATGAATATTTATGCAACCCATAGGTTAACGCGTGGCTCCCTCCGTCGGATGTTCGAGTCCTCCCCCGGGCATGGGTGTGTGTGTTGTCCTTAGCGTAAGTTAGTTTGAGTTAGATTAAGTAGCGTGTAAGCTTAGGTACCGATGACCTCAGTAGTTTGGTCCCATAAGATCTTACCCCAAATTTCCAATTTTTTTCTAAAGGTAAACAAACACCAGGCAGCAAACACTTGCAGAATTGTAACTAGCAAATTAACGATAATTCTTTAAAATAATGTGAACAACAATTTTGCCGTTACATTACCACTTCAACAAATAAGTAAGAAAGATATAACTTGTCTACATGAATCCACACTTCTGAGTTTCACATAGCCCTTTTACATACGAACCACTTGTTATATCCTTACTGCAATTTGATGTTTATTATTATTATTTTCACTCAGATATCTCAGAGTTTACGCGTTTACTTTTCTGATTTGACTTCGTTTTCTATGACCGTGTGTTACTGATTCAGACGGCAATGGAATGTAAATAAATAGCATCAGAAGTCGGAAAGAAATGCCGTTATAAATCCGGTTATTTAAATCGAAGAAGTGCGAGTCCGAATGGCAAAACTTTCGGATACTATTATTTTTGCTTACAGTAACGAACAGCACATTTAGTATTTGACGATGAAGATAAAACACAGCTCTTGTATGCGTTGAAAGAAGACTCGGAATATTTAACTCTTCGAATATCTTTCTAATAAAATAAAAGTTCTTCACCAAAATAAATTAACTGTCTTATCATTCTAGGTTTCCTACTTACAATATTGGAATCTAATTTTAAGAAATGCAATGATAAATACAAATCGCGTACGAATTAACAGACGAAAGTAAATAGGTAAAATGATTTAGGGTGTGTTACATGATTTTTTTCTCTCACTGTTGTGCATTACATATAAATTGAATAATGTGGTTTACGAAATTTGGAAAAAAATATTTTGCCTGTGCACGAATTGCAGTAGATGCGAATATTAGTTACAAGAGAAGATTCAAAAGTAAAATCACTTTTCCGAAATTAAAATATGTAGTTATATCAGCAAGATGTATGAGGCAGGTGAAATACTCTCAGACTTCAAGAAGAATACAATAATTCCAATCCCCACGAAACCACGTGTTGACAGATGTGAAAATCAACGAACTATCAGTTTCATAAGTCACGTCTGCAAAATATTAACACAAATTCTTTACAGACGAATGGAAAAACTGGTAGAAGCCGACCTCGGGGAAGATCAGTTTCGATTACATAGAAATGTTGGAACACGCAAGGCAATATTGACCCTACGACTTATCTTAGAGGATAGGTTAAGTAAAGGCAAATCTACGTTTCTAGCATTTGTAGACTTAGAGAAAGTTTTTGACAATGTTGTCTGGAATATTCTCTTTCAAATTCTGAAAGTTGCAGGGGTAAAATACAGGGAGCGAAAGGATATTTACAATTCGAACAGAAACCAGATGGTAGTTATAAGAGTCGAGGGACATGAAAGAGAAATTGTGGTTGAGACAGCAAAGGACTTGGAAGAGCAGCTGACTTGAAAGGACAGCGACTAGAAAGGAGGGTATAAGGTGAACATGAAGAAAAAAGTAAAACGATGATAATGGAACGTAGTCGAATTAAATCAGGTGATGCTGATGGAATTCGATTAGGAAGATGAGTTTTGCTATTTGGGGAGCAAAATAACTAATGATGGTCGAAGTAGGGAGGATATAAAATGTAGACTGGCTGTAGCAAGGAAAGCGTTTCTGAAGAAGAGAAATTTGTTAACATCGAGTATAGATTTATTGTAAGTATCTGGAAGTCTTTTCTGAAAGTATTTGTATGGAGTGTAGCCATGTATGGAAGTGAAGCGTGGACGATAAATAATTTAAACAAGAAGAAAATTGGAAATTTGTGGTAAGTTCCTATGGGACCACACTGCTTAGATCAACGGTCCCAAGGCTCACACTCTACTTAATCTAAAATAACTTACGCTGAGGACATCACACACAACCGTGCCCGACGGGGGACTCGAACCTCCGACAGGGGGAGCCGCGCGAACCATCAAAAGGCGCCCTAGACATCGCTGCTACCCCGCGCGGCAGACAAGAATATAATAGGAACTTTGGAAATGTGGTGCTACAGAGGAATGCTGAAGATTAGATGGGTAGAACAGTAATTAATGAGGAGGTACTGAATAGAATTGGCGAGAAGAGAAATTTGTGGCACAATTCGACTAGAAAAAGGGATCGGTTGGTAGGACACGTTTTTAGGCATGAAGGGATCACCAATTTAGTACTGGAGGGAAGCGTGGAGGGTAAAAATCGTAGAGGGAGACCAAGAGATGAATACACTCAGCAGATTTAGAAGGACGTAGGTTGCAGTAGTTACTTGGAAATGAAAAAAACTTGTCACAGCATAGAGTAGCATGGAGAGCTGCATCAAACCAGTCTCTGGACTGAACACCACAACCACAACATCAGTTATATCAGATCAATAATGTCTCTTCAGTTGCCTTCGAAGTCGGCAGCTATCATATAAATGCAATGTTTGTGATCTAACTGTAAGAAGCTAATACTAAACATCGAGCAAAGCTTCAAGGATTTATGGTAATATTACGTCAGTAGGTTTTACTTGTTTAACATAAACCAGAAATAAAAAATGAGAAGAAATTACAAAAGATAGGCTGAAAGTAAAAGTGACAGATGTAACATCTCAAAAGACAGCAGTGGCAGGATTACACAAAGAGAACGACCTTGACCACGGACAACTTGACTCTTTAAAAGAACTAGAAAGAATGGCATCAATTTGGACAATAAAAATAAAGAATGAAGAGATAATCTCATAGCACAGCAACAGATTTGGTGAGTGACGAACCAATAACGATAATTTTTTTTTTTTTTAATGTTTAACATCCTGTACAAAGGACTTCACTGCGTATAAGTCATTTGAAGAGTAAGCGGACACGCAACGACAGTCCTTTGCAATTGACTACGAATAGATAATGTAAAATGGGCGATTGTATTTCCAGCGACGTTCACCTCATACTTCATGACTGATTAAATATGTGAGCTGCCGAAAACTGTAACACATATCGGTCCTTGTCTAAAGACTTCTACATCCTGCATCCTTCCGACAACTCTCACGAATCGACTCTAAGTTTAAACCTATGACCACATCTCTCCCAAAACACTAAACTGCAGGAGTTGACTCTTTTATTGATCTGCAAACCCATCTACAGTGGGACAAAAGACAACACAGAGGACTGCTTGGCCACACTCCAGCGTCCAATTGTAGAATGAATTCCCGCACCACACTTGGGAAGCTGTTGACTTGGGGAGCTGTTGTAATGAAGATATACTGAACGATGAGGAGCAGTGTATTAGGCTCTGGACTTGTGAGAGAGAGAGAGAGCTGATTTAAAAAGACGATGTGTTTTTCGTCATTTGGCCGCCCGTCCGAAACAGTTTCCATTTTGATCAAACTGAGAAAGTATATTACCTCAATTGTCTTCTATGAATCGTGAACGAAAAAAAGCGATAGTGAAAGAATGAGGCTTCCACTGACGAATCAGTTCTACGGGCCAACTCAAGCCATTCTTCGCCTGTCCTTCCTCCTACAGGGAGTATATTTGCAGCATTGCATCTTACGGGCATATTTCTGAACTGGTAGGACAGCGGGGGGTCTTTAAACTGAGAACCGAGGATAGGTTAGAAGTTAACCGTCCAGTTGACAGGTGTGTAGATACGAAAAACTTGCTCAGCTCCATACAGGGTGACCAGAACACCAACAAACTTTCAGAAGTACTAGTATGGATCAAAATAAGAAAAAAGTCCAGTAAACAAATGTTTTAAAACTCATGCCTTAAGACTAAGAGCACCTGTTCACTAGAAAAGATATGTTTCATAGTAGAGAAGTTCTCAAAGCTCTTAAGGTATGCACTTTAGAACCCATGCTTACTGGACTTTTTTCCCTTATTTTAGTCCATACTACCACCTTTCAAAATGTGGAAAACAAAATGCTTTCAGTGGACGAAATGTCTGACAGAAGCGAAGGTGAACAAGTGCTCATAGCTTTTAAGGCATGCATTTTAAAGCCCATGTTTACCAGACATTCGTTTCTTGTTTATGTCCATACTACCACCGCTGAAAGTTCGTCGGTGGAGTTGTGATTCACCCCATAGAGATGGGAGAACGGACAGCAAGAACGGGAGGTTAAACTGTAACATCCCGCCTAATACGAGGTCGTTAGAGACGGAAAAAAGCCGAGATTTGGACAAGTGGGGAAGAAGGGTTATTCCACGGTTACAGACGTAACTTTTGTACAGCTACTCTGCTGATGAACATCGGCCTAATATACACTGGTGTTCAGAATTTAACAACAAACCGCTATTTGCCCGTCCTGTGTCTAATTCACGATATAATCATACAAACTGTCAAGCAGATGTCTGTAAGCTCGTATTCTGCACGGAAGATAGCAGTCTGTTCAACCGACAACCATGCCAACGATGACGTCAGGGCATCTACGAAATGAGGCAGTGTTTTCCGGTAAGTCCCACATCCACCCATGCCAACGATGACGTCAGGGCATCTTCGAAATGAGGTAGTGTTTTCCGTTAAGTCCCACACATCGACAATCGCTGTGTACACAGTGACAGACGGTGCAGCATGGCACAGGGAAGATTCCTACCAGACTCCCTGCGGTGAATGGCCAGAGAAAGAAAGGAAGCAGGACATTCGCAAACTGACGTGGCCCGATTGCTTAGCGCGAATCGTTCTGTTGTTTCTCGGATGTGGCGACAGTGTATACAAACCGAAACTGTATCCTGAAGACCATGGCAGAGCCGACTACTTGGCTGTAAGGGCGTGACAGTAACGCCTTAGTACTGCACGGCAATCGGCATGTGAGCTCGCAGCATCCACTGGACGTGTTGTACCGAGGAAAACGGTGTGCAGAAGCCTCCGACAGAGTGGTCTTTACTGTCGGGAGAATGCTGTATGTCTACCTCTGACGCGTCTTCACAGAAGGAAAGTCTAGAGTGAAAATTTGGAAATTTGTGGTAAGGTCTTATGAGACAAATCTGTTGAGGTCATCTGTTCCTAAGACTACGCACTACTTAACTAACTTACGCTAAGGACAAAACAAACAAACAAACAAACAAACAAACAAACACACACACACACACACACACACCCATGCCCAAGGTAGGACTCGAACCTCCGACGGGGAGAGCGGCTCAGACCGTGACAAGGCGCCTCGGACCGCTCGGCTACCACGCGCGGCCTCTAAAGTGGAATCACCGACATGCCACGTGGGCGGTCCAACAGTGGGCCAGTGTTGTTTCCACAGATGAGTCCCAATTAGTCTGTAGAGTGTATCTCAGTGGATACGCATCTGATTTCGCGACCCAAACATTTTGGAAAGATACCGATATCGAGGATGATCCCTAATGCTGTGAGCAGGGATCATGTTGACCACTCGAACTCTTCCTCATGAAATTACCGGTGGATTGGCAACGTTTAACTGCTGTCAGGTATCGTGACACTATTTTGGGACCTCATGTGCGGTTTTTGCGAGGTGCTGTTGGCCCAGATTTCGTATTGATGGATGGTAATGCTCGATGTCAGAGAGCACGGGTGGTTGATGTTTTCTTGGAAGATACAGCACGCCTGGCGTGGCATGCTCCGTCTCTCGATTTGAATCCCATAGAGCATGTCCGGAATGCACTGGGGAGACGGCTTGTACCACGTCAGCATCCACCAGCCGCTGTCCAAGACTACGAGCTGCTCTGCAGGAAGAATGGGAGTTACTACCTCAACATGAGACTGATTACATAATTCACAGCATGCCTGATCGTTGTCCAGGCCATACTGCTGCCTGAGGTGGTTACAACAATCCACAGTGAGCACATTAATCAGTTTTCGGAATGTGTGTGCAAATCCGTTAAGTTGGAAGAAACGAAGAACATTTTTGTCTACCGTTGTGCATGTTGCAGTTGTTTACGTCCTGAATTCTTTACATTGTTTTTACTTAACTATCACGCGTTTATGCTGTTCTGCGTCAAAATAAACGCAACCCTGCAAACTTTCCGTTTGTTGCTTTAATTTTGGACACCAGTATAGTCATAATTACATTTGTACGAAATACTTTTCTTTCTGACATGCCGATATGTAGTGATCTTCATGGTAGTTGGAAGTGCGTACGCAATGAGAAGCGACTTTCAACACCGATGGACGAAATATAAAAATTTTAAAGTATAAGAAACGATGGTGGCAGCACGGTTCTGTCGAAACCGATCATCCAATAAAATGTTTCTTCACCAATCTTGGCTTGTGAAGTTTTCTTCACACAATGTCAGGAACGTATAAAATGGTTCGAATGGCTCTGAGCACTATGGGACTTAACTTCTGAGGTCATCAGTCCCCTAGAACTTAGAACTACTTAAACCTAACTAACCTAAGGACATCACACACATCCATGGCCGAGGCAGGATTCGAACCTTTCCAGACCGTAGCGCCTAGAACCGCTCGGCCACCCCGCACTCTGGACAATTCGAGCATATGATCTGGCCACCCACAAAGCTTGATATGTATCGCCCGACATGAATCCCATCGAACATTTATGGGACATAATCCATAGGTCTTCCCTCCATGAACCATGGACCTTGCCGTTGGTGGGGAGGCTTGCGTGCGTCAGCGATACAGATGGCCGTACCGTAGGTGCAACCACAACGGAGGGGTATCTGTTGAGAGGACAGACAAACATGTGGTTTCTGAAGAGGGGCAAGCAGCCTTTTCAGTAGTTGCAGGGGCAACAGTCTGGATGACTGACTGATCTGGCGTTGTAACATTAACCAAAACGGCCTTGCTGTGCTGGTACTGCGAACGGTTGAAAGCAAGGGGAAACTACAGCCGTAATTTTTCCCGAGGACATGCAGCTTTACTGTATGATTAAATGATGATGGCGTCCTCTTGGGTAAAATATTCCGGAGGTAAAATAGTCCCCCATTCGGATCTCCGGGCGGGGACTACTCAAGAGGACGTCGTTATCAGGAAAAAGAAAACTGGCATTCTACGGATCGGAGCGTGGAATGTCAGATCCCTTAATCGGGCAGGTAGGTTAGAAAATTTAAAAAGGGAAATGGATAGGTTAAAGTTAGATATAGTGGGAATTAGTGAAGTTCGGTGGCAGGAGGAACAAGACTTTTGGTCAGGTGAATACAGGGTTACAAATACAAAATCAAATAGGGGTAATGCAGGAGTAGGTTTAATAATGAATAAAAAAATACGAGTGCGGGTTAGCTACTACAAACAGCATAGTGAACGCATTATTGTGGCCAAGATAGACACAAAGCCCATGCCTACTACAGTAGTACAAGTTTATATGCCAACTAGCTCTGCAGATGATGAAGAAATTGGAGAAATGTATGACGAGATAAAAGAAATTATTCAGGTAGTGAAGGGAGACGAAAATTTAATAGTCATGGGTGACTGGAATTCGTCGGTAGGAAAAGGGAGGGAAGGAAACATAGTAGGTGAATATGGATTGGGAAGAAGAAATGAAAGAGGAAGCCGCCTTGCAGAATTTTGCGCAGAGCATGACTTAATCATAGCTAACACTTGGTTCAAGAATCATAAAAGAAGGTTGTATACCTGGAAGAATCCTGGAGATACTAAAAGGTATCAGATAGATAATATAATGGTAAGACAGAGATTTAGGAACCAGGTTTTAAATTGTAAGACATTTCCAGGGGCAGATGTGGACTCTGACCACAATCTATTGGTTATGAACTGCAGATTGAAACTGAAGAAATTGCAAAAAGGTGGGAATTTAAGGAGATGGGACCTGGATAAACTGAAAGAACCAGAGGTTGTAGAGAGTTTCAGGGAGAGCATAAGGGAACAATTGACAGGAATGGGGGAAAGAAATACAGCAGAAGAAGAATGGGTAGCTCTGAGGGATGAAGTAGTGAAGGCAGCAGACGATCAAGTAGGTAAAAAGACGAGGGCTAATAGCAATCCTTGGGTAACAGAAGAAATATTGAATTTAATTGATGAAAGGAGAAAATATAAAAATGCAGTAAATGAAGCAGGCAAAAAGGAATACAAACGTCTCAAAAATGAGATCGACAGGAAGTGCAAAATGGCTAAGCAGGGATGGTTAGAGGACAAATGTAAGGATGTAGAGGCTTTTCTCACTAGGGGTAAGATAGATACTGCCTACAGGAAAATTAAAGAGACCTTTGGAGAGAAGAGAACCACTTGTATGAATATCAACGGCTCAGATGGAAACCCAGTTCTAAGCAAAGAAGGGAAGGCAGAAAGGTGGAAGGAGTATATAGAGGGTTTATACAAGGCGATGTACTTGAGGACAATATTATGGAAAGGGAAGAGGATGTAGATGAAGACGAAATGGGAGATAAGATACTGCGTGAAGAGTTTGACAGAGCACTGAAAGACCTGAGTCGAAACAAGGCCCCGGGAGTAGACAACATTCCCTTAGAACTACTGATGGCCTTGGGAGAGCCAGTCATGACAAAACTCAACCATCTGGTGAGCAAGATGTATGAGACAGGCGAAATACCCACAGACTTCAAGAAGAATATAATAATTCCAATCCCAAAGAAAGCAGGTGTTGACAGATGTGAAAATTACCGAACTATCAGTTTAATAAGTCACAGCTGCAAAATACTAACGCGAATTCTTTACAGACGAATGGAAAAACTGGTAGAAGCGGACCTCGGGGAAGATCAGTTTGGATTCCGTAGAAATGTTGGAACACGTGAGGCAATACTAACCTTACGACTTATCTTAGAAGAAAGATTAAGAAAAGGCAAACCTACGTTTCTAGCATTTGTAGACTTAGAGAAAGCTTTTGACAATGTTAACTGGAATACTCTCTTTCAAATTCTGAAGGTGGCAGGGATAAAATACAGGGAGCGAAAGGCTAATTACAATTTGTACAGAAACCAGGTGGCAGTTATAAGAGTCGAGGGGCATGAAAGGGAAGCAGTGGTTGGGAAAGGAGTGAGACAGGGTTGTAGCCTCTCCCCGATGTTATTCAATCTGTATATTGAGCAAGCAGTAAAGGAAACAAAAGAAAAATTCGGAGTAGGTATTAAAATTCATGGAGAAGAAGTAAAAACTTTGAGGTTCGACGATGACATTGTAATTCTGTCAGAGACAGCAAAGGACTTGGAAGAGCAGTTGAACGGAATGGACAGTGTCTTGAAAGGAGGATATAAGATGAACATCAACAAAAGCAAAACGAGGATAATGGAATGTAGTCAAATTAAATCGGGTGATGCTGAGGGAATTAAATTAGGAAATGAGACACTTAAAGTAGTAAAGGAGTTTTGCTATTTAGGGAGTAAAATAACTGATGATGGTCGAAGCAGAGAGGATATAAAATGTAGACTGGCAATGGCAAGGAAAGCGTTTCTGAAGAAGAGAAATTTGTTAACGTCGAGTATAGATTTAAGTGTCAGGAAGTCGTTTCTGAAAGTATTTGTATGGAGTGTAGCCATGTATGGAAGTGAAACATGGACGATAACTAGTTTGGACAAGAAGAGAATAGAAGCTTTCGAAATGTGGTGCTAGAGAAGAATGCTGAAGATGAGGTGGGTTGATCACGTAACTAATGAGGAGGTATTGAATAGGATTGGGGAGAAGAGAAGTTTGTGGCACAACTTGACTAAAAGAAGGGATCGGTTGGTAGGACATGTTCTGAGCCATCAAGGGATCACAAATTTAGCATTGGAGGGCAGCGTGGAGGGTAAAAATCGTAGAGGGAGACCAAGAGATGAATACACTAAGCAGATTCAGAAGGATGTAGGTTGCAGTAGGTACTGGGAGATGAAGAAGCTTGCACAGGATAGAGTAGCATGGAGAGCTGCATCAAACCAGTCTCAGGACTGAAGACCACAACAACAACAATCCATAGGTCAATTCGTACACGAAATCCTTCACCAGCAACCCTTTCGTAGTTATGGACGCCTGTAGAGGCAGCATGGTTCAGTCTTTGTGCAGTGGGCTTCCAGCGACTTGCTGAGTCCACGCTAGGACGAGTTGCTGCACTACGAGGGAAATAGGACGTCAGTATTAGGAGATATCGCATGACATTTTTCACGTCATAGTACAACGTGATCGATACAGCACGTGAATTTGTCAGCCAAGTACCGAATGGAGTGGGACGGTAGAGCGGAATGGAGGATATCCCGTAGTCGCAGAGCATTTGCAGTCATACAGAATTTTCAGCTGAAACTTTTATGGCGGAAGGAGTGTTCAGTGAAAATGCGCACGCTTCAGTCTGCACCACCTGTGCGGAAGCCGGGATGCGTGCTCGGAATTCCGCTGTCTACTGCGGGGGTGTGCGGGCGTCTGGCCGGTAACAGCGGCGGCGGTCGGCCAGCCAGTAACGCCGGATCGGCCCGGCCATCGCGCGCCGTCACGGCGGCTCAATTGGCGCGCAGATCCGACGCGGCGGCCGCGCTGCAAATGAGCGCCGCCCACAATGGCCGCGACGTGTGATTGCCGGCCGCGAAACACAATAGCTGTCCGCCGCTGAGTGTCACGCCGAGCGGGCGATATCGGGCTTAGTCACTGCCAGCGTCAGCCTGATAAATAGCTGCCGGGGGTGAAGCCATCCCCGTCTCGGTCGACTCCGGCCACCGCCCTTCTATTGGCAGATCTTGATTAACACATTCGTTGGAGAGCTCCATTGCCGCCACGGGCAATCGTATCACCCTGCTCTGAAACCGCTACCCCAGTGACACCGGAATAAACTGGGGCTTGCTGCGGTCTACGTTGTGACGTCATTAGTCTGGTCTCTGTCTCTACATGCTGCAGCTGTTCTTTCCACTCGCAATTAGCAGCGATGGGCCATGCTAACAACGAAAAGAAAGAAACAAAAAAATAAAAAAAATACGTCGTCAAACGCATTCGATTCTTAAACTGCATATCGCTGTATGTATGCCATAATGGCCAGTTAGCGTCGCGTTTGTTTCTTCTGCCGGCGGTGAGTGACGGCTGCAGTGGAAGTAGTTTGTACTGGAATTCCCCCATACAGCGTAATGGAAGTCAGACACGCTCGTCGGAACTCGGAATCGGGCGTTAAAGCCGTCGGCACACGGACCGTGCTGTCCAGCGTTAAAGTTAATCGTGCCGAGTTCAACGTGCTGCTGAACGCTCATTAACGATGCGACTTGTGCATACGGTACGTGGGCGCCAACATAGTATACGTTATCACAACGCACTCCAGCGGCAGTAGCGGGATGTTTCTAGTTCGTAAATCACACTGTTTACTTAACAGGCTGCGTAAAATTCCCACGTTAGCTCTATTAAAACGGACATTTCCTCCATTGTTCATATCCTAGTCACGTTGTTCTATATGTAATATACACAAATAAAAACTTCAATATCGATGTACATGTTTTATGACAAAAAGAGAAATACCATGTCCAATCAATAAGAACACAGGCTTACAAAAGTTCCATTACAAACAGTCGGACACAAATTTGCAATAGTTCTCCACTTAAGATAAACACTATTTTGTCTCCCCCACATTTCAGTAAAACCCTAAAGTCTTTCGTACTCGATCATTCTTCCTACCCAGTAGCAGAAACTTTAGAACATGTGAATCACGAAACTCAAAAGAAAAAGGAACAAAATATCTTTATACAAGCAGCGCATGCTGTCCTGTAGATTAAGCCAATCGAACAAACTCACTCCTCAAAAACAGGTGAACTTATATTTACATAGTCTGCAGCTCGTGGTCGTACGGTAGCGTTCTCGCTTCCCGCGCCCAGGTTCCCGGGTTCGATTCCCGGCGGGGTCAGGGATTTTCTCTGCCTCGTGATGACTGGGTGTTGTGTGCTGTAATTAGGTTAGTTAGGTTTAAGTAGTTCTAAGTTCTAGGTGACTGATGACCATAGATGTTAAGTCCCATAGTGCTCAGAGCCATTTGAATATATTTACATAACATTAAATATTGTAGTATATACTTACATTAAACTAACAATCAAGCATCAGAACCTATTACATACGAGAATATTATGAAAAAAAAATTTACACTTAGCGAGATCCGAAGTATCATTAGTTCACGTTATCTGGTCTTGAATCAGCAACGCTACTCACTATGCTAATGTGACAACTCGTTGACGACAACAGGGTTTCGAATGATTCTCAATTTGATGGTGCTCAGAAACGACATATATACGTGTAGTCTTGAACTGCATACCGATATGGCGCCTCACAGCTCTGTGCTGAAGAGAGATGGCGTGCATGTGACGTAAGTGGCGTTGTGCCATCTGATTGGTCAACGCTCAGACGCACGCTCAGAATATCTGACATGCCAGATATTGCTCTGCACGTTCGGAAAGACTCCCGAACGTGCTATTCCACGGTATGACGTCACAAACTCGGCACGCTCAACGTTCGGATGCACGGTCCGTGTGCCGACGGCTTTAGATTAAAAGTTTATTTGAGTGATAAGAGGCAATTATTTAGAAATGCGTGTACTTGTGTGCCGCACAACAGCGCAAACGATACGATCAGTGCGCAGTTTAAACCAATTCGCGTGCGTTATACACTTACATTCGTATGCATCCGCTACGCCACATTGAGTGGACGTGGAATATCGTGATAATGCTCAAGGGGAAGCGACCGGTAGACTTGTTGGTCTGAATGTGACAATTATTCAGATTTATGAATGTGAATAGCGTTCTGATAAGGAACTTATTTTCAGAATGGGAATGTGTTAGTTTCATTGGTGTTCCTTCAATGTCGAACTTGTGATAAGTTGGTTGGTTGGTTGGTTGCTTGGGGAAGGAGACCAGACAGCGTGGTCATCGGTCTCATCGGAGTAGGGAAGGATGGGGAAGGAAGTCGGCCGTGCCCTTTCAGAGGAACCATCCCGGCATGTGCCTGGAGTGATTTAGGGAAATCACGGAAAACCTAAATCAGGATGGCCGCACGCGGGATTGAACCGTCGTCCTCCCGGATGCGAGTCCAGTGTCTAACCACTGCGCCACCTCGCTCGGTTGTGATAAGTATTCCAGCACATGCACGAAGGACAGTGTCACGTAGGAAGGAGAATCCTGGGCTGAAGCTGCCTGTACGTGATGTACACCACGGTTGTAAAACGAGCTTTCATAACAGTTACCGAATTGCAAGGAAGGAAGGGAGATTAGGATCTGAACGTCCCGTCCACATCGAGGTCATTAGAGACGGAGCACGAACTCGGATTGTTTCAAGGATGGGAGAGGAAATAGACTGCGCCCTTTCTAAAGACCAATCCCGACATTACCGAAGTGCAGTGTTAAGGTTGTATTACAGACCTGCAGTTATTACACTAGCCGGGGCGCTTATAGGTTGCTACCATAGTACACTGCACGCCATTAAAATTGTAACATCGTGCAGAAGGCATGCAACAAATGGCAGATTGGCATAAAGTGTACTGCATGTTTCGATACGAAAATAAGTATTTCAATGGAACAGCACAAAGTAGGCATCATTAACGTCATCTACATTATGGATATAAGTACACTCCTGGAAATGGAAAAAACAACACATTGACACCGGTGTGTCAGACCTACCATACTTGCTCCGGACACTGCGAGAGGGCTGTACAAGCAATAATCACACGCACGGCACAGCGGACACACCAGGAACCGCGGTGTTGGCCGTCGAATGGCGCTAGCTGCGCAGCATTTGTGCACCGCCGCCGTCAGTGTCAGCCAGTTTGCCGTGGCATACGGAGCTCCATCGCAGTCTTTAACACTGGTAGCATGCCGCGACAGCGTGGACGTGAACCGTATGTGCAGTTGACGGACTTTGAGCGAGGGCGTATAGTGGGCATGCGGGAGGCCGGGTGGACGTACCGCCGAATTGCTCAACACGTGGGGCGTGAGGTCTCCACAGTACATCGATGTTGTCGCCAGTGGTCGGCGGAAGGTGCACGTGCCCGTCGACCTGGGACCGGACCCCAGCGACGCACGGATGCACGCCAAGACCGTAGGATCCTACGCAGTGCCGTAGGGGACCGCACCGCCACTTCCCAGCAAATTAGGGACACTGTTGCTCCTGGGGTATCGGCGAGGACCATTCGCAACCGTCTCCATGAAGCTGGGCTACGGTCCCGCACACCGTTAGGCCGTCTTCCGCTCACGCCCCAACATCGTGCAGCCCGCCTCCAGTGGTGTCGCGACAGGCGTGAATGGAGGGACGAATGGAGACGTGTCGTCTTCAGCGATGAGAGTCGCTTCTGCCTTGGTGCCAATGATGGTCGTATGCGTGTTTGGCGCCGTGCAGGTGAGCGCCACAATCAGGACTGCATACGACCGAGGCACACAGGGCCAACACCCGGCATCGTGGTGTGGGGAGCGATCTCCTACACTGGCCGTACACCACTGGTGATCGTCGAGGGGACACTGAATAGTGCACGGTACATCCAAACCGTCATCGAACCCATCGTTCTACCATTCCTAGACCGGCAAGGGAACTTGCTGTTCCAACAGGACAATGCACGTCCGCATGTATCCCGTGCCACCCAACGTGCTCTAGAAGGTGTAAGTCAACTACCCTGGCCAGCAAGATCTCCGGATCTGTCCCCCATTGAGCATGTTTGGGACTGGATGAAGCGTCGTCTCACGCGGTCTGCACGTCCAGCACGAACGCTGGTCCAACGGAGGCGCCAGGTGGAAATGGCATGGCAAGCCGTTCCACAGGACTACATCCAGCATCTCTACGATCGTCTCCATGGGAGAATAGCAGCCTGCATTGCTGCGAAAGGTGGATATACACTGTACTAGTGCCGACATTGTGCATGCTCTGTTGCCTGTGTCTATGTGCCTGTGGTTCTGTCAGTGTGATCATGTGATGTATCTGACCCCAGGAATGTGTCAATAAAGTTTCCCCTTCCTGGGACAATGAATTCACGGTGTTCTTATTTCAATTTCCAGGAGTGTAGAACTTCCGTAGAGGATATCTCAGTCAGAAGTTGCATCTGAATGTTGTATGAGTACCTCGAATTAAGCCTGGCGTAAGACGGACAAGCATTGTCAGCTGGAAATGGCGGTCTGTCGTTCCACGATATTGCTGCTCACCATTGTCACGATCCCAAGAGTGTCATTTTGTTAGTAATTTTATCAGAAACATACATATTATATACACGGTTATGATTATATTGTTTTTGCCCGAAACTTGGCCACTAACAACGCATATTCTGCTCCTTGTTAATCTCCTGTGCAGGAGGCTGGACACAGTCTCTCCACACCCACCCACCCACCCACCCACCCACCCACACACACACACACACACACACACACACACACACACACACACACACACACACACACACATTGAATATCATCTAGATCCGTGTAGTCCCTTCTTGCCAAATTAACCTTTGATCTGCCAACTCCGAATTTCAGTCTGTTCAGGGTCTTCCAAGTCTTCCATAGCCAGGAGGCAGAGTCTCTGAAACTCTGTTCTAGCCAGGAGGAAGGTAGGGTGTAGCCCTCCAGCCGGCCGCGGTGGCCGTGCGGTTCTAGCGTTGCAGTCCGGAACCGCGGGGCTGCAACGGTCGCGGGTTCGAATCCTGCCTCGGGCATGGATGTGTGTGATGTCCTTAGGTTAGTTAGGTTTAAGCAGTTCTAAGTTCTAGGGGACTAATGAGCTCAGCAGTTTAGTCCCATAGTGCTCAGAGCCAATAACCTGGCTTACCACTGCACGTGAACAATTGTAATTCCATTTCTAGGCTACTTTCTCTAGTATCAGTAACGTACAAGACTTGATCAAACGTTCATTTTACCACCTAGAGAATAAGCTGAGTCTTTAACGAAGACCTAGAACGAATAGTGTTGACAGAGTCGGGATAATGAGACACTATAGGAATCACAGCTACACGTAGGGCGAAAGTAGAGCGATGTAGATAATTACAATGGACTCATGCGTACATACCGTCTTTAGTGTCACAATGAGTTAGTGCAACATGCATGACACTTGCTTTGTTCAATAGCTTAGTTAAGAACTGACGGAATCTTAGCGTGACTTTCACTGCTACTTCCGACATGTTAGTCTGGGCTCCGAGATAGGTGAAAAGCAGTTCACACTTGGATTTGAAACTTCAGGGAAGCATGACCTGCAAAGCTACGCACAAGACACTCCGGACGGAAAGTGTGACCGACCCGCAGTTATCATCGGAGAATTCTTATTCGAGACCTGGAAATGTTCTTTGACAAAGTTATGAACACACAAGAATTTATTGATTTTGATACCGATATTAGTTTGCATTCAGACATTCTTCGTACCACTTGCCCTTTCCTTTATTCGGGGAACGCTCCTTTTCATCTTTTAGGTTCTGCCAACCAAAGAAAGTAAATATCAACAACGCGCGGGCGCATCGTCAACGTTCTCTTGAGCGCCTTAAAATGACAGAGTGGTGTGGAACTTGCAAGATTAGTGTGTTAGGTCCCTAGTTTTTTGTGTAAAAGACGGTAATGTATTTGCAATGATTAGTGGTCACAATTGAGCATTGTTACAAAACTTCTCCAGTTAAAGTCTGACGTAATTTTCATGTGAAATGGAAAAAGGCATGACATAATGTGCGGAATTCCTCACAACACGTCGTTCCCACGGTATCTTCACACGATTTCCTTGATATCATTTCATATATCCGTGCCAGGACAGTTAAAGAGAAAATGGGAACCTACTGATTGTACTATGTATGGGATTGTAAGTGAAGAAAGTAATAATAAGTTAAATTTCAATCATTGAAAACCAGTATTTTTAAAGGATAATTTAATTTTAGGTTACATCAATAATGAATGAAAGTTAATGTTTTTGCCTCATGGTTCAAAATGGCTCTGAGCACTATGCGACATAACTTCTGAGGTCATCAGTCGCCTAGAACGTAGAACTAATTAAACCTAACCAACCTAAGGACATCACACACATCCATGCCCGAAGCGGGATTCGAACCTGCGACGGTAGCGGTCGCTCGGCTCCAGACTGTAGCGCCTAGAACCGCACGGCCACTCCGGCCGGCTTTTGCGTCATGCATTATCCATTAACAGTCAGACAACGTTTCATAAGAAATTTTTATCATATGTGACTAGAAATAACGTACTTGATCCCATATGACTAACAAACATGTTAGTTGAATCATAAACCATGCCAGGAACAGCATTGGGTGTCAACAATATATTTTCGCATTCGGATGAAAAAGACGATGTTTGAAGTGTCGCGAAGAGATATCACCGTTATGAAAAAATTCTTTGTTTTAATGATTGCCATCCCACCTCACCCAAGTATCCATGACAAAACGAGCTGTCATTCTCTGAGCCATTTCGATGTCCTCAGACAGTCCTCTCTGGTAACGATCCCATCCTGCGCAGCAATACTGCAGTGGGGGACAGACTTTTCCCACGACATTATAACGCGATAACTTCAATCTAAATTATTCTCATTGTAATCGCACTAGCTCGTATATTTTTGTGATTTATCCTTTAACCTACATTTAACAAATTTCTTTTGGTACTCGTATGGATGAACTCATATTTTTTATTGTTTAGAGCCAACTGTCACTTCTCGCACCTTAAAAATATCTTGTGTAGATAATTTTGTAACTGGTTTTGATCTTGTGGTGACTTTACTAGATCCTGAATGACAGCGTCATCTGCGAGAAATCTAAAACGGTTCCTCAGATTGTCTCCTAAATTGACTACAAAGATTAGGAATTGCATAGAGCCTATGAAGACTTCTTTGGGGAACATCAGATATCATTTTCGTTGTACTTGATGTCTTTCCGTCAGTTATTACGAACTGTGACCTTTCTGACAGGAAATTTGCTTGAGAACAAGAAGCTTATGTCCACGTTTCAGAAAGCGTCGCTCTTTCGAAACTCAGTTTGCCATTTTCTCACATGATACTGGGGTTGGAACTTTAATAGTGGCAATTATTTATTTACAGCTCGTACAAAATATATACGTGTTTCAAAGTTTTACTGACCTTCAAAGTAGTCACCAGCAAGGTGTATAGGCCGTTGCCAGCGATGTGGAAGTCGTAGAATACTCTTAGCAGTTCCAGTTGTATTGACAGTTCGAGCGGCGCGGTCTATTTACCGACGAATTTGTAGCAATTCTTAAGCGAATGCCGTGAAATGTTACCTTCAGTTTAGAAATCAAGTTGAACTCACGAAGGCTTAAGTCAGGGGAGTGCAGTAAGTGGTATAACACTTAGCAGCCCCACCAGTCAAAGAAATCAGTAACAGCTTGCACTGTACGTGCTTGAGCATTGTCTTGCAAAATGATGGTCAGGTCCTGTACAAAGCGTCATCACTTCTGTCTCTAAGCTGGTCGTAGGTTGCGTTCCACAAATGAACAGCATAGAGACAGAAGTCTGCGTCTTCAATTTAGGGGCTTTAGTAGATGTGTCGAGTAATCAACACAAATCAACATCTCTTAAACATTACTCGCCTGAACGGCACAGCGAAGCATGAATGGCAGTTCCAAATGAGCACCCTTCTGAGTAATCAGGAACTAAAAGCAACTTCATAAAACCTTAAAACTACAAACAGCTCACTGCCCTGAGAGGGCATATACCACACATTGAAATTCGGTGCCGGCCGCTGTGGCCGAGCGGTTGTAGGCGCTTCAGTCCGGAACCGCGCTGCTGCTACGGTTGTAGGTTCGAATCCTGCCTCAGGCTTGGATGTGTGTGATGTCCTTAGGTTAGTTAGGTTTAAGTAGTTCTAAGTTCTAGGGGACTGGTGACCTCAGATGTTAAGTACCAGAGTGCTTAGAGCCATTTGAACCATTTGAAATTCGGTGTTTAAATACTCAGAAGACTAGCAAATACGCCTCTGGCTTGCAGCTTGCCCCACTCCCACCAGGACACAGATAGGGAAAATACTCTAACATGTACAGAACATCAACCAGCGCAACCGCACGGTGACGCAGTACACGGGAAATTTGGAAATTTGATATAAGTTCCTACGGGACCAAGCTGTTGAGGTCATCGGTCCCTAGGTTTAAACACTACTAAATCTAACTAACTAACTCTAAGGACAACACACACACACACCCACGCCCGAGGGAGGACTCTAACCTCCGGCGGGAGCGGCCATCCGAACCGTGACAAGTCCCCCTAGACCACGCGGCTACCCCACACGGCGTTAGTCTTGCCGGAGCTGCGTAGGTAACACTACAACACTCTAGAACGCAACGTTAGGCAAGCCACATCACGGAATTTACATCCAATACAACAAGATGCTACTCATTGTGCAAAGTAAAAGGCCTTTAAGAAGTCAATCAGGCTGCTCACATACGAGCCTTAAGAAACAGTAACACAAAAAGGATATATTTACGAATATATTGCGGCGCAAATCCCTCACAGAAATTCAGAGATCACTTACTTTCTCGTACAACCGGCAAGCCACCATTCAGGGAGAAACAACCATAAAGCATGGAGTAAGTTACAGCAACGTATAATACCGCGGTTTCCAAATAGTAGAAATCTTCACCTTCAAGTTTGCCCAAAAGCCACCGTCGGGAAACGCGAAAACGTTCGGCAAGTCAACGGCTACAAGATAAAGACAAAAATGGTTCAAATGGCTCTGAGCACTATGGGACTTAACATCTGAGGTCATCAGTCCCCTGGACTTAGAACTAACTAACCTGACATCGCATACATCCATGCCCGAGGCAGGATTGGAACCTGCGACCGGCGCAGCAGCACGGTTCTGAACTGAAGCGCCTAGAACCGCTCGGCCACAACGGCCGGCAAGAAGATAAGGACAGTGAACTTTCCAGTCCACTGCCTGCACCAAAGCAGAACGGTCAAGCACGCGCCTTCCCCATCTGCCTTGCCCAGAACTGACTCCACTCCACCGGCAGCCTCCTGCTTTCATCTCCTCGACCCAGACACCTCACGTCGGTCAAGAGCCACCTAGTTTGCTCGTTCAGGCCGAGGCGCCACAGCTCAAAACAGATCCGATCTTGATACTTATTTTACTTCCGGACATGGGTTCCTTATCAAAATTTTATCTACTCCGCCCCGTCTAAATAATAATAATTGTTTAAAACAATCTCTATATCTCCAAAATGTATCTTATCTGTAGATACATTTCACACCTTGAGTTATCACGAATAAGATCCACGTAACATGCAACCTACGTTTCTAGCATTTGTAGACTTGGAGAAAGCTTTTGACAATGTTGACTGGAATACTCTCTTTCAAATTCTGAAGGTGGAAGGGGTCAAACACAAGGAGCGAAAGGCTATTTACAATTTGTACAGAAAGCACATGGCAGTTATAAGAGTCGAGGGACATGAAAGGGAAGCAGTGGTTGGGAAGGTAGTGAGACAGGGTTGTAGCCTCTCCCCGATGCTATTCAATCTGTATATTGAGCGAGCAGTAAAGGAAACAAAAGAAAAGTTCGGAGTAGGTATTAAAATCCATGGAGAAGAAGTATAAAGTTTGAGGTTCGCCGATGACATTGTGATTCTGTCAGAGACAGCAAAGGACTTGGAAGAGCAGCTGAACGGAATGAACAGTGTCTTGAAAGGAGGGTATAAGATGAACATCAACAAAATCAAAACGACGATAATGGAATGTAGTCGAATTAAGTCGGGTGATGCTGAGGGCATCAGATTAGGAAATGAGACACTTAAAGTAGTAAAGGAATTTTGCTATTTGGGGAGCAAAATAACTGATGATGGTCGAAATAGAGAGGATATAAAATGTAGACTGGTAATGGCAAGGAAAGCGTTTCTGAACACGAGAAATTTCTTAACATCAAGTACAGATTTAAGTGTCAGGAAGTCGTTTCTGAAAGTATTTGTATGGAGTGTAGCCATGTATGGAAGTGAAACATGGACGATAAATAGTTTGGACAAGAAGAGAATAGAAGCTTTCGAAATGTGGTGCTACAGAAGAATGCTGAAGATTAGATGGGTAGATCACGTAGCTAATGAGGTATTGAATAGAATTGGGGAGAAGAGGAGTTTGTG
Organism: Schistocerca nitens; assembly: GCF_023898315.1. Taxonomy (NCBI): domain Eukaryota; kingdom Metazoa; phylum Arthropoda; class Insecta; order Orthoptera; family Acrididae; genus Schistocerca; species Schistocerca nitens. Next base: position 9,552,467 of record NC_064619.1, on the reverse strand, counting down.
GCACAACTTGACCAGAAGAAGGGATCGGTTGGTAGGACATGTTCTGAGGCATCAATGGATCACAAATTTAGCATTGGAAGGCAGCGTGGAGGGTAAAAATCGTAGAGGGAGACCATGAGATGAATACACTAAACAGATTCAGAAGGATGTATGCTGCAGTAGGTACTGGGAGATGAAGAAGCTTGCACAGGATAGAGTAGCATGGAGAGCTGCATCAAACCAGTCTCAGGACTGAAGACCCCAACAAGAACATGCAAAAAAACTAAGCTAAGCTAAACAGCTCCATTTCATTTCATTCCTATACTATAACGACCGTGCAGAGGAGAAACGTGGAATACGTACTGTTTGAAGTAAATTACATTAGGCGGATACCGGGTGGTCAGCTGAAAACACATTTCCCTCTCACGTGTCTGAGCAGGACGTTGAGCGTGCTGCGCCATGCCGCTCTGCCCCCAAAGAGAGAAGAACAACGACGGACGGCGCTTCGCAAAACAACGGAAACAGCCCGGAATACGATATTAAGCGAGGAAGTGACTTGCAGAAGGCAGCAGCGGTTGGCCGTACGTCAGGCTTATTTAGTAGTCTGGCACGTCCGGCTTGTTTTGCGAGCGCCTCGCTGCTGTATTCGTTGTGGAGAGGGCCGGTATTAACTTTAGCCCAGAGAAGCCAGGCGGGGCGAGAACACCCACACAGCGGTGGTCCAGCGCCCACAATTCAGTCCCCCGCCACCAGCGACACGCAGAAACTTTCCGCATATACTCTTCAGAGAGAGAAATGACGTCTCGCAGCTTTGTTTTGTTGATGCCTTCGTGTAAAACACAACTTATTTAAGACACTTTCTCTATTTCGCTTTTGTCCTTAGACTTGTCCCCAGGCCCCACTCTTTTATACATTACTTTCTATTCAGATAGAGAAAAAGAGAAGAAGAGTAAATATTGAAAAATGTGCAAAAATTATGAAGGCACAGATCCCATATTTCACAATGAAAATATAAGCAATATGAGTGCGAACTCTCGTGGTCGAAGACCGAATAAATAAAACAAGAAATGTGTACGTATAACGTATAACTGCCCACGTCGTGTTGTGCCGACTCCACTGTAGCTTGAATGGATTTTTTAAGTTTGTTTTATATGCCCGACTTCCAATTTCACCACACAAGTCTCCAGGGTTGAGCAGTTATTGCCCGATGACGACACGCAATACAGTTTGTTAAAGTGGAGATCGCCGTTATTAATTATGTTTTTAGATTTAATTTTATTACTCGTAAAGAGACTCAACGTTCCTTTGTTTAACAGCGCGTCGTCAAAATAAGTATGAAATGCTAATGTCTTTGCAATACATAGTGTCGGCTATTGAGTTAAAGTTCGTACCTATTTTGCCATTTTAGAGAAGAGAAACCTTAAGCGCTTCTGCTTCTATAGTCTCAGTATCAAATGTTCAATAATTTCAATTTACTTCCTATCTCAGTTCAGTATTTAACACAAATTATTTATCAATGTCATTTCAGAGATATTACGTCGGTTCCACACTAACGGAATAACACGTAATTGTCACTTAACATCACTTTTATTAATAATCCTTTTTCTTATGACGTAAATGTTAATGAATGATCACTATCTAGGAGGAGAGAGGGATTGATCCTAATCATGAGATAACAGCTTTTAATGAGCCCGCAATCGTTAATTAAATAAAAAGTCACGTTCAAGGACGCTATGCGACCAACTTACGTTACGTCCGTTTTCACGTATCTGTCAAAACTAATCCTGTCGCCCACAATTCAAATGAACACTGACGTTAACCCCTTCTGTCGGAACATCGAATCGTAACTATTATCTGAAAGTTTATTCTAGTCCCCGAATTAATTCCTTTCAGATACGCGCACGACCGAACAGCAGAACGGAACACCAACGACTTGTTTTAACAACCGAACAACGCAATGACGTTACATTACGACAATGTCCGCCCAATGAACATCTGTTTGACTTTATCTTCTCTACTCTGCTTAATTAAATTATTCCTAATTACAATTTATTCAGCTATTTAACGAAAACATCTAACAAAAAATAAAATAAATTTATCCCAACGTAAAAGATCCGTTATAAACCGCACAGTTATGTTACATAAAATTAAAAAAAAACGCATTGTTCCAGTGAAGCTAGAAAGAGGATTCTTAATAATACATAACAACCGCCTTCAGTCACAAATCGTGATTTTTATTAAAACGCACGATGCATTTTGAGCCCTGGAACTCGTCTTCAGGTGCTCTATATCAGCTTTACATTTCGTTCAATTCTGGGCTGTTTCTGGTAGTACGTATATCGTTTTGGAGAACGGTTATGTACAAATACACACTTTTTATTAAACTGCACATCTGCTAAAAAAATTTCGCACCACAACACAATTAAAAAATCTACTAGAAACAGCCGAGAATTAAAGGAAATGCAAAGATGATGTCGACTGACGAAGCACGTGAAGATGAGCTCCCAGGGCTCGAAATGCGTCGTGCGTTTCATAAAACCACGATTTGTGGCTGAAGGCGGTTGTTCTTTACTACTACGCAAGTAATACAGTCACGGAAGAAACACTGCAAACAATGGATTAAATTAAGAAGATTCTTATGTCGAGGTATGTGAAGCGTAGAATTAAGGACGTAGAATTGTTCGACAGAACGCGAAACGAAATGAAGGAAATATCACGAAATCAGCAGATATATGTTAAAAGACGTAAATACATGCTCTGGAAAACTTCACTGTTTACCGCTAAGTTTGGTTGAGTATTGTTAAATAACAAGTAAAATACGGGACACCAATCTTCTAAACGTCGTTTCCTTTGTGTGATCTGTAATGTTTCCTGAACACAACGTGTTACTAGTTAGAATGATTTTGCTATTTAGAGGATGGTGACTGTGCGAAATATTTGTTAGCTCTGTAAGGTGGGTTTCCGTGACAAGCTTCTTGCGAGATATGTACTGTACCTCGATGCCAAAAGAAAATCGATCCATAATTCACAATACCGATTACTACCGTTGTCTCAGATCGAAATTATTTTCAGCCACTGCGACGTAATCTAAGTGCAGAGTTCTAACACCGCACTTGTTTTGAAAATGATCCTTATGAATGACTCGATACGGAAAGATATAAAATATTGCAACGTTCCCGACACAAATGTACGCTCTTTCATTGGGATGAAGACGTATTGCTATCTCTTGTATAAGAATACTACTTCGATAATATAGGAGGTTTTTACACACTGGCCGGCCGCGGTGGTCTAGCGGTTCTAGGCGCGCAGTCCGGAACTGCGCGACTGGTTCAAATGGCTCTGAGCACTATGGGACTCAACTGCTGACGTCATTAGTCCCCTAGAACTTAGAACTAGTTAAACCTAACTAACCTAAGGATATCACAAACGTCCATGCCCGAGGCAGGATTCGAACCTGCGACCGTAGCGGTCTTGCAGTTCCAGACTGCAGCGCCTTTAACCGCACGGCCACTTCGGCCGGCCTGCGCGACTGCTACGGTCGCAGGTTCGAATCCTGCCTCGGGCATGGATGTGTGTGATGTCCTTAGGTTGGTTAGGTTTAAGTAGTTCTAAGTTCTAGGGGACTGATGACCACAGTAGTTAAGTCCCATAGTGCTCGGAGCCATTTGAACCATTTTTTACACACTGCATCCCATTCGTGGTTCATGACACGAGAATTTTGTAAATACAAGACTAGTGCAGATAGTAGGTTCCGATCAATAGCGAAATGGAAACTATATTGAAAATCAGAAATGTTTTATTTGTGACATGTGGCTCCATCTTCCAGCTACTTCTCTTCATAGTCGCCGCTCCAGCTAGGACATCTGTCGCACCGTTGTACCAACTTTCCAACACCCTCGTCATAGAAGGCAGCCACCTGTGCATTCCACCAATTCTCTACGCTTATCTATAGCTCGTTGTCTGTGTGAAAGTGTTGTCTTCATAGCCAGTAGTTAAGGTGAGCAGAGATGAAACACAGAGGGAGCACACTACCGGCTGTAGTGCGGGTGGTGAAAAACTTCCGAGCGAAAACGCTGTAGGAGCATTTTAATTGCCCCTGAATATTGCGACCGAGAATTGTCACGAAGTTCGAACAGTATGACAGTTCTGTAATGTGGGCTGCATAACATCAGGCGAAATCTCTCACCAGGACCTCATACCTCGCGGGAGACACTATTTTCTACGCATCTTTATGTGCTCTCCATGCGCTCAGAACTGAAAAGAACGAAGTGATGCAACCGACAGGGATATTAGAGACACTTCTTCTTCCGTATCCGGATGCACCAATTATATCTTCCCTTCCCAGTACTTAGCAACGTAGTTTGCTTTGTCATTGACTTTCAAAATATCATCACCTATCGCTATCACTGTAACCCCATTTAAATAGGTTTGATTTGCACCCAGTTACTCCAGTGCGCAGCCGGTTTAATGACCTCCAAGTTGTAAAAGGTAGTTGAAATCCTGCAGATCCCTCCTCAAGTAGTTCCATTGTGGAGTGTGGCACCATTTCTTCCCAAAGAGATAGCCACCTTGCGACGGGCTTGGTGGCAAGCTCTTCAGTAGTTTCAATGAAACTCCTGCGGGATTTCAGCCGGACACGTTGTTTTCGGTGCTTATGCATTAGGTGTCGAGGATCATTCTTTTGTTTTGATCTTTCGATCTCGGCGGCTACTTGTCTGCGGATAGTGGGTGGTGCTATGCCTATGATGGGATAAATGATGTCTGTGGGAGTTGGTTTGAGGCATCCTGTGGCAATACGTACGGTTTCGTTTACGGCGACGTCAACTTGCTTTGTGTGAGTAGAGTTCCTCCAAATTGGCGCCGCGTATTCCGCTGCTGAGATACTCAGCGCCAGACCCGTGGTGCCTAAAACATGTGGTTGAGCTCCCCACGATGGACCTGTTAGCTTCCGCAGTATGTTGTTCCTGGCACAGACCTTTTTTTTAGTGTTGTGACAGTGCTGCTTAAAAGTAAGTGCTCTGTCCAGTGTTACTCCCAGGTATTTTGGGCTGTTTGTATGTTTCAGCTCTTCCCCTTGCCACATGACTCGGAGTTTCCGTTTGGCTTGTTTGTTCCTAAGATGGAAGGCGGATACTTGAGATTTACTAGGGTTTGGTCTGAGATTATTGCCGTCGTAATAGGTAGCAAGTTCTGTTAAGGCTCCTGTGAGATTCTCCTCCACTTGTTCAAAAGTTTTATCCTGAGTGGCCACTGCTGCATCAAATGGTTCAAATGGCTCTGAGCACTATGGGACTCAACATCTTAGGTGATAAGTCCCCTAGAACTTAGAACTACTTAAACCTAACTAACCTAAAGACATCACACACACCCATGCCCGAGGCAGGATTCGAACCTGCGACCGTAGCAGTCCCGCGACTGCTGCATCATCAGCATATATGAACATTCATGTCTGGTGGCTGATGGGAAGATCATTGGTATAGATGTTAAATAATATTGGAGCCAAGACACTACCCTGTGCAAGTCCATTTTTCTGTGTCCTCCATCGGCTGTTTTTAGATTGTAAGGTTACATAGTAGCGTCTGTTCTGTAGCATGCATTGCACGAACATAGAAAGGGTGTAGTCCTTAGTGACATTATACAATTTCTGGGTAAGCAGCTTATGGTTAACTGTGTCATATGCCGCACTGAGATCCAGGAATGCGACCGCAGTTACCTCTCCCCTCTGATAGCCGTCTTCGATGTACTGTGTGAGATTAAGGATTTGCCCACAGCATGATTTTCCTGGTCGAAATCCAGCTTTTTCGTTAATGAGGGCTTTGTCCACTTAATCAGCTATGCGTTTGAGGATCATTCGCTCCAGCACTTTAAATACATGACAAAGCAGTGAGACAGGCCGGAAATTTTTAGCTTCAGCTGGGTCTTTCCCTGGTTTTCATAACGCAATAACCCGAGCTTTCCTCCACAGTTTAGGAATTTGCATTGTTGTGATACAGTTATTCATTAGCTCTAGGATCCATGCTTGTACTCCCGGTCCAAAATGTTTAATTTGCTCAGATCTTAGATCGTCGATGCCAGCGGCCTTATTGTTTTTCAAATCGTTGATGGCATCTTGTAGCTCCTGAATGAAGAACGGGCGAGCTAGGAAGCTGATCTCCTCGTTCAATTTTCTTTTAATTTTGCCATTCCTCATCTTCCTTTTAGTTTTTCCGTTCATGAGTAGTTGGTGAGCTATCTGATCAGGTGTAACTTCACTGTAATTTGGTTGTGGTTCTGTTGGGTCGTTGTTGAGACTTTTGACCAGTTTCCATGCCTTCCTACTGCTGTGCTCCATGTCCGTCTCTTGTAGGAGGTTACACCACTTTTCGTTTCTCGCTTCGGAGATACCAGACATCAGTACCTCACCTGCCTGGATCGTTTCCTCTGAGAGGGGGTCCTTGTTGTACAGTTCTTCATACTTTTTCAGAGCTTCCTTACTGCTATCATTGAGTCCAGCGATATACTGGGTGCGGCACCCTCTAGGTATGCGCCGTCGAGAGATTTTCTTGACAAGCTCTATAAAAGTTTCATATGATTGTATCTCTGGTTTAATTTCCAAGATCTCCTTATCAAGGTCCTCTGTAAAAAGTTCCCAATGAGCTTTTTTGAAATTGAAGCGTCTCTTGAAGGGCATTACATCTGATTTGATTACTGCAGTAATGCAGCAAGTTATTGCTCTGTGTTGCGATCTTGGAATTGGGTCCTCGATTTGCTTTACAGTTTGCAGGGATACCTTTTCGGAGACAAAGATGTTATCTGGATTATATCCTCGTTTCCATCTTCCACTGTTAAATGATGCAGGCAACTTTGGGTCATTTATCAATTTCAGGTTAGCCTGCTCCGCCCAGATCTCCAGCATTTCGCCATCGTTATTTGTCTCTTTATAACCCCATTCGAGACCGTGGCAGTTAAAATCTCCTAGTACAACTTTAATGTTTTTTGAATGGAAATTTCCAGGCTCCGTAAATTTGAACCTCGCACTGGGTGGTTTGTACACGGATGTTACAGTACATGAATGTAGCTCAATAGTTAAAATTTCTATATTTTCTTCGCAGGTCAGAGCACAGGAGCATAGGTCTAAGTTCGGTTTCACAAATATAGCACTTCTGTACTTTTCGTGTGGTCTCTCAAGAACTAATTTCATGCCCTGTATTTTTGATCTATGTCTAGTTTGTGCTCTGTGTGTTTCTTGTAACACTAAAACATCACAGTTGTTTCTTTTGCACATGTCAGATAATAAAATTTCTTTATTTACAGATAAGCCTTCAATATTGCAGGAAGTTGTCACTAGTGATGGTCTTGATAAAGGCCTTTTTTGAGTCTCTTCGGAGAGTTGTTTTGTCATCTTTGGTTTTGGTGCTCCGGTGTTTGCAGGATTGGCCGACTAGGTCGTTTCCTTGGGACGCCCGATTGCTTGTTGTTCGAGTGGTGAACGCAATCTTCGTGGAGGCTCCTGCAGTGTCCCCCATTAGAGACACTGTCGAACACATAAGCGCAAAGCTTTATTAGGTTTTCAGAGTGGTTTCCATGTCTTCACAGACCGGTACTTACATTCCGAATATCCCTCGTAGATAGGCCTATAACAGTCTGCATTTTGTGGCCTACGTGAATTACGTTCTGCGACCCGTAGCATATACTGACATGTAAATACACTCATATCCACAAAAACACAACACCCTGAACGACTAGACATAGGACGTTCATATTCACAGGACAGAGTGTGTGTGTGTGTGTGTGTTAGAATGGTTCACGGAAGGCTTTAGAACACGGCGAGATGGGTGAGGTCGGACCGCCCAGACCAGTCCTAGAGAAGATCGACACCGAAAGGCATTGCAGGACTGATCGGCGTACTGTTCGGCTGTGGCGCGACAGTGGAACAGTGTAACACACTGAACACTATCAGGGGTGACAGTCCGTCGGCCGTTTATTACGGCACAGGTTCGTGCACGTCCGCCATTTGTCCGTCTACCTTTGACGATGTGCAGAAGCTGGCCGGACGGCAATGGTGTGTGGAATGGCGTCAGTGACGGCAGGCGCGGCATCAGATAGTGCTTTCAGACGAACCTAAGTTCTGTTTGTTAGGAAATGATGGCCGCGTTTTGATTCGCCACAGATAGGTGAAATCGTTATAGGTACAGAAAGCTGGCTGAAGCCAGAGATAAATTCTGCCGAAATTTTTACAAAGGTACAGACGGTGTTTAGAAAGGATAGATTGCATGCAACCGGTGGTGGAGTGTTCGTCGCTGTTAGTAGTAGTTTATCCTGTAGTGAAGTAGAAGTGGATAGTTCCTGTGAATTATTATGGGTGGAGGTTACACTCAACAACCGAGCTAGGTTAATAATTGGCTCCTTTTACCGACCTCCCGACTCAGCAGCATTAGTGGCAGAACAACTGAGAGAATATTTGGAACACATTTCACATAAATTTTCTCAGCATGTTATAGTCTTAGGTGGAGATTTCAATTTACCAGATATAGACTGGGACACTCAGATGTTTAGGACGGGTGGTAGGGACAGAGCATCGAGTGACATTATACTGAGTGCACTATCCGAAAATTACCTCGAGCAATTAAACAGAGAACCGACTCGTGGAGATAACATCTTGGACCTACTGATAACAAACAGACCCGAACTTTTCGACTCTGTATGTGCAGAACAGGGAATCAGTGATCATAAGGCCGTTGCAGCATCCCTGAATATGGAAGTTAATAGGAATATAAAAAAGGGAGGAAGGTTTATCTGTTTAGCAAGAGTAATAGAAGGCAAATTTCAGACTACCTAACAGACCAAAACGAAAATTTCTGTTCCGACACTGACAATGTTGAGTGTTTATGGAAAAAGTTCAAGGCAATCGTAAAATGCGTTTTAGACAGGTACGTGCCGAGTAAAACTGTGAGGGACGGGAAAAACCCACCGTGGTACAACAACAAAGTTAGGAAACTACTGCGAAAGCAAAGAGAGCTTCACACCAAGTTTAAACGCAGCCAAAACCTCTCAGACAAACAGAAGCTAAACGATGTCAAAGCGTAAGGAGGGCTATGCGTGAAGCGTTCAGTGAATTCGAAAGTAAAATTCTATGTACCGACTTGACAGAAAATCCTAGGAAGTTCTGGTCTTACGTTAGATCAGTAAGTGGCTCGAAACAGCATATCCAGACACTCCGGGATGATGATGGCATTGAAACAGAGGATGACACGCGTAAAGCTGAAATACTAAACACCTTTTTCCAAAGCTGTTTCACAGAGGAAGACCGCACTTCAGTTCCTTCTCTAAATCCTCGCACAAACGAAAAAATGGCTGACATCGAAATAAGTGTCCAAGGAATAGAAAAGCAACTGGAATCACTCAACAGAGGAAAGTCCACTGGACCTGACGGGATACCAATTCGATTCTACACAGAGTACGCGAAAGAACTTGCCCCCTTCTAACAGCCGTGTACCGCAAGTCTCTAGAGGAACGGAGGGTTCCAAATGATTGGAAAAGAACACAGGTAGTCCCAGTCTTCAAGAAGGGTCGTCGAGCAGATGCGCAAAACTATAGACCTATATCTCTGACGTCGATCTGTTGTAGAATTTTAGAACATGTTTTTTGCTCGAGTATCATGTCGTTTTTGGAAACCCAGAATCTACTATGTAGGAATCAACATGGATTCCGGAAGCAGCGATCGTGTGAGACCCAACTCGCTTTATTTGTTCATGAGACCCAGAAAATATTAGATACAGGCTCCCAGGTAGATGCTATTTTTCTTTACTTCCGGAAGGCGTTCGATACAGTTCCGCACTGTCGCCTCATAAACAAAGTAAGAGCCTACGGAATATCAGACCAGCTGTGTGGCTGGATTGAAGAGTTTTTAACAAACAGAACACAGCATGTTGTTCTAAATGGAGAGACGTCTACAGACGTTACAGTAACCTCTGGCGTGCCACAGGGGAGTGTTATGGGACCATTGCTTTTCACAATATATATAAATGACCTAGTAGATAGTGTCGGAAGTTCCATGCGGCTTTTCGCGGCTGATGCTGTAGTATACAGAGAAGTTGCAGCATTAGAAAATTGTAGCGAAATGCAGGACGATCTGCAGCGAATAGGCACTTGGTGCAGGGAGTGGCAACTGTCCCTTAACATAGACAAATGTAATGTATTGCGAATACATAGAAAGAAGGATCCTTTATTGTATGATTATATGATAGCGGAACAAACACTGGTAGCAGTTACTTCTGTAAAATATCTGGGAGTATGCGTGCGGAACGATTTGAAGTGGAATGATCATATAAAATTAATTGTTGGTAAGGCGGGTACCAGGTTGAGATTCATTGGGGGAGTGCTTAGAAAATGTAGTCCATCAACAAAGGAGGTGGCTTACAAAACACTCGTTCGACCTATACTTGAGTATTGCTCATCAGTGTGGGATCCGTACCAGATCGGGTTGACGGAGGAGATAGAGAAGATCCAGAGAAGAGCGGCGCGTTTCGTCACAGGGTTATTTGGTAACCGTGATAGCGTTACGGAGATGTTTAATAAACTCAAGTGGCAGACTCTGCAAGAGAGGCGCTCTGCATCGCGGTGTAGCTTGCTCGCCAGGTTTCGAGAGGGTGCGTTTCTGGATGAGGTATCGAATATATTGCTTCCCCCTACTTATACCTCCCGAGGAGATCACGAATGTAAAATTAAAGAGATCAGAGCGCGCACGGAGGCTTTCAGACAGTCGTTCTTCCCGCGAACCATACGCGACTGGAACAGGAAAGGGAGGTAATGACAGTGGCACGTAAAGTGCCCTCCGCCACACACCGTTGGGTGGCTTGCGGAGTATAAATGTAGATGTAGATGTAGATGTAGGGAGAGTGCCATTATAGTGACTGCATTCGCACAAGACATACAACTCCAACTCAATGCCTTACGGTGTGGGGTGTTGCTTGGTTCTGCGACCCGTAGCCGTACCCCTTCTGCGCAACAACCCATACGCCATTTTTCAGCAAGAAAATTCACAACGAGATGTTGCTACACTAACACTTGCCTTCTTGGTATCACCGTGCGGCGGCGTGGTTACTTTCATCCATTACCTGCACCTACCTGTGAACTCGTTGCAGCAGGTCGCCGATAGGAAAGCCAAGCAGAAAACTACCGTACTGCAACTTGCACCAGGCTACATCCGACGTCACTATTCCAAGAATCAGGAAAAGGTCTTAATTTTGAATGAAGAGTAGAAATAGTGGCAAACCTTTGGTATACTCTGAACCTTGATACTTTACACGTTCACTGGCAAGTCCGCGCTGTTGCACAAACCTTTTCATCCACGTTAGCAAGTTTCTGGTAAGGTACTTGCCCCAAACCTGAACAGCATTAAGCACGGATTGTTCTTAAATGAAAATGCTCGACATACTGTTAATTTTATCGGTGTCTAATGCATTCAAGTTACTAGTCACAGATCTGCTTAATTTGCCACTCGGAATTACTGTCATTTTTCATACACAAATTCACTTAAAAATCCGTACTTTCTAAAAAAAAAAACAGACCGGAATAAATATGCCTTCACTTTAAAACGCTTTTGAAGCACGTAGCACAACTAGAACCTGCAAATCATAACTTCCTTCGGAGCTCATACTACACACTACCGTACCATTGGAAGGCTGGGCTCCGACCACTTTAGACTGCTGTAAGCCTTTTATATCTCCAAGAGAAAAGACGCACCAATTGGTTCTGATTGGTCAGTTTTCTTTCAGGCCAAAAGAAAAACATTATTCTCCCTCGTTAGTCGGTGCTTTTCACGAATAACACACTTCCGAACTGCGCTTTTTCCCGGAATAAATATTTAACATTGTGAAATTTTGTTTATGCTTTACGTTATTCACTATTTTCATTCGGACTCGAATTAGCTTTCCTTTTACCATAAACTTACTTAGCGTATGATACAAAATTCCCCGTCGTACAACGCTCATCGGTAGAACAATGCTCTACATATTTACTTTAGACCACATTCGTGTATCATTCACACTACTAAAAGCATATACAAAATTGTGCAAACATAAACAAGAAAGCCTTCAAGAAATAAACAGAACAATTCAAAAACAACATTCTCTTGACCTGTTTCTTGAATATCTCTGTGCACTAATGTCCTGTAGCGGATGAAAATTAGAACTATGTACTCGACTGGACGCGATTTAGGCCCTCTGTCATTGTGCACGCATCAGCCTTTCTCCCGATACACGCGCTCTAGACAGGAGCGATGACAATCTTTTTCCCTGACCCGCGCCAGAACTTGTCGCCAATCGAAAATGTGCGGGATATGGTGAAACGACGGGTGATGTGCCGTGACCCAATGCTAACCACCACAGATGAACTTTGGAAGCAGATGAATGCACAACGGATGGCTATGCCACCGCACACCATTCGCGCCTGATACACGTCAATGCCATCAGGCATGGACCAAGTTATCAGCGCCCATGGTGGAACTGTGCCTGCTAGGCAACAGGAAATATGCTGAACTGAGGTGTCTGAAATGCCTAATCATTTCTGCAGAACATACTAATGTACACGTCCTATGAATGTGAATGTCCTGTCTTTAGTCATTCAAGGTGTCCTGTTTTCTCCTAAACATGAACGTATCTGTGTGTTTTATTCGCGTATTTGTATAGCTGCGCTATTAGTACCTGTACTTTCCAGTGCACCAGACAGTAAGGGCAGTTTCGAAGCTGTGAGGCTTTTAATAGGTGCCGGAACGGCCAGCGGGAGCCACGCCAACTATTACACTTTGTCCGTCGCAATGCTGTCACAACGCCAGGCACATTGCAAAGCCTCTGAAATGTCTTTGGCTCACTACTGTGCTGTTACACATGGAGCGCATGTATGATTAACTCTTTAAGGCAGTACGATTAATGACGGCGGTATGACAGGATCACCGTCGGGTCACATTCACTACTTTGATTTTGAGAACAGAAGCTGTTTGCAGTTATCATTTAGGTGGGGTCAAAAGATCTTTAGTATTTGCCCTAATATTTACTGATACTTGTATTACCTGATTAATTGCAGACAGGTAGAAACATAAGACAGTTCCACAAAAAAATGTGATAAGAGGGCATGGTGGTTATGTCACTGGAGTGGTTCTCTGGGATAGCGCCATTCAAATCATTGTAGAGTTCAGTATTTCCAGCGGTTCCCCTAATAAATTCAGACGAAAACGGCAATGGTTCCATCGACAGAACTATGGTGAATTTCCTTCCACACCCTTGCCCAACTGAGCAGATGCTCACCCTGCGTTCCACCTTCGGACGCTGGTTCTGTCCTCCTCAATCCAGTAAGATGGCTTAGTTTAACTGAAATCTCTGTCAAGCAAACATTCAAAAATAATTTAGATGATTATTATATTCATTATATTTATTTATTATATTTCTTATTATTATTATATTTAGATGATCATTACAAATGTTTTGAGCTCCTTCATAATTTGACATTTATAGACAGCTTTAGAAGGAAAATTAATTTGTGAAAATGGATGGTGGCAAATGTGACCACTTGCCCGCCGTAAGTTCGGGTGCGACGTCCAGAACCAACTGTCGACAGGTGGCCCACTATCAGTCTTCAGTTCCAATTTTTTAAAAATTGGAGGACAGTACATCCACGGAGAAGAAACGCAATCTTCTGTTGTTATCAGATTATTTACTGTGCGTCTGGATAGCTCTAATTTTTTAATTGAACGGTTTCGATTCCATGTGACCATCCTCACATCAGAATGTCTCGCTTATAAGAGTAACCCGTCTAACTTACGAGCAGAATTTGCATTCTGTGTCACAAGATTTATAGTTCATATTCGCTCAAAAGAGTCATTTCATTTGCTATTCCACTGGTTATTCGTATTCACATTGCATTATTTTAAATTTTGATCCTCGGAATGCGACATTTATTTCTAGATTTACGCGAATGAAACACCGAAGGTATTTTGTACGTACATTTTTGCGTTCGGTTTCAGTAATCCAATATGCTTCCAATAATCTGGAGCTTATATTGCTTATTCATACAATTAGGCAAAAAATGAATGTAATTGCCACAGATAGAATTCCTCTTTCTATGTCAGTTTTAACTGTTTGTAAATTCCGCAATTAACATGATCAAAACACACTGAAATGCAGTTATGACCTCTGAATTATAATTAAATGCAGTTATTACTGTCGTCGTGCTTCCCTCTCCACATTCAGAGAAGAGAACGCCGCTCTCTGTTTCTTTTAACGGGCCGAAAGCGTCGAGCTGGCAATAAGATTTTATCTAGACATCCGTCTGAATTCCATATATATTTTCTTCACCCTCGTTATGAGTCTTTTGACTTTCAGATGGTTTTTATGTATCGTAATTGTAGTATAACGATATTTCATTGTGGTTTATTCCTTATGTTGTTAATTACGTTCAGTGATGGGAATAGGCAGTGTTACACTATGAAGCAACAATCCGACTTTTACCAAACTTTGCGAAGGATTTCATCACATAATGCGCATTAAAAGACAAAATTTTAATTCCTTTCGAAACAGATACCAGCATGAACATCAGTGTGAGGTTTGACCCCAACAGGCATTAGTTCATTCTTGTATTTGTTGTAGCATGGAAGCAAAAAGCCTCCGAATGTCATCTTGAGGACTTGATTTCCATCCTCAAACACATGTTGCGTCAGCTTATATGCAACCCAGACATGTTCTATGGGTGGCAAATCAGAGGACCAGGCAGAAGAGTCAAGATTCTTGAAGGCGTCAGTGGTGTGAGCTGCAATGAGGCGTCTTACAATATCCTGCCAAAATAACCCCTTTGTTATCCCTGGCACGAACGGTATGACAACGGCATTTCACATTCTTATCAACAGTGGCAATGATTCATCCTCCCGTCAACTAACACCAACTCAGTTCTACTGGCATATTCAAAAGCTCCTCCCACCACGACCCCAAGAGTTATAGAGGTATTGTAACAACAACAACTGTACATATAAAAATTTTTCTTCTGATTTTCGATAAATTACTGTAATTAATATTCTGAATCCATTTCTTTTCTTGTTATGTCAATATGTTAAAGAAACTGTAAACACATTTCGATGTAAATTTTAATATTTATGTTAAATTTCAAGTAATATTATAATACAAATGAAGTTTAAATAATGTTGGGAATATTGTAACATGTTTGAAATTGTAATTGTACGCCTGGTCCATACGTAGGCAATGTATTAGGATATGTGGAATGTAAAACCTTTGGTGAATACCCTATCTGTAGGGGAGCGGTAAAAGGTGGATGGCAGGCGAGCGCGGGAAAATGCACACGGGCGCGGTACGGCATAACGGGCTTAACAAGTCAGTCGGAGTTGGGCAACGGTCTGAGGAACACGTTCAGGATCGAGGAGGCTATCCTGGAAAAAGTGGTTTCATTTGAGCCTTGGATGTGCCGTTTCCGACGACTATACAGCATGGCTATATCCAATAGGCACTGAATTGAAAAGGATTACAACGCCAAGAAGAAGCAAAGTGCCGATACAGCAAGAGCCATAGCTGTGATTGTATGTGTGCTGTGTGCCTCGCCATCTCGCTGCCCGCCAACCGCCGCATCGACTTGCACAGGTCAATTCTTTACAAGTGTATCCGTATGGACCAGTGTTAAATTTGTTCCTAACTGTTCAATAATAACTTGACTTTTACCAGAATTGCCCTATTAATTAATGATCCTAATCACTAACCTGGACAGGGTCCTTTCCGCATGTTGTGCAATCCGAGTGTCCCGAAATGAAGATTTAAAATTCATGTTAATAAGAATTACGTGCAGAACTATCTATGCTAGAAAGATATTTAAAGAACTTTGTTGTTAATGAATATTTTGGTAAATAATAGACCTGACAAATTTTGAAGATAATGTTGAAAGTGGTTTAGTAATGAAGCTTAATTAAACAGAAACAAAAATAATGGTAGTTAAATGAGGAATTAATAAGACCAAAGGAATAGTAACCCATATTTTGTAAATCTTGAGTACTTCATGTATCCAATAATTAATAGTTTCAACACAGTGACCATAACAGTTTCAGGGTCCCCCCCCCTTTTTTTTCATTCTTTTCATTTCTATTCATTTAAATGCTGAAGTGCACTGAACTGATTTAATCTGCAAAGTGAAAGCCAATATAAAACCTAAATTTATCAGTGTTTTTTTTCTTATTAAGATTGACTTTGTATGTGTGTTTCAAAAGTGCTATTTCTAGGGCAACCTATGCCCGATTTCAGTTGGATCAATAGACAAAATGCAGTGTGTAGTAATCATTGTAGTGTAATGTTGTGTATTTGTAGCTTGTCCAAATCAGTACAGAAAGGGAAAATACTAGTTTAGTAGATTTTTCTGGTTCTAAAGTTTTCCATATAATGCAGTATTATTACGTGTGGTTATGTTTGTACGTACATCCACTTGTACAAGGAAAAAACTCACGTAATGCCTAATTAGGCTGGCGACCGTATTATTAATAATTGGTAGCATCTGCTGTGCAGGTTTCTTGTCCGTATTAACGTGTAGTTGCACTTTATACTAGCTTGACGTATCATTATTGTTACTGACTGGGTATAAGTCCGATTTTGCTTCCATTCAGGTACACGCGGTCATCATATTTAATAAAATCCTTTCTGATAAGGTGAAGCCCGTCAACTTATCATAGTACAGGCTTTAAAGAGTTAACGTACGCAAGAGCGGAGACGTTACAAGTGGCTTTTTTCGTGACAGGACTATTAGTTCTGTTGGAGCATAAGCTACGTTAACGCTGCTGCAACGTTACAGTATCAGTCTCGAAAAACAGTGCTTCCGGTGACCTTTCAGCAGGTCGTCTGCAGAGACGAAGGCGACGGTCTGACTTCGACTTACTCTAGCGAGACTCACCGCTGAACACCAAAAGACGCCATTCAGTGTCCCAGCTGACTCCATTTCTGTGCCATGTTAGTGTCTGTTGTCTGTTAGTGGTAAGCGACGCATGGCAGTTCGAGATCTCAACCCAGTTCCCAATAACCTGTTCTCGACTGTCTGAGGTGACATTATGTTTGTAACACCGCTCGGATTTCAGCTGTTGTCATTCGCGTATTCGTTGAAACTAACTAAAAAATCCTGCGATATTCTGCCAGGACCCGTGCCTTTTCTTCTTGCCCCACTATTCTTCTCGGTCTATCTTGTCACAAATAGTTTTGCAGTCAGTACTCTAGAAACAAGTGATGAGGCTTTCATGTCAATAATTCGACCTTTCTGAAAGACCGAAAGATGACGCTAAACTACAAATGCTCGTTCTCTGACCATGATGTGTTACGATCTCCACGTGGTAAGTTACAGCAGTGTTACACACACCCAACAGCCTCCATGTGCTCACATCATTCCTCGTCTGTAATGGACTCGCATTCGGGAGGGCAACGGTTCAATCCCGTCTCCGGCCATCCTGATTTAGGTTTTCCGTGATTTCCCTAAATCGTTTCAGGCAAATGCCGGGATGGTTCCTTTGAAAGGGCACGGCCGATTTCCTTCCCAATCCTTCCCTAACCCAAGCTTGCGCTCCGTCTCTAATGACCTCGTTGTCGACGGGACGTTAAACACTACCCACCACCACCACCACCACCACCACCACCACGTCTGTAAGAATGGCAGTTTTCTGCACTGAAACTAGGCTCTCATCAGGGCGAAAAATTACTCAACATATTCCACAAGCACCTACATCTACATCTACATCTACATCTTCATCCATACTCCGCAAGCCACCTGACTGTGTGTGGCGGAGGGTACCTTGAGTACCTCTATCGGTTCTCCCTTCTATTCAAGTCTCGTATTGTTCGTGAAAAGAAGCCCTCTGTGTGGGCTCTAATCTCTCTGATTTTATCCTCATGGTCTCTTCGCGAGATATACGTAGGAGGGAGCAATATACTGCTTGACTCCTCGGTGAAGGTATGTTCTCAAAACGTCAACAAAAGCCCGTACCGAGATACTGAGCGTCTCTCCTGCAGTCTTCCCCTGCAATTTATCTATCATCTCCGTAACGCTTTCGCGATTACTAAATGATCCTGTAACGAAGCGCGCTGCTCTCCGTTGGATCTTCTCTATCTCTTCTATCAACCCTATCTGGTACGGATCCCACACTGGTGAGCAATATTCAAGCAGTGGGCGAACAAGTGTACTGTAACCTACTTCCTTTGTTATCGGATTGCATTTGCTTAGGATTCTTCCAATGAATCTCAGTCTGGCATCTGCTTTAGCGCCGATCAACTTCATTCCATTTTAAACCACTCCTAATGCGTACTCCCAGATAATTTATGGAATTAACTGCTTCTAGTTGCTGACCTGCTATATTGTAGCTAAATGATAAGGGATGTTTCTTTCTATGTATTCGCGGCACATTACACTTGTAACGGCGGAAATGCACATCCTCCTATTTCCATCTATTGTACCATAATTTTTTCCTTATTTTGTTACCTAAAGATATAACATTTCTGTGTCTTTATATATTGTAATTGTTTTAATATTTGTATATATATATATATATATATATATATATATATATATATATATGCATTTATGTCGATGTATAAGTGGTTTGTTTTGTAAATATTATTTGTATTTTACGCTGGGCCTTGCCTAGGGAAAACTATGCTATCGAACGAATACATCGATAGTTCGTGTGAAGAACGAAAGTGTGTAGGATCTTTGAGTGTTAACTCTGCCGCGTGGAGCGCGGGCAGCGAGAGGGGAGTCTGGTTGGAGTAGTGCGATTGAGCAGGTGTGTTGTGTGACGCTCCCGCAAGTTGCCGGGCTTTCGGGGTTTGGCAGCATGTAATTGCGATCGACTGGCTATGGTAGTTTCTAGCACGGTGTCGCGGACGGGAAGCATTAGCAGGCACACATCAAGAGCCCGTTTCGCCTGGTGACCGTGTCGAGAAGAAGGCGCGCCAGGATGCAGCTTCTGCAACAGCGACGGCCGACAATGAGTGACTGTCGCCACCTCCTCGATCGGCGACTTCAAACCTTCAATCAACCAACAAGGAAGACTAAAAGCACGTAAAGTTTCAGAACTGTATGGCAGACCTCAGCTTTTGAAATTGTTGCATCACAAAATTACAGCAACTTAGCATGAACTTTTGTTGCTCATTGTCCCAATTGCATTGCCAAGCAGGGTCCCTTCCTTTTCCGAAATGAACCCGAGTGTCGTTGAAATTCAAACGCCAGCATTAAAATAATATAATTCAATTTCACTGCTTTAATTTCAAAGTTCAGTTAAAGTATTTATAGCTGGCTACAATATTTAGATTACACGAGCACAAATTAAGAGTGCGAGTTTTGTTAGCATATTTTAGCTTACCTGTGACTGCAGCTCAGCTTGGTACGTACAAAATTTTACTATTGTTAATTGTTCAGAATCATTTAATTCATGTTAGCATATTTTAGCTTACCTGTGACTGCAGCTCAGCTTGGTACGTACAAAATTTTACTATTGTTAATTGTTCAGAATCATTTAATTCAAGTTCAAAGTTAAATCTCTTATTTCTAAATTTCGTAGATTCAAGTAGGTTTTGAAATGATTGTTGAGGTAGTCCAAGACTAACCGTATTTTACTGAATTTCGATGTGCTTCAGAAAGAAAGCTCACTATTAACTTCAGTCACTAAATTAACTTTCGATTTTCCGGTTTTATTAATTCTTTTGCTAAATTAAGTCAGAGTGTAGCGAAATTTATTACTTCTGACAAACTATCAGTTTTCACACTACACGTATCAACCTTCAGTTGCCACGCTTCTAGTGCTAATTATATGTGTAATAACCTTTCTTTTTCTGTTACTGTAGTAATTGTCCTTAGGACTGGCGACCGTAATTTCCCCCAAATCTCAAATATCTAATTACGGCTAGTTAATTGTTAACGTAACGGCCGCACATTTACTTTCTTTATTAACTTTACCCCTTTTCAAAATTAATTTCCACCAGTTTCATTTGCATTTTTCCTTTCATTTAGATGTAACCCTTTCCTCCCTCTTTACCGACAGATTAACTTCGGTGACGATTGCTTTCCCAAATTTCCATTAGGTACACGCGGTTTAATTTTTCACTGTCATTAAGGTCGATAAGTGAGGGGGAGGTTACACACTTGTCTACATTGAGATTCAGTTGCCATTCCCTGCATCATGCTTCAATTCGCTGCAGATCCTCCTGCATTTCAGTACAATTTTCCATTGTTACAATCTCTCGATACACCACAGCATCATCCGGAAAAATCCTCAGTGAACTTCCCATGTCATCCACTAGGTCATTTATGTATATTGTGAATAGCAACGCTCCTACGACACTCCCCTGCGGCACACCTGAAATCACTCTTACTTCGGAAGACTTCTCTCCATTGAGAATGACATGCTGCGTTCTGTTATCTAGGAACTCTTCAATCCAATCACACAATTGGTCTGATCCTCCATATGCTCTTACCTTGTTCATTAAACGACTGTGGGGAACTGTATCGAACGCCTCGCGGAAGTCAAGAAACACGGCATCTACCTGTGAACCCGTGTCTATGGCGCTCTGAGTCTCGTGGACGAATAGCGCGAGCTGGGTTTCACACGACCGTCTTTTTCGAAACCCATACTGATTCCTACAGAGTAGATTTCTAGTCTCCAGGAAAGTCATTATACTCGAACATGATACGTGTTCCAAAATTCTACAACTGATCGAAAATCTTACAGTATGAGTTTTATAGTACTCGGTGAAGTTGCTCATGTTCCAACATTTTCAGTTTCCATGACTGTGTGCACAGCTACTGGTGGAGATTAATACTGTGTTTGCCGCTCCTTCGCCGTTGTGACGGCTTGAGCTCAACCAGCTACACTTTCTCTTGTAAACCCTCGTTGCCTGTTTTGTAAATGCCTCGTCACTACTGCCACTGTTGTTGTAACGACAACTGTACATATAATAATTTTTTTTCTTTATGAATGTAGATAAATTAATGTAAGCAATGTTTTGAACTTCTTTTTCGGTTTGTATCGTGATGTTAAAGAAACTGTGAGTAACTTTTGAAATGAATATTATTATTTATGTTGGATTTCAAATAATGTGGTAATCAAAGGGAAGTGTATTTAATGTTAAAACTATTGTAAGATGTGAAAATTGTAATTTATACACTTGGTCCATACGTAGGTAATACATTAGGATATGTGTAGTAGAAAACCTGTGGTGAATACCCTACCTGTAGGGGAGCGGAAAAAGGTGGAGGCAGGCGAGCGCGGGAAGACGCACACTGGCGCGGTTCGGCACAACGGGCTCAGTATAACAGTCGGAGGCGAGCAACAGTCGGAGTTGTGAATCGGTCAGAGGAACACGTACTGTACCGAGGCGGCTACCCAGGAAAAGTGGATTCCATTGAGCCTCGGATGCACCGATTCCGACGACTACTTGGCATGGCTATATTCTGAGGCACAAAGTTGGAAAGATTACGACGCTAAGAAGAAGGAAAGTGCCTATGTAATGAGAGCCTTAGCCGTGCTTGTATGTGTGCCGTGCTGCCCGCTATCTCGCTGCCCGCCAACCGCCGCACCGACTTGCACAGGTCAAACATTTATTTCATCTTTAGAAGTGTATCTGTGTGGACCAGTGTCGGAAATGTTTCTAACTGTTCAATAATAACGTGACTTTTACCAGAATTGCCTTAGCCATGACTTATCCTGATCACTGACCTAGACAGGATCCTTACCTCGTATTGTGCAACCCGAGTATCCTGAACTGAAAGTTTAAAATTAGCGTTAATAAGAATTATTAGCAGACAAACCTATGCTATAAAGAAGTTTAAAGTTCTATGTGTTATTGCAAATGTTGGTAAAGAACAAAAGTATGACTAACTTGAAAGAGAGTTTTTTGAATTGAATTAGCGATGTTATTTAATTAATCTGAGACAGAAATAATGACAGTTAAATTATTCAGAAGTAAGACAAAAGAGTAGTTATCCATAGATTGATAATTTTGAGTGTTAATTTGCCTTTTTGTACTTAACAGTTTCAGTATAACGACCATAACAGTTTCAGCCCCCCCCCCCCTTCTCTTGTCCATTCTTTCAAACCTTAAAATGTGCTGATCAGATTTGACCAGTAAAGTTAAGTTCTATATTGAACCTAAGGGTATTAGTGTTGTTTTCCAATTTTAATAGTGACATTGTATGTGTGCTTTTCAAAACTGCTCATTCTAGGACAATCTATGCCCGATTTCAGTCTGATCAATATACAAAATGCAGTTCGTAGTAATCATTGCTGTGTGGTGTTGCCGGCCGTGGTGGCCAAGCGGTTAAAGGCGCTACAGTCTGGAACCGCGCGACCGCTACGGTCGCAGGTTCGAATCCTGCCTCGGGCATGGATGTGTGTGATGTCCTTAGGTTAGTTAGGTTTAAGTAGTTCTAAGTTCTAGGGGACTGATGACCTTCGAAGTTAAGTCCCATAGTGCTCAGAGCCATTTTTTTGTGTGGTGTTGTGTGAATTAATCTCGTCCAAATTAGTACAAAAACAGAAAACTTTAGTTCAGTGGATTTTTCTGGTTCCAAACTTTGCCATATAACGCATCATTACTACGTGTTACTATGCTTGTACATGCACCCACTTGTACAAGGAAAAACTCACTCATTGCCTAAGTAGGCTGGCGACCGAATTATTAATTATAGGTAGCATCTACTCTGTATACTTCTTGTCCATGCGAACGAGCAATTGTACTTTACATTTGCTTGATGCATCACTGTAGTTATTGACTGAGTACAAGTCCGATCTTGCTTCTATTAGGTACACGCGGTCAACTTATGTACTAAAATCCTTGTTTATAAGGTGAAGCCCGTGAACTTATTACAGTACAGGCTTTATACAGCTAACGTACGTCCGAGCGGGCGGGAGCGTTACATTGTTACAGTAGGCCGAGTTTGTGAGTTCGTGAAACGCCTTCTGATGCTGTACACCGCAAAGGCAATTTCTCCCTGCAACTATTACATAGCTATGCCCCAGAGCCAGTTAACCGGATAGGAGAATGGAGGTTCTACAACACTCGAACAAATTAGTGACAAAGTCACACAAACGTGTTAAAAAGGTTTACTTATCTTTGTGACTTGTCGGATAATGAAGTCTGCAACACTGCATGTAATACAACACAAATAAGGTCCTCAGTGTCTGAGTGCAAATAACCGTAGGTAAACTTCACAGTATATAGTAAATGCAATTTACAACAACTGTCTGTTCACTCCTAAGAGTTAACTAAACGACGTTCCTTGTCTATGTCAGCCCTGGACGATGATGTATAACGAAGAGGGCCACGGCTGCTCCTTTACCTTCCAAGTACGCTTCTCCATTGTCGTCCGTCATTGGCGGATTGTACTCAGCCGGCAATTGGCCGAGGCGAAGTCGATATCTTCATCGTCTGCGCCACTGGTGGAACTCGCGCAAGCGGCGAGTCTCTATGGCGCTGTCACATGTCAGCTCGCATCTCTGCGCCTGTGGTGCTTTTGCCCTGGCTGTGTCTCATTCGGACGACACAGCACTTTCAGTGAAGTGTCCGAATGTCTATACGGGAATGGCAGTCTGTTTTTCCTCAAGATCCTTAATCAGAGCAGGTAGTGATAATGGACGCTGGAATCGAGAGCTAAATCGTACTTCTGACCCATCCAAAACGTTTTCGATTTGGTTGAAGTCGGGCCTATGGGCAGAAGAGTCCATTACAAGAATGTTGATGTTCACAGACCACTGCCTCAGAGATACTACTTTACTCGTACACCAGGGTGCATTATAATGCTGATACAAACAATTCCGGACTGTTCCTTTACTGTACTCAGCACACACCATTGTAAAATGTGTTCGTATCCTTCCGCATTTAGCGTTTTCTTACGCACGATAATTGCAACTCGCCCTAGCCAGGACTTACACCCCCACACTATAACGCCATCTCCTTTGTACTTAACTGTTGGTACGACAAATAATGGCAAGTAACGTTCTGAATGCATTCGCTAAACCTACATCCTTCTACCGGATTGGCACAGCGTTTAGCGTGATACATCAATCGAAATCACCCTTTTCTAGTAATCCGCTCTCCAGTAGCGTCTCTCTTCATTCACACCTTCTCAAGTTTCCCTTGGGTTGACTGCAGCCTGTTTCGGTTATGAGGAGCTGCTGCACCATTGTTCCCCATCCTTTTTAACCCCATACACACAGGCGTTGTGCTAGCTTGACTGCTGGCAGCACTCTGAAACACACGAGCGATCTCTTGCGCTGAAATGACGCGAGTTTTTACAGCCACCCTCCACAATGCTCGACGGCCGCTGTCAGTCAGTATGTGGGGTCTCCCTGAACTTGGCTTAACTGTGATTGTCCCTTCGTGTTTCCACCTCACAGCCACGTCAGCGACAGTCCACTTGCACAGCTTTAGAAGGGTTTAAGTGATCCTCACGTATCTCTTACTCAGGTGACACTGACTCGTCCACGTTCGACGTCATTGAGTTCTCCTGACTGAACCGCTCTGCCGTTATTGCTTCTCTACTGACAACACAACACTCCCCGCCTCTTTTTTGTACTGGTAGGTCCGCGTCTCGTGACAGCTAGTGGTCACTTTGAAACGATAACACCGACCGCCTTAAACGGCAATCGATGCTAACGTTCAATCTCTCCGACGAATTTTTGAGAAAGTTGTGACCGTCAGATAATATAATGGGAACAGAACAACCAGACTCAGATTCGTTTTCGAAACTCTCCAGCAGAGTATAATCAACAGTGAACAGGTGGGTCAGGAACTCACGTTCTTCCAGCACAAAAGCAAGTTGTAATTTTACTTTTTAATATCGGTCAGCAGCCTAATTACGCATTCTTGTGACAAGCTATATAATAAAGCAGAAAGCAGTTCTAAGGCTGACGTAACCTTCCTTGATCCTCACACTAAACTCTTTCTTTGTATCTGTTCACACTACGACTCAGTAACCTAACCTTGCAGATAAATGTACTACAAAACTGGAAGTCAAACAAATGCCCAATGAGATAGCAAACAACGACATATACCTAACAACTTGTACCTTAAATGAACTAGATGCAGCAGTTTATAGAACCAATAACGAGCACACATGAAACTAATAGCAATACTAAACAGGGAAGAGCATGAAATGATTCTGGCTTAAATCAGGGGGTCTATTAATGATCATACTCAATAAAATCATTGAGTAGTACAGGGTCTCTATTCCTGTGCATTAACCAACCTGCAATAGAATAGCTAACATAGTAAATACTGCTTAGGCTCAGTCTGAAACAATTAAACAGAATACAAATCTAACTACACTGGCTCTGAACGAGCCTTTGCTTTGCTTCATTAATTAACTACCCAAGAACATTAGGGCCCTTAAACTTTCATAGCTTGAAGAACCATGCTCATCAACAAAACTACATGACTATATATGAGAAATGGTAAGTATTGTCATCAATA
Source organism: Schistocerca nitens (assembly GCF_023898315.1). Taxonomy (NCBI): domain Eukaryota; kingdom Metazoa; phylum Arthropoda; class Insecta; order Orthoptera; family Acrididae; genus Schistocerca; species Schistocerca nitens. The sequence continues at coordinate 9,527,019 of NC_064619.1, read as the reverse complement.
ATTATTAACTAAGTAAAGCACAACTAATCAGAACTCTTCAAGTAACAAATTTGGTTTGATAAGCAGTCTTTTAAACTACTCAAATTATAGTCGGCTGTGCAAATGCCAACACAACATCAAATTCAAGTTCAAAGACTTTTTCCTGAAATTAACACTGATAAAGCTTTGTAATTCTGATCAAAGTGCAGAAATGCAACAATTAATAATCTTTTTCTCTTCAGATCAATATAATTGTTCTTTTAACTGACAAATTTACTATTTTCAGGCACCTTTTCAAGTACGGAAAATTATTTAAGAAAATGACTGAAGAATGATTCAAAAATGTACTGGAAGTGGGGTATTTCTCAAACTATAAAACTGAACTTTAAACACTATAACTCTACACATTACAGAGCAATCACAACTATTTTTACAGCTGCCGAATAAGTCTTTCGATAGCAAATTAGGACACCCGGAATTAAATTCGCTAGGATAGGATTCCTGTGCAGATTTGCGATTTGGGGTTTTTAGCAATACCACGATTATTATTAAAATCAACCAGATTTCACTCATACCTGGTCAACTTACAAAATGTCAAATATAAACAATTTGCTGGAAGGCTGGAGGCAGTGGTGGCGTAATTTGCAGCGTCTGTTAACATGGCGGCGATGACGCCACGGCAGTACTGTTGGCCTTGCCCCTGTTTCAGATCTTTGTGGCGACCGAACTATATTTTTTTACAGGGCCAAAAACCGTGCCATGACAGTAGTGTCTCCAAATGCAGCACCTGAGGCCCATACAAACTGCTCTTAAGCTCCTGTGGCCTCATAACTCCAAGAATATGAGCCACAATGATCCACTGCTGCTAGCGAGATGTTAACCACAGCACTGCTCAGCCAGAGGCTCCTTATCTGTCACAAAGGGCGGGTTTCCACTTGCACGCGAACCACAGCTTTTCCACTCCGCCAGACTACTTCCATAGCTGCGGGGCTCTCACACATCTTTTACATTCAACCCTATGTTCCCTAACTATGGACCAAGTCATTTACAGTACATTATATAACGATCATTCCAGTAGTTATTTGAATCCACAAGCACAATTTAAACAACATTGTTCAAAAAGTTCACATAACTGAAATATGGATACATTGTCAAAGAACTTTCATGACAGATACAACACTCTACACTCTACGAACTGACATAGAAATATCGATACAGATAAAATGTAAGTCGAAGGTAAGGTGATACAAGTTCCAGATTACCAGGCGTGTCATAATACTTTTCATCAGATAATTTATACCGACTTGTTCCGTGATGAACTTCTCTTCCGAATATTTGCGAAGGAGACAAGGGGAACAAATTGAAATGGGACTCCTCCTGGTGCGTGGGGCTCAGCTGCTCGCCGGCTCAGCTGTCGCCTGCGTAACCCACAGCCAGTGAAGCAGTGGGTGGTGCGGACTGTGGCCACGGCACTCCCACGCCGCCGGCCTCGGCCCCCGGGCACTGGGGCACCCTTCCTCCACAGGCGGTGAGCGTATAATGAGCTCGATAACTCGCGCTCCTAATGACGCGCGCCGGATGGCCCCGACAGAAAAGCCCTTTGTCAGACACTCTCCTTCTTCCCAGGGCTCACGCTCCGGCCGCCGCTGCGCGCACGCTTCTTCAGTTCCGATAGCCGACACGCACCGAGCGCACGCCGGCCTGGCGAGGCGGCGGTAGGGCCCGAAGCTGCGTCCTATCTCGGCACTTCTGCTCAGGTCCTGTGTCCGACGAACCTCACTGAACAGCCATAAGGAAAGGTGACCTCCACTGGCCAATTCTTCCCAGTCTCAGCTCATTCTACTACGGCTAATTCTGAGATGATTATCGGGAATCTCGGTATCCCCTGTAAACAAAGGCGACAGTCACTACATAACTCCGAGGACTAGCGTATCAGTGCCGCCAGGGCAGGGTCCCTCAAACAGCGAGCCTGTTTTGAAGTATCAAATTATGAATTTTATTTTTTCAAAACACAGTAGTTCAGATGGTAGAGCACTTGCCCGCGAAAGGCAAAGTCCCGAGTACGAGTTTTAATCTGCCAGGAAGTTTCATATCAGCGAACACTCCGCTGCAGAGTGAAAATCTCATTCTGCAAACATCCCCTAGGCTGTGGCTAACCCATGTCTCATCGATATTCTTTCTTTCAGGAGTTCTAGTTCTGCAAGGTTCGCAGGAGAGCTTCTGTGAAGTTTGGAAGGTAGGAGGCGAGGTACTACAAAATGCCACCTATTCTCGTGATCAGATACTTCGAGTTACTGCGTTAAGTGAATTCTGTAAGGGTGCCAACAGAGATCATACCGAAGAATTCGTCGTATTGAAGATGATCCAGTGGCCAGTTCATGGGAACGGCGAAGAACCCATTCCCTTGGAATAACAGTCACACCGTAACGAACCACCACCATGTTTCGCATGTATCAACCAGAAAGGGGGCGACAATGACTCTTCACTTTCACTATTGAAACCATTTCATTGAACGTTACATTAAGTTTCGGAACTGTTGATTCATTCGGTGCTTTTTACGCCCTAGAGACGTGCGTAAACCTGTCATAGTTGTTGTATAACTTTCTTCCTCCTGATAAAATGTTGTCACTTTCAGCACTCACTGAGCCATAGTTAGCAATTCGTTGGTAAGACCACAACGAAGAAATGTGAGAAATTCTGGCCTAAGCAACAATCGGAATATAACTGCGCAGGCTTCCGCGGCCAGAGTCAGTCAACCGAGCGAGGTGGCGCAGTGGTTAGACACTGGACTCGCATTCGGGAGGACGACGGTTCAATCCCGCGTCCGGCCATCCTGATTTAGGTTTTCCGTGATTTCCCTAAATCGCTCCAGGCAAATGCCGGGATGGTTCCTTTGAAAGGGCACGGCCGATTTCCTTCCCCATCCTTCCCTCACCCGAGCTTGCGCTCCGTCTCTAATCACCTCGTTGTCGACGGGACGTTAAACACTAACCACCACCACCACCACCAGAGTCAGTCGACACAAAAGTTTTCTGGGTGTGGTACCGCGTCATAATGTATAAAACTACTGCTGCGGGAGAAAAACCAACGTTTCGGCCACGATTGCAGCGGCCTTCTTCTGGGTCTACTGGTGCGTTCAGGATATGCCGTGTCCCTTATATTTTACTGTTACTGTTCACTGCGCATTCCATTACGTCAAAATTTAAAAGATAGTTCATTTCATTGGTCACTTAAGGAAGAAGGAGAGCGAACTTTATTTTAATAGGTTACTGTGGTGGAGGGAGAACGTGACCTCTGGTGTCTATTGGCTCTCGTGTTATGTTGCATGATTGGTGATCACCGTCGAATGAGAAGTCGGCTGCTGTTTACCAGCTGCTGGACGTCGGCCGCGCGGCGGCAGTTACTCGCCGGTGGAGCTCGTGCTAAGTGTGGACAGTGCTGTCTGTTGGGCTGGCAGCCAAGACGGGGCAAGCCTGAGTCCATCCTCCCTTTCATGTTATTGGGGTGTTTAAGTATTTGGATGGCCTCTCTGATTTTGAGTTTCGTCAGAACCGGATGCTTGGCCAACACACAGGCTGGTTTCTCTCCAACAGTAGTTTTATACATTATGACACGGTACCACACTCAGAAAGCTTTTATGTCAACAATCTGAATGTTTATAGGAACCGAGGCTATACACAAAAAGTACACCTAACGACTCAACGAGTCACCTCAGATCACCACGTTACGAGCAGGTAAACCTGATAAATCTTAGGCTGCGGAACTTACAATAGCCAGTCTGTTTCCTCCAGATTATCAACAAAGATCTGGACATCACAATTAGGTTTCCCACGGTTGTTCCAAACCGATTAAGACGAACTCTTTTCCACATCAGATCATTTGGCCCGTCATTGACAGGATGATAAATCCTAATCTTCTTTCTCTAGCTGTTAAGAATTCGTTGTAAGGTTTTTACTTTTAAAGAGAAATTTCCCTCTTAAGCTACTGAACTCGTCAGTGCTTGATTTCAGGAGGCTTTGTACTTACCTACCACACTCTCCTGCCGTTGAGCATTAGTGACATTCATGTGCTTTTGGGATCAGTTTCTGAGCCCTGGGACAAGAGATTGCCGTAACTCTCTCGTGGCGGTCTTGAGGAAGAAGACAGCTTATTCCGGCACTTATCTGGCCCACGCTTACACTGACTGTCTGTGGCGTTTGTCCCTCACCACAGTCAGGTTCCGGGTATCAATACACTGAAAATAGGAACTAGTGGCATTTCTTATTTCATACGTTTATGCGACATAACGGCTCCATGAAAAACGTCTTAGAAGGTAAAACTCAAGAGGCATGTCCAGAACTCTAACATTACATAGTGTTGTAAGTGCAATCAACTGCGGCATCTACATCCCAATTGTAAAGGTGGAGAGAGATGGAAAAGGATTTGCGACGTCAACAATATTTTCCTTTACACGAGTGATGATGAATCAACTGAATTTCTGAAACTGTTGCTCGAAAGCTAGCTACAGAACAGATAAATACATCTGGAGGTCAGAGAAGTAATCATAGAAACACGTTCACTCAGAAGTTCCTCCAGGGTTTAGTTCTAAGTGATCGGAACTGCAGTACTCTGTGTGACAGGTAGAATGGTTGCAAGAGTGCATTAGTGTCGCCGGTGTTACCAGGACTGGTAAGAAATACACTGAAGAGCCAAAGAAACTGTTACACCTGCCTAATATTGTGTAGGCCCCCGCGAGCACGCTGAAGCGCCGCAACACGATATGGCATGGACTCGACTAATGTCTGAAGTAGTGCTACAGAGAATTGACACCATGAATCCTGCAAGGCTGTCCATAAATCGGTAAGAGTACGAGGGGATGGAGATCGCTTCTGAATAGCACATTGCAAGGTATCCCAGATATGCTCAATAATGTTCATGTACGTGAATTTAGTGGCCAGCATAAGTGTTTAAACTTAGAAGAGTGCTCCTGGAGCCACTCTGAAGCAATTCTGAACGTGTGGGGTGTCGCATTGTCCTGCTCGAATTGCCCAAGTCCGTCGGAATGCACAATGCACACGAATGGACGCAGGTGATCATACAGGAAGCTTACGTACGTGTCACCTGTCACAGTCGTATCTAGACGTATCAGGGCTCTCGTATCACTATAAGTGCCCACGCCCCGCAGCATTACAGAGCCTCCACCAGCTTGAACAGTCCCCTGCTGACATGCGTCGTCCATTTCTCGACGGTTATGCATCTGGCTAATAATCACGTTTTACGTGAGATCAATAAAGGCTGCGGGTATCATGATCCATTCTGACAACCTCCAGGCTTCCACAATAGAGCGCAGCATATTTCAGAAAAATTTATTTGCTCTGCGTTTTTTACAATATTTAAGACTGTTACTGGCAAATAGACAACTGAGTTGTTAGCTGAGATATTGCTTGTTAGCTTTGGTAGTGGAATAACGTTTGAGAAAAGTCCCGAACCGACAGGTTCAATGGTGAAAACGTTCCACTGAACGTTACATTAAGTCTGCGAACTGTTGATTCATTTGTTGGTTCATTGCGCCCGAGAAACGCACGCAGACGTTTCACAGTTGCTGCATAACTTCATTTGTTCTGATAAATTTTTTCCACTATTAGCACACACTGTCGAGTAGCTAACAGCTCTATAGTTGGACGTAAAATGAAGAAATGAGAGATATCCAGACTGAAGCTACAGACGGCACTTGTATGGAAACCGAAATTGTACACAAAAATGTGGTCAGTTGAAAAAGAAAGGTATAGTAAGCGACTCAAAACCGGCTACTTGCACAGTTTCTAGTACTTCACCTCACACTGACATAAAAAACGTGCTCTTCAAAAATAGATTGACTTTCCCATTTCACTCCTGACTATCGTTGTTCATTTCGACCCACAACTGAAAATGGCTCTGAGCACTATGGGACTTAACATCTATGGTCATCAGTCCCCTAGAACTTAGAACTACTTAAACCTAACTAACCTAAGGACATCACACAACACCCAGTCATCACGAGGCAGAAAAAAACCCTGACCCCGCCGGGAATCGAACCCGGGAACCCAGGCGCGGGAAGCGAGAACGCTACCGCACGACCACGAGCTGCGGACCCCCACAACTGAAGCTAAATTTTTTTTCAAGTACGCATTCAATCCCCATGTGCTGCACACTACAAATCTCTCCCCTCCGATCACAGGGTAAGGTTCGGGACTTTCCTCAAACGTTATTCCACTACCAAAGCTAACAGGCAATATCTTGTAACGTTGTTACTTTAATTTGCTATGTATGCGTTACTGCTAGCCAATAAAAGCAGGTTAAACGCTGTGAGCTGTCTGGGGAAGTTAATCTTGCATTACTAAGCAACTGTTTCATCAGGTATCTAGTCTAGGTTTACCAAATTCCCAAACAGACTAACATTAATTATAATCTCTTAATAGTCATACAACAACCGGTAATATATATATATAAAAAAGAGAATTTAAATAAAAAGAAAGAAATCAGTTTATATTTGGAAATTTATTTTAAGATTGATCATTGAAATTTCAGCATATAACACTTGATTCCTAACTAAACTGGTGCCTTATTTAGGATTGTGAAAATGTGAGATTGCAATCTTACGGAACACATCAAATATGGAGCCAAGATTCGGAGACTGCATACAACACTGCATTCATAAAACAACACACAAAGAACGTTGAAACACATGCAAGAGAAAGTTAACCACTACAAACAGATTCAAATTTTCACCCAAAGAAATTACGTTCGTAGCACAATCCTGTCCGTCATGTAATTACCACACACTGGTATACTAAATTCATACTAACTCTCTGTGAAATCTTCCCAAAAAGAATAGCTGAGGGATACTTTGATGATTACACCACATGCTTCACGTGGTCAACTTGGTTTACACAAAGCGTATAACTCCACAATAATTTTGATAATTAAAATAAATTAGATCGAAAAGCAATTTACAAAAGAAAAACCTCGAACTGGTTACTAACGCCTTACTGTTAACCTGACGGGTCAAACAGTTATATAAGCACGTGGTACTGGTCTCGCAAAGTACACCCCACGTGGGTTGAACATAAAGAAAAGTTGCTATATTGAAAAATATTGTCGAGACGAGACGTTATAATCACACAAGCATTCGCATTTAAGATTGATCTTAGAGTTACTGATCAACACGTGGTTCCACCTTACTCATAAAGTACTGACAAAGCAACTACCGGAAAATAATCTGAACTTCACACGAGAATTACACTGCGCTGCAATTTAAGATACCCTTAGATATTTTAGAGCTAAACCCGAAATAAAGGTGTTTAAACTTTCAGTTAGGCAGAACTTAACAAATCCATTGTCCTACGGACTTAGCAGACACGCGCTTAGCCGGAGATCTTACCACTTCAGACGCTCGCCACGGACCAACTGCCCTGCGCTACTCCCGAGCGTGCTTCCTGAGGGTGGCTCACAAATACAAACGGAAGTGGCCAGAGGGGCAGCTTCCTATACCAACATGACAACGGACGGACAGGACCATACTAAGGATAGAAACTTCTTTGCTTTTAGAAAGCGTAGCTACCTGTTCCGACGTTGGTCCTACTGTTCTCTAGCAGACAGCCTTGTCTGCTACCCTCAAGCATGCAACTAGAAATACATTTGCTCATTCATCCTCTCACACAGAAGGGAAGGGGGATGACAGTATCTTATCATATACAGTATATAAAAGAAAGCGGATGTAGGTTCCGTATGAGACTGTGTGACATGAATTACATATAAACTGTGTTTTAAAGTGTAGTAGTGTGACAGATCGTTCTTGTTTATGTGTAAAAGTAACACGTTCCACTACTCAGTCTCCTCCCAGATAGTCAGAAACGCCACAGTAAATTTAGAAGAGGAATTTATGCCGTAAATGACAACAGATTTAAGAAATTAAACATGAAAGGAATCCAACAGAGACCTTTCAATCTCAGCTAACAATTCAGTTGTCTATTTGCCAGTAACAGTCTTAAACATTGAAAAGAAAGCAGAGCAAATAAATTTTTCTGAAATATGCTGCGCTCTATTTTGGAAGCCTGGAGGTTGTCAGAATGGATCATGATACCCGCAGCTTTTATTGATCTCACGTAAAACGTGATTATTAGCCAGACGCATAACCCTCGATAAATAGCAGACTTTTGGGAAATTTTCTTCTTGTGAGAAGATGGAACGGCGTTCCTTGCTGCGTAGATTGGATAAGAGTGTCCACAATCTGGCTCCCTGCCCCAACCCGTTGATCGAGTCCGTTTTCTAAGGACTCCAGCGCCATCCACACTTCGCAAACGCCAAACAATAAGGTGCAGCTGTCCTCGCATACCAGCGCCGAGTGCTGTCACGCACCTATCTGAGGGCGCGCGGGACTCTTGATATTCAACAGTCTTATCATTCACAGTTTTAATCACTGATTTAACTAGATTTTCGGTGTCTACTTTCCGACAGAGTGTCAGCTATCGACGTTACAACGAAGAGAAGCTAATTCTGCTTCTAATTACTTCAACTTTTCCTCTTGTTCACTAATTTGACCATGGACATCTCGCAAATGATGGGTCAGCAAAATAGAAGCATTCTCCTGTTGATGTAACCAAGTGTTCAAGTTAACCGGTAATGTCAAACTACCGTTCTATTCTTCTATTTATCTTGTGAACTGTGACGTTAGCCTCTCTGTAATGTGACTTTTAGTTTCCTCAGTTTCCTGGATTTTTCAGCTTGCTTGCTAAGTTTACTGTTGAGTCCGATTAACATCGACATTAAACTTACCAAGTTAAACGATCCCAATTCGAGAGCAGGTTACCGCACTTGGGGGATTAGTAAAGTGTCCTGCGTTACTCCCTGGTACACCCCGCCGAAAAGTTAAGCTACTGTGAAGTGAAATGGTCTGCGGCATTCGTGTCTACGGTGGCAGAACATCAACCAGAATCTAGTCGATATGTTGCTGCCGTTCAGATCATAAGCAGAAAAGAACAGAACAGCGGAAATTGATTTTTTACCCCTCTGTGAGACGTACAATGATGATTACTAGGCGTCCACATGATGTCCTGGGATCATAGAGGAGCCTGCAGAAACTTAAATCTAACAGTAACAGAGACTGCAAGTAAGCTTGAAAGGGTCCTTTAGCCACCTTTCATTGCCAACTCTCGTAGTGGTCAAGTCGGCAAAGAGGTTTCCGCTACTTGTGAGAAATCCACCTGCGTTAGGTTGGTTGCGGAAATGGCATCCTGGGGTTTTCCGGTCCACGCGGAGCGTGGAAGAGGCTGGAGAAGCGGGAGGCAGTCTGCCGCCGGTACGGGAAGGGTACGCAGCTGTGCTCCAGTCGAAGAAGGGTGAGTTGGACTGACCGCGTGGCGCGTTGTCACATAGAGAGGGGAGCTTTTAGCTTTTGGTCTCGAATTTCGTCTTATAAAGATTTATTTGCTGGGTTGCAGCAGGGAATGCAAGGCTTTTGTAGACTTTCAGTTTGATTCCCAATGCAGTCTTGACTTTGATCCGTGAGAGGAACGCAGCACAAAGGAGTTGCATATGTTGAAGTGCCCTCGGTTCAGTGTGAATGTTTATGTGCCTACAACTGTGTGTGTATGCTTCTAATCTTTTCCGGATCTTGGTAATTTTTGTGTATTTGTGAATTTTCTTTGTCTCATGTGATTAAAATTTGGCCACGGTCCATATAAATTGTCTCCGCGGACCGAGTGGGCACGCGAGTCTGTTATGAAACGTTTAGTATTTCACAAGCAATTATACATAGCATGCAACAGCAGTCTATAGATGCACTACATCAATGTTTTAAGGAATAAATAATTTTGCCTTCAATCTTATCTTGTGTACCGATGTTACGTCGCCGTTACCTTCGCCATTTACCTTGTAGTTTTCCTTGTTGGCCCACCTATAGCGTTTCCATGTGCACAGGTGTAGTGATTAGTGTCCCTTTTTTTATCTGAAACAAATTCTCTGGAATAGATCGTGTTTTCACGAATCTTGCTGCAGGCTGCACTTACGCATGGTGTTCACGCCCTCTTTACTTTACTCAATATTTGATTCACGGGAAGAATGCCTGGATCATATTAATAAATACATCCCATTCTTTATCAATGACTTTACAATGAATGTTCTTTTGTGAGTTTTTCTTATTAATAAATTAAGTAATTTTCCGACTCAGTGCTACCTCTTCTTTGTCGTGTGGCTAGAGTTGGTGGCGACCCTATCTTTTATATTGATTTCAGTGTCAAATAGCATTTTCTTATTCAAAGTGCGCGTGGCTCTTTTAGCTATCAGGATACATTCAAAGGGCGCTTCATGCTTCTTGCACATAGCGTCCTTTTATTCACGCTACTTACAAGCTCTATAAGTACAGCTGAAAATGTCATCCGTACAACATATAATTGTACTGTAGTAACGGCTGCCCTCCCTTGATCCATCGGAAGATAGATGTACTTATTTTCATTTTAAATGCAACAAGCCTCGGATTTTTAAATTACTATGCTCCCTACTTGCTTTCTATGGGAGATTATGCATATTGCTCGTTACTACTAAGTGACCAGCTTTTAGAAACAGCCACATACCTGAAAAACAACAACCGCTAAAAACTGTTTGTCATCAGTAGCACTTTTACGCAGATACATCTATCACTACGAGTTGACTTGATTGCCGGAAGATAGAGATAAATAAACAAATAAATAAAATACTAATCTAAAGAAACCAGTTTCAAATATTTTTATCTCAAATCTACTAACAGTCATTTAAACATCATCAAAAATATTCTCTACCAAACCGTATCTTGATGGTAGTCAGTGCTTTGTAAGCTACGGTTTAGGGGTAGTGTCAGTGTGCTTAGCCCAGACCGTGGCCATTTGCACGCAGGAGGCTCTATACAACACTTTATACGTGGAAACGCTAATTTATCCCAAGCGTAAAGTAGAACTGGTGCTCTCTGGCTTTTTTTCCATTGAGCCATTCTCTCATTGGCGAAACTATCAACCAGACGCCTACTGATTTCAGTAATGAAATTCAGTCGCTTCAACAGCTATAAAACCTTAACTGTGGTTGTTAGTATTGTTGTTGTTGTGGTCTTCAGTCCTGAGACTGGTTTGATGCAGCTCTCCAAGCTACTCTATCCTGTGCAAGCTTCTTCATCTCCCAGTACCTACTGCAACCTACATCCTTCTGAATCTGCTTAGTGTATTGATCTCTTGGTCTCCCTCTACGATTTTTACCCTCCACGCTACCCTCCAATGCTAAATTTGTGATCCCTTGATGCCTCAAAACATGTCCTACCAACCGATCCCTTCTTCTAGTCAAGTTGGGCCACAAACTTCTCTTCTCCCCAATCCTATTCAATACCTCCTCATTAGTTACGTGATCTACCCACCTTATCTTCAGCATTCTTCTGTAGCACCACATTTCGAAAGCTTCTATTCTCTTCTTGTCCAAACTATTTATCGTCCACGTTTCACTTCCATACATGGCTACACTCCATACAAATACAGTACTGAAATAAATTAATCCACTAATTCCTCATTGCAGACTATTACAAAATTGGCTGAATCGCTTTTGTGTACCACTAACGATATACCAGAAGAGTGCCATTGTTTTTTTTTTTGTCGAGTAGTCATAACTATCCTTTCTTTGGGGCAGTTTGAGAAAACTGGGTTGAGAATACGAAAATAAAGCGAAAATGTTGGACAACCTTATTACTAATCATAATGTGTTAAAGTCCAAAACTGGGTTTACTGTGGAAGATGGTGCAGAAGAAACTTTTTCCACAGAAAAACTGGGATTACTGTGGAAGATGGTGCAGAAGAAACTTTATCTACAGAAGGCAGAACAAGAAAAAGTGTATTAGCCCAAATAACTATTTTCTGACGAGGGCAAACCTCCTGGCATGAAACGGGGAACATTGAAACATTTTCTGTTTTCTTTCCCAACAAACCATCATAGGAAAGTAAGTTGTTGATTCCAGAGTTGGGGATGAGTCGTTATAAAGGTTGTAAAATTTTTTAAAAAAAAGGGGCGAGAGAAAGGAAAATATGTTTTAAATGTGTTGCAGAGACAGAGAGAGCTGTGCAAACATTTTACCTAAAAAGCTGAGGAGCATACCATAACACAGACGGGAACAACTGCTGTGAAGTTTGAAGGAACGTACGGCAAAAATCGTAAATGAGTCGCGATCCGCAGGGAATGAAGCAGTGAGAGTACGTGGATAAACAAGTTAGTGCGGGGGATGGTAGGAATGAGCCACTACATCAAACAGGTCGTGTAACTTGAGAAAAAGTCGGCGGTATTCGTAACAGGGAAACCCTGATTCCAGGCGAAGAATGTTAGTTGAGGCCGGAAGCCGCACGTGTTCGGCAAGTTTCTTTATCATAAAACATTGCACGTCTCTCAGAACATTCTGTTCTCCTAAGGTAACTGGGATGGTAGCAAGTGGGATAAAATTTCGACGTCACTGGTTTGTCAGAATAATTATAAAACATCATCATTTAACCAGAACTGGTGAGTGTAATTCGCATATGTGGACCATTAGCATAAATTCTTTTGTTTCTTTTTATTTACAAGTCAAGTTCCGTAGGACCAAATTGAGGAGCAAATTTCCAACGTCATGGAACGTGTCAGTACATGAAATTACAACATAAAAGTAATAAAAGATAAAAATAAAATGTTTTGTTACCCGAAAAAAGTCAATCCTTAAGTTTAAGTAAACGTAATCAACAAAACAACAAGAATCAGCTTATTTTTCAAGGAACTCCCTGACAGAATAGAAGGAGTGACCCATGAAGAAACTCTTCAGTTTCGATTTGAAAGCGCGTGGATTACTGCTAAGATTTTTGAATTCGAGTGGCAGCTTATTGAAAATGGATGCAGCAGTATACTGCACACCTTTTTGCACAAGAGTTCACGAAGTCCGATCCAAATGCAGGTTTGATTTCTGCCGAGTATTAATCGAGTGAAAGCTGCTTATTCTTGGGAATAAACTAATATTGGTAACAAGAAACGACAATAAGGAATATACGTATTGAGAGGCCAATGTCAAAATACCCAGACTCGTGAACACAGGTCGACAAGAGGTTCGTGGACTTACACCACTTATTGCCCGAACCGCCCGTTTCTGAGTCAAAAATGTCCTTTTAGAATGGGAAGAGTTACCCCAGAATATAATACCATACGACATAAGCGAATGAAAAGAAGCAAAGTAGACTAATTTTCGTCTCGAACGATCACTCATTTCAGATACCGTTCGAATAGTAAAAATGGCAGCATTCAGTCTTCGAACAAAATCCTGAACATGGGCTTTCCACGACAGTTAACTATCTATCTGAACACCTAGAAACTTGAACTGTTCAGTTTCACTAATCATATGCCCATTCTGTGAAAGTAAAACGTCAGGGTTTGTTGAATTTTGTGTTAGAAACTGCAAAAACTGAGCCTTACTGTGATTTAGCGTTAGTTTATTTTCTACAAGCCAAGAACTTAGGTCATGAACTGCACTATTTTAAACCGAGTCAATGTTGCACACAACATCCTTTACTACCAAGCTAGTGTCATCAGCAAACAAAAATATTTGAGAGTTGCCTGTAATACTAGAGGGCAAATCATTTATATAAATAAGGAACACGAGTGGCCCCAACACTGATCCCTGGAGCATGCCCCACTTGACAGTACCCCACTCAGATCCCACATCACAGCCGCTCTCAACTTTGAATAATGACCTTTTGCTGTCTGTTGTTAAAGTAAGAGGTGAACCAATTGTGAGCTACTCTACGTATTCCGTAATGGTCCAACTTCTGGAGGCATATTTTGTGACCAACACAATAAAACGCCTTAGTGAAATCAAAAAATATGCCTAGCGTTCGAAACCTTTTGTTTAACCCGTCCAGTACCTCACATAGGAAAGAGAATACAGCATTTTCAGTTGTTAAGCGACTTCTAAAGCCGAACTGTACATTTCATGGCAAATCGCGTGATGTAAAATGATCAATTATCCTTACATAAACAGCCTTTTCAATAACTTTAGCGAACACTGATGGAATAGAAATTATCCCTTTCTCCCTTTTTATATAGCCGGTTTACTACTGAGTACTTTAATCGTTGAGGAAACTGACCATTCCTAAAGGAAAAAATATAAATATGGCTAAATACAGGGCTAACATGTGCAGCACAGTACTTTAATATTCTGCTAGGCACTCCATCATAACCAGGAGAGTCCTTTGTCTTCAGTGATTTAATTATTAAGTCAATCTCGCCCTTGTCTGTATCACAGAGGAGTATTTCAGACATAAATCTAGGAAAGGCATTTGCCAAGAGAGTTATATAATTCCCTGTAGAAGCTAAATTTTTATTTAATTGCCCAGAAATGCTCATCAAATGATTGTTAAATACTGTACATATATCTAATTTATCAGTAACAGAAATATTTTTACTTTGTGCTGCTGATCAGACACTTCCTTTATCCTATGAACTAATTTTTCAATTTGCGTACCACATACTCTTTCCCTTCTTAATAACAATTTTAGGCACCTTACAATATTGTTTATAATGAGCTACTGTAGGTGGATTATGACTGCTTCCAACATTTTGATATAATTCCCGCTTTGTTCTACATGATATCCTTATCAGCCACCCGGGCTGCCAGTTACTGCTTGTACCCCATTTATAACCTTCTAATGGAAAGAAAATCTCAGAAAGCATGACAAATGTGTTAAGGAAAGCATTATATCTATTATCTACGTTATCGGCACTATAAACATCCTGCTACTCATGTTCCTTGACAAGGGGTTCTAGGCGCTTCAGTCTGGAACCACGTGACCGCTACGGTCGCAGGTTCGAATCCTGCCTCGGGCGTGGATGTGTGTGATGTCCTTAGGTTAGTTAGGTTTAAGCAGTTCTAAGTTCTAGGGGACTGATGACCACTGATGTTAAGTCCCATAGTGCTCAGAACCATTTGAACCACTTTTTTTCCTTGACAAGGTTTAAAAAACTCTCTACTGCTGTTGGATTAACTTTCCTACATAGTTTGTAATTACATGTGACATTTGTTTAAGTACAATAGCCTTTTAGTGTTAAAATTTGTCCATCATGAAAGGTCATTCACGCTTTTACTAACAGAGTGCCCATCTAGTAATGAAGAATGAATAAAAATATTGCCTATGGCTCTGCTACCGTTTCCGTGCACCCTAATTGGAAAAACACAGTCTGCATCAGATCATATGAGATTAGGAGATCTACCAACAGCCTTTTTCTTGCACCATCAAACACAAAGTTTATATTGAAGTCACCACATATAACTAATTTCTGGTACTTCCTACAAAGTGAATCAGTTGTATCAGGTAACGACGAAACAAGCGATGGTACCTATGGACAAACAATGTCGTCCTTCGAACAGGCGGATAATTGGCAAATGAAATTTCTTCTACAAGTTCCATAGTTACAGAACCCTCAGCCTTAGAAGTTACATCTTAGACTAGCTGCCTTACGGAGCCGGGTTCGATTTCCGGCTGGGTCGGGGATTTTCCCCGCTCAGGGACTGGGTGTTGTCTTGTATTCATCATCATTTCATCCCCATCCGGCGCGCAGGTCGCCCAATATGGCGTCGAATGTAATAAGACCTGCACCAAGGCGGCCGGACCTGCCCCGTAAGGGGCCTCCCGGCCAATGACGCCAAACGCTCATTTCCATTTTACCCTGCACTAAGTATTAACATGGTTCTATGGAAATATCATACCAAATGGAACCACTAAATGAATTTCAGTGCAAAATCCATGATTTGAGAAACGAATAAGTAACAGAAAGTGGCCATTTCATTAGACCTTCAGGAATTTCATACAATGAAAGCTTATTTCGTTATATCTACTCTTTAGTTTTGTTTTTCTTTTGGTGTGACAAATGCATAGCATTCATGTACTCTTATTTCCACTGACTTTGTCTTGTCTTTGTCTTGGGAACTGCCGGTTTTCTCTCTCTGCCTGTCTGTCACGAGATACAGTCGGAAATCGTGTTAGTCCTAATTGGAGACAAAGAAAGACCAAGGTGCTATGATTCTTAGCTTTTCAGGTCACGATTCTTATGCCCATTGCCTAAAACGAGACATGTGGGTATTACTGATGATATTTCAAATGTGAGACTAGGAACTGGTAACTTCTGGCTCAGGAATCCTAAAAGAAAGATAGTTTCACAGAGAGGAGAAAGATAGTACTGTATTCAAAATAGATGGGCAACTGCAACTTGTAACGTTCTGTTTGAAAGCTCGCGAGAAAAGTTAATGTCAGTATAGTTAATAGTGAAATTAGGAGCAACGAGGATGAAGTGAGATTACAAGTTCGGTAGGATAAACGAACCTGGAATCGTGGAGCAGTATCAAAACACCGTAAAATCATACAAGCCAGAAGTTGCATAATCTACGATACAAGTCGTTAGATTAACGTGTTAAGAGTATGGAACTCCCCGGTTATAGCTGCGGTGAACATCTTCTTTTAGATTGGGAAGCCATGGACTCAGCCGCGTTCAAATAACCCAGTAGCGGGTTGAATAAATAAAACAGCATCACTGGAACGAAGGTACATCAGTGGATTCGTTTTGAAAGGTTCGTGTAAGACTGATCGTGACAACTTTATTATTATTATTTCTTTACTTTCTCAGACGTTAAGTCTGGTTGAGAATGGAAAGTGACGCGGACCTTGATCAAGCGTCACTTCCTATTAACTGTACGGTATGTGTTATATTGCATTTAGGAACTTTCGGGTAATTGAACATGTATCAATAATTACGGATTTCTGTAGTTGTATATATATGTTTGGATGTAGCTGTATTGCATTGATGTACTGGTGGATATTGTGTGGTATGACTCCTGTAGTTGATAGTATAATTGGTATGATGTCAACTTTATCCTGATGCCACATGTCTTTGACTTCCTCAGCCAGTTGGATGTATTTTTCAATTTTTTCTCCTGTTTTCTTTTGTATATTTGTTGTATTGGGTATGGATATTTCGATTAGTTGTGTTAATTTCTTCTTTTTATTGGCGAGTATGATGTCAGGTTTGTTATGTGGCGTTGTTTTATCTGTTATAATGGTTCTGTTCCAGTATAATTTGTATTCATCATTCTCCAGTACATTTTGTGGTGCATACTTGTATGTAGGAACTTGTTGTTTTAAAAGTTTATGTTGTAAGGCAAGCTGTTGATGTATTATTTTTGCGACATTGTCATGTCTTCTGGGGTATTCTGTATTTGCTAGTATTGTACATCCGCTTGTGATGTGATCTACTGTTTCTATTTGTTGTTTACAAAGTCTGCATTTATCTGTTGTGGTATTGGGATCTTTAATAATATGCTTGTTGTAATACCTGGTGTTTATTGTTTGATCCTGTATTGCAATCATGAATCCTTCTGTCTCACTGTATATATTGCCTTTTCTTAGCCATGTGTTGGATGCGTCTTGATCGATGTGTGGCTGTGTTAGATGATACGGGTGCTTGCCATGAAGTGTTTTCTTTTTCCAATTTACTTTCTTCGTATCTGTTGATGTTATGTGGTCTAAAGGGTTGTAGAGGTGGTTATGAAATTGTAGTGGTGTAGCCGATGTATTTATATGAGTGATAGCTTTGTGTATTTTGCTAGTTTCTGCTCGTTCTATAAAGAATTTTCTTAAATTGTCTACCTGTCCATAATGTAGGTTTTTTATATCGATAAATCCCCTTCCTCCTTCCTTTCTGCTTAATGTGAATCTTTCTGTTGCTGAATGTATGTGATGTATTCTATATTTGTGGCATTGTGATCGTGTAAGTGTATTGAGTGCTTCTACGTCTGTGTTACTCCATTTCACTACTCCAAATGAGTAGGTCAATATTGGTATGGCATAAGTATTTATAGCTTTTGTCTTGTTTCTTGCTGTCAATTCTGTTTTCAGTATTTTTGTTAGTCTTTGTCTATATTTTTCTTTTAGTTCTTCTTTAATATTGGTATTATCTATTCCTATTTTTTGTCTGTATCCTAGATATTTATAGGCATCCGTTTTTTCCATCGCTTCTATGCAGTCGCTGTGGTTATCCAATATGTAATCTTCTTGTTTAGCGTGTTTTCCCTTGACTATGCTATTTTTCTTACATTTGTCTGTTCCAAAAGCCATACTTATATCATTGCTGAATACTTCTGTTATCTTTAGTAATTGGTTGAGTTGTTGATTTGTTGCTGCCAGTAGTTTTAGATCATCCATGTATAGCAAATGTGTGATTTTGTGTGGGTATGTTCCAGTAATATTGTATCCATAATTTGTATTATTTAGCATGTTGGATAGTGGGTTCAGAGCAAGGCAGAACCAGAAAGGACTTAATGAGTCTCCTTGGTATATTCCACGCTTAATCTGTATTGGCTGTGATGTGATATTATTTGAATTTGTTTGGATATTAAGTGTGGTTTTCCAATTTTTCATTACTATGTTTAGGAACTGTATCAATTTAGGATCTATTTTGTATATTTCCAATATTTGTAGTAACCATGAGTGGGGTACACTATCAAAAGCTTTTTGGTAATCAATGTATGCGTAGTGTAGCGACCTTTGTTTAGTTTTAGCTTGATATGTCACATTATTATTATTATTATTATTATTATTATTATTATTAAAACAATATGCATTCTCTGTGTATAACACATAGAGGTAGAAAATGGGGAGATAAGAAAAAGTTTCACATTTCTCTGTCACAGCAAACATAGAGCAAAAAAGGTGTTACCCTTCACATATTGCCAGCCTGCCTCCGAGGCCGGAGCAAAACGAAACCTAATCCGGACGGCAGGTTGGGTTTCATTCGAAGTCGACGTACCCCAACCCAGTCCTGCCAGTCTGGAGCCACAGCCGAACCAACAGCTAAGAGTATTGAATGCAAGACGTCCTTCGGAATGTATACTATTTTGCAGTACTTAGTCCAATATAATAAACGGTAGTGATAATTAAGTATTTCTAAGATTGAACAGAAATACTATAGTCTGAGGGCTCACAGACAGGGTGAGTGCCACTTGTGAAGATTGCTACAATATCTGTCCACAATGCTTTAGTTTTTCTGAGGGAACAATTGTGTTTTCATCGTAATTCAGCCTTTTAGCGGTTACTGGAGCTATTTTCTTCTTTTGGTACATTATTATTCTCATTATTGTTACATAGTTACTTTCAACAGGGCTTAGAAGTCAGTGTTTCTCACCGCAAGACAAAGTTTTAAACTTTCGTTGTATACGGAGATAAAATTATCTGGTAGCCAGGCGGAAATTCGTTGGTCACTGAAGTGTTGAAAATGTGAGATATTTAATTCGAATCAGTGAATGTTTTGATAGGTGAGTGAACAGTGTCAGTTACGAGGACGCAGTCAGAAATTTGAGTAGGTCAGAGGTGTAGAGTTGTGGAAACAGTGATACATTTTAAATCTAAGATTAATGTGGAGGAAGGTTGAAGTAGAGCAGTGAGAGGAAGAATATCAATTACAGGAGTACAGAGATTATGACAGGCAGATATTAAGGAAGTAGTGTTCACGTTAAAAGTGACCCAAGTGTTTAATGGTAACTATGTTGCGTGAATAAAGAAGCACAGTAATAGCCATATGCATGGTTCCAAATTAATTTTCGTGGTATACCATCAAGAGTGGCACTAATAATGTTGAGAGGTATTGAAACAACAATGGCGAATGTGGGCGCGAACTGGAAATGTTACGTTCGAAATTTTATTCGAATAAACAGTCACTGTATTTACGTATTTTGCCGATTCTGAATTAATGCGTGTAGAGTTAATTACTTTAGAATTAATGAAGGGCTGGTTTTGCTAACACGTTTTTGAATAGAGCTAAATTAAGATTACTAGTACTTCGTCTTCCAAATGTTTACAATTATTGCAGAATTTACACTTGTTTACATGTCAACAATAGAACTGAAGTTACGAAACAATAACTGATTCCACTCTATAACAAACGATACTAACTAGGAATAGTCAAAATAAATTATAAAATCAAGTACATACATAAATCTAAGCAAAAAATTAGATCTGGTGTTAAATCCTTTAGAAGTGACGGCCAACCTTTCTCTCTTATGAAAATACAGATTATATTCACTATGTTAAAGGTAAATTGTAAAAAAGTGATAAAACGAATTTAAGGAGGCAGATGGCAAAACAAGAGGGGGAATTAAAATCATCTCAGCTTGCTTCGTCACAACCAAACCATGGAAAAGTTGTAGGACAGTGAGAGATCTTGAAATCTGATTCAAGATTGGCAGTAACAGATATTTATTTGTTACTAATGGCTAAGGTAATTCACATGAAATGAACACAGAGAAACGTTCTCTACATGCTCAAATGAAATTACAAAAAATGGTTCAAATGGCTCTGAGCACTATGGGACTTAACATCTTAGGTCATCAGTCCCCTAGAACTCAGAACTACTTAAACCTAACTAACCTAAGGACATCACACACATCCATGCCCGAGGCAGGATTCGAACCTGCGACCGTAGCAGTCCCGCGGTTCCGGACTGAGCGCCTAGAACCGCGAGACCACCGCGGCCGGCTGAAATTACAAAATGGCGTTAAGAGTGTGTAGAGGAACCAAATTATATGGGACACTGTATGGATAACACAACAGAATCTCATCTCGGCTGCTCACAAATTCAAAGTCAACGAGCAAAATGAAGCCTAAAATTAAAACCAACTGAGAAAAGTAAATAGAGAGCTGCTCAGAATATGGATTGAACTACCACAGTCGTGAGAGTTGCATTTTCCAAAATAGATCAGTCTCCATGGAGGTGGCGACTCAGCGTTGTTGCCAACGTGACGAACAAGAATATCGCTTCTGGACCAGTGTTTCCTTTATTGGTCAGACCCTTCGCACCAATCACTGTGGCTGGGACAGCTCATTCGTGTGGAGACACCAAAATTTTGGACCCTGCTGGTCCGGCAACACCACTGCGTCTCGTCTTTCAACGCGCGTATAGAAAAGTCAAGAATGTCTCGCTCAGTTTTTCTCTGGGGAAGGGAATTCAGTGGTGGCATGGCGTCCTCTGCCCTGCGCGAGGCCAGGCGCAGGATCTGCCAAAAGCACGGAGCAGGTCACAGCCCGGCTTCCGGGAAAACTGACCAAGCCCCTGCGGCTGCCCGCCGCTTCTAATGAGAGTTACTGACTGCCTCTTGCCAATAACAAAAGGAATTGAGACCAACCGGAAGTGCACCTTCCTAGCGATAAAAACGCAAAGTTTTCTCCCCAGGTACACATGTCTAACACTCTCAATGAAATAACTACAAAATGGGGCCATAAAATGAAACATCACATGGCGAAATGTGACAGTTTTGTTACATCTTGCAGCTGTATGACACTTTCTACACTTCCTATGAATTTGTAATGGGAATTTCAAAAAGCTCTGTAAAATTAGTTATACGTCTTACGATAAGCACTTTGTACTATCGAAAAATATGAGCAACAGTTAACTGCACAAATATAAAAAAAGTTTTGCATCACTTCGGTTCAGAGAGTTACGGAGCCTGTACAGAAAATTGGAATGGAGATAAACATAAACTTCATTTCCGCCCTTTTTATTGCTCACGAAAACCATACATTGCATGTTGAAACACCACACAGCGGGACCTTCAGAGGTAATGGCCCAGACTGTTGTACACACCTGTAACTCT
Organism: Schistocerca nitens; assembly: GCF_023898315.1. Lineage (NCBI taxonomy): Eukaryota > Metazoa > Arthropoda > Insecta > Orthoptera > Acrididae > Schistocerca > Schistocerca nitens. The sequence goes on along the minus strand of NC_064619.1, from coordinate 9,505,364 downwards.
AACACCCAGTAGCGCGTCCTCTTGCACTGATGCGTGCCTGTATTCGTCGTGGCATACTATCCACAAGTAGATCAAGGCACTGTTGGTCCAGATCATGTCTCTCCTCAACGGCGATTCGTAGTAGATCCCTCAGAGTGGTTGGTGAGTCACGTCGTCTATAAACAGCCCTTTTCAATCTATCCCAGGCGTGGTCGATAGGGTTCATGTCTGGAGAACATGCTGGCCACTCTAGTCGAGCAATGTCGTTGTGCTGAAGGAAGTCATTCACATGATGTGCACGAAGGGGCGCTAATTGTCGTCCATGAAGACGAATGCCTCGCCAATATGCTGCCGATGTGGTTGCATTATCGGTCGGAGGATGGAATTCACATATCGTAAAGCCGTTACTGCGACTTCCATGACCACCAGCGGTGTACATCGGCCCATCATAATACCACCCCAAAACGGCAGGGAGCGTCCACCTTGCTGCACTCGCTGGACAGTGTGTCTAAGGCGTTCAGCCTGACCGGGTTGCCTCCAAACACGTCTCCGACGATCGTCTGGTTGAAGGCATATGCGACACTCATCGGTGAAGAGAACGTGATAGCGCATAGTGCCGTGGCTGCAAAGTCGGACCTTGCTACGGACGTCGGGAGTGAAGTTGCGCATCACCCACACTATTGCGCACAGTTTGAGTCGTTACGCGACGTACTGTGGCTGCACGGAAAGCATTATTCAACATAGTGGCGTTGCTGTTAGGGTTCCTCCGAGGTATAATCCGTAGCTAGCGATCATCCACTGCAGTAGTAGCTCTTGGGCGGACTAAGCGAGGTGTCATCGCCTGTTCCAGTCTTTCTGTATCTCCTCCATGTCCGAACAATATTGGTTTGTTTCACTCCGAGACGCCCGGAAACTTCCCTTGTTGAGAGCCCTTCCTGGCGCAAAGTAACAATGCGGACGCGACCGAACCGCTGTATTGACGTCTACGCATGGTTGAATTACAGACAACACGAGCCGTGTATCTACTTCCTGGTGGAATGACTGCAGGTGTTCGACTGTCGGACACCCTCCGTCTAATAGACGCTGCTCGTGCATGGTTGTTTACATCTTTGGGTGGGTTTAGTGGCATCTCTGAACAGTCGAAGGGACTCTGTCTGTGATGCAATATCCACAGTCAACGTTATCTTCAGAATTTCTGGGAACCAGGGTGACTCCGCAGCTCGTGGTCGTGCGGTAGCGTTCTCGCTTCCCACGCCCGGGTTCCCGGGTTCGATTCCCGGCGGGGTCAGGGATTTTCTCTGCCTCGTGATGGCTGGGTGTTGTGTGATGTCCTTAGGTTAGTTAGGTTTAAGTAGTTATAAGTTCTAGGGGACTGATGACCATAGCTGTTAAGTCCCATGGTGCTCAGAGCCATTTGAACCATTTTTGAACCAGGGTGATGCGAAACTTTTTTTGATGTGTATATTTAAGAGATAGTCCATACAGAAATAAAACATAACTTGTATACTGTTGTTGTTGTGGTCTTCAGTCCTGAGACTGGTTTGATGCAGCTCTCCATGCCACTCTATCCTGTGCAAGCTTCTTCATCTCCCAGTACCTACTGCAACCTACATCCTTCTGAATCTGCTTAGTGTATTGATCTCTTGGTCTCCCTCTACGATTTTTACCCTCCACGCTGCCCTCCAATGCTAAAGTTGTGATCCCTTGATGCCTCAAAACATGTCCTACCAACCGATCCCTTCTTTTAGTCAAGTTGTGCCACAAACTTCTCTTCTCCCCAATCCTATTCAATACCTCCTCATTAGTTACGTGATCTACCCACCTTATCTTCAGCATTCTTCTGTAGCACCACATTTCGAAAGCTTCTATTCTCTTCTTGTCCAAACTAGTTATCGTCCATGTCTCACTTCCATACATGGCTACACTCCATACAAATACTTTCAGAAACGACTTCCTGACACCTAAATCTATACTCGATGTTAACAAATTTCTCTTCTTGAGAAACGCTTTCCTTGCCATTGCCAGTCTACATTTTATATCCTCTCTACTTCGACCATCATCGGTTATTTTACTCCCTAAATAGCAAAACTCCTTTACTACTTTAAGGGTCTCATTTCCTAATCTAATTCCCTCAGCATCACGCGACTTAATTTGACTACATTCCATTATCCTCGTTTTGCTTTTGTTGATGTTCATCTTATATCCTCCTTTCAAGACATTGTCCATTCCGTTCAACTGCTCTTCCAAGTCCTTTGCTGTCTCTGACAGAATTACAATGTCATCGGCGAACCTCAAAGTTTTTACTTCTTCTCCATGAATTTTAATACCTACTCCGAACTTTTCTTTTGTTTCCTTTACTGCTTGCTCAATATACAGATTGAATAACATCGGGGAGAGGCTACAACCCTGTCTCACTCCTTTCCCAACCACTGCTTCCCTTTCATGCCCCTCGACTCTTATAACTGCCATCTGGTTTCTGTACAAATTGTAAATAGCCTTTCGCTCACTGTATTTTACCCCTGCCACCTTCAGAATTTGAAAGAGAGTATTCCAGTCAACATTGTCAAAAGCTTTCTCTAAGTCTACAAATGCTAGAAACGTAGGTTTGCCTTTTCTTAATCTTTCTTCCAAGATAAGTCGTAAGGTCAGTATTGCCTCACGTGTTCCAACATTTCTACGGAATCCAAACTGATCTTCCCCGAGGTCGGCTTCTACCAGTTTTTCCATTCGTCTGTAAAGAATTCGCGTTAGTATTTTGCAGCTGTGACTTATTAAACTGATAGTTCGGTAATTTTCACATCTGTCAACACCTGCTTTCTTTGGGATTGGAATTATTATATTCTTCTTGAAGTCTGAGGGTATTTCACCTGTCTCATACATCGTGCTCATTAGATGGTAGAGTTTTGTCATGACTGGCTCTCCCGAGGCCATCAGTAGTTCTAGTGGAATGTTGTCTACTCCCGGGGCCTTGTTTCGACTCAGGTCTTTCAGTGCTCTGTCAAACTCTTCACGCAGTATCTTATCTCCCATTTCATCTTCATCTACATCCTCTTCCATTTCCATAATATTGTCCTCGAGTACATCTCCCTTGTATAAACCCTCTATATACTCCTTCCACCTTTCTGCCTTCCCTTCTTTGCTTAGAACTGGGTTGCCATATGAGCTCTTGATATTCATACAAGTGGTTCTCTTCTCTCCAAAGGTCTCTTTAATTTTCCTGTAGGCAGTATCTATCTTACCCCTAGTGAGACAAGCCTCTACATCCTTACATTTGTCCTCTAGCCATCCCTGCTTAGCCATTTTGCACTTCCTGTCGATTTCATTTTTGAGACGTTTGTATTCCTTTTTGCCTGCTTCATTTACTGCATTTTTATATTTTCTCCTTTCATCAATTAAATTCAATATTTCTTCTGTTACCCAAGGATTTCTATTAGCCCTCGTCTTTTTACCTACTTGATCGTCTGCTGCCTTCACCACTTCATCCCTCAGAGCTACCCATTCTTCTTCTACTGTATTTCTTTCCCACATTCCTGTCAATTGTCCCCTTATGCTCTCCCTGAAACTCTCTACAACCTCTGGTTCTTTCAGTTTATCCAGGTCCCATCTCCTTAAATTCCCACCTTTTTGCAGTTTCTTCAGTTTCAATCTGCAGTTCATAACCAATAGATTGTGGTCAGAATCCACATCTGCCCCAGGAAATGTCTTACAATTTAAAACCTGGTTCCTAAATCTCTGTCTTACCATTATATAATCTATCTGAAACCTGTCAGTATCTCCTGGCTTCTTCCATGTATACAGCCAACTTGTATACTAAAAAGTAAAAATATATAAAAACAAATAAAATCAAGAAAGTGTAACTGAGGTAGATATCGGAAGCAGACGAATTAAATCAGGTGATGCTGAAGGAATTAGATTCGGAAATTAGACGTTGAAAGTAAGAGAGAAGGTCTGCTATTTTGGGAAGAAGTATGTAAAAATGGGTGAAATATGAAGGATATAAAATGACAACATACAGTAGCTGAAAAATCTTCACATTAAAAGGTAAGTATTTTAACGTTTAATTAAAATTTAAGTGCTAAGAAATCTTTTCTAGAACAATTTCTCTCGAGTGGCATTTTGGACGGGAGTGTAGTATGGATGATAAACATTACAAAAAAGGTTTCGAAGTGTGATGCCAGAGAATCATGGTGAGTATTAAGTGGGTACTAAATCGAACTTTGGAGAAAATAAATGTATGGCAGAATTTGACTAAAAGAAGAGTACAGTTGATAAGACACATCCTGAGTCTCAAAGGAGTAGTTTATTTAGTAATGGAGTGTGGTAGTGGCTTTGAGGATTAAACCGTAAAGAAGTGTAAGTGGATTTAAGTTGTAACAAAAAAAAAATGGTTCAAATGGCTCTGAGCACTATGGGACTCAACTGCTGTGGTCATAAGTCCCCTAGAACTTAGAACTACTTAAACCTAACTAACCTAAGGACATCACACACATCCATGCCCGAGGCAGGATTCGAACCTGCGACCGTAGCAGTCGCACGGTTCCGGACTGCGCGCCTAGAACCGCGAGACCACCGCGGCCGGCTAAGTTGTAACAGTTGTACAGAGATGGAGAGTCTTTCACAAAACTGGCTTGTGTTGAGAGATGCATTAAAGAAGTCTTCAGACCGAAGATCACAAGTACCAAATATACTATCTGACAAAAAGTGAACAATCCAGAAGACATGGTCAGATATCAGTGTAGCTTTGTAGACGTACACACTATCGACACGTCTGTAAATGATTAGAGATGCAGTTTTCTGTGACAGGATGGCCACCAGAGTCCATTAGTGTTGTTCGTATGTAGTATTGTTACCAGGCCAGGTAGAATGAGCAGCGTTAGTTTTCTAGTGATCACCGATTGTGCGAAGAAAACGGAGATCCCGCATATTATTATGAGGCAATATTGTCGGCAACCGACAACGTTTGAAAGGAGCGCCTTTGTGGCTCCCCATTCGGCGGGATGGTCTAATCTTTAAGTATCTAGATATTGGTGTGACAGTGTCCCGACGTTGGACTGCATGGGAACTGGTGGGCAAGAAAACTAGTCGTCAAGGTTCTAGTCGACCACTTCAGACAACAAAAAGAGAGGAGCGCCGTAATGTGAACCAAGCACTCCTTCACTTCAGCGCCTTCCATCCGAGGACAACGCATCGCTGCACCAATGGTCGGGGATCAGCTGCAGCCCAACTAGGGAAATACCGTTACATGCGTAGGCTGCCTGTCACACCGCAACACAAACGGCTGCTTTTTGAGTAGTGCCGTGACTGGGAAGAGCGAGCAGCTGAAGACTAGGACTGTGCTCAGAAGTGGATCGCAGTTCTGCAGTACCAACATGACCATGGTCGGCGGGTTTACCGGCAACCTAGGGAGAGGTCCCATTCTTACACTTTTTTTTTTTGGAGAGGCACAGCGATGTTGGCGTCATAGCGTGGGTATGACCTCAGGTCACGGCTGGTACTGACTGAGGGAACTCTGGACTCACAATGGTACGCCACGGGCACCCTGCGTGCTCATGTGTTACCTCCCACGCAATAGTGTTGTGGTGCCATTTGTCAACGGGGCAACGGTCGTCCGCACATGGCACATGTCTGTGATATGTTTGCATGGTGCTGAGATACTCCCATGACCAGCAAGAGTCCCAGACCTGTCCCCGATAGAAGATGTGTGGGACTATCTCTGACGTCAACTCCGTCCCAGTGACAGTATCTAGGATTCCTAGGATTCCAAAGACCTGTTACAACACTTGCGGGCCAGCTTGTCTCAGGGGACGATACAACAGCTCTGTGACACTTTCCTAAGAGAACCAGTGCTTGCATCCATGTCAAACGGGCTACTGATAGGTAGGGTTCTGCTGCCATACTCTTTGGAAATTTGACTCGATTTTGTAATCAGTGGGCCGGCTAGTGTGGCCAAGCGGTTAAAGGCGATACAGTCTGGAACCGCGTGGCCGCTATGGTCGCAGGTTCGAATCCTGCCTCGGGCATGGATGTGTGTGTTGTCCTTAGGTTAGTTAGGTTTAAGTAGTTCTAAGTTCTTCCCCCATTAACCATGGACCTTGCCGTTGGTGGGGAGGCTTGCGTGCCTCAGCGATACAGATGGCCGTACCGTAGGTGCTACCACAACGGAGGGGTATCTGTTGAGAGGCCAGACAAACATGTGGTTCCTGAAGAGGGGCAGCAGCCTTTTCAGTATTTGCAGGGGCAACAGTCTGGATGATTGACTGATCTGGCCTTGTAACATTAACCAAAACGGCCTTGCTGTGCTGGTACTGCGAACGGCTGAAAGCAAGGGGAAACTACGGCCGTAATTTTTCCCGAGGACATGCAGCTTTACTGTATGATTAAATGATGATGGCGTCCTCTTGGGTAAAATATTCCGGAGGTAAAATAGTCCCCCATTCGGATCTCCGGGCGGGGACTACTCAGGAGGACGTCGTTATCAGGAGAAAGAAAACTGGCATTCTACGGATCGGAGCGTGGAATGTCAGATCCCTCAATTGGGCAGGTAGGTTAGAAAATTTAAAAAGGGAAATGGATAGGTTAAAGTTAGATATAGTGGGAATTAGTGAAATTCGGTGGCAGGAGCAACAAGACTTTTGGTCAGGTGATTACAGGGTTATAAATACAAAATCAAATAGGGGTAATGCAGGAGTAGGTTTAATAATGAATAAAAAAATAGGAGTGCGGGTTAGCTACTACAAACAGCATAGTGAACGCATTATTGTGGCCAAGATAGACACAAAGCCCATGCCTACTACAGTAGTACAAGTTTATATGCCAACTAGCTCTGCAGATGATGAAGAAATTGATCAAATGTATGACGAGATAAAAGAAATTATTCAGGTAGTGAAGGGAGATGAAAATTTAATAGTCATGGGTGACTGGAATTCGTCAGTAGGAAAAGGAAGAGAAGGAAACATAGTAGGTGAAAATGGATTGGGGGGAAGAAATGAAAGAGGAAGCCGCCTTGTAGAATTTTGCACAGAGCATAACTTAATCATAGCTAACACTTGGTTCAAGAATCATAAAAGAAGGTTGTATACCTGGAAGAATCCTGGAGATACTAATAGGTATCAGATAGATTATATAATGGTAAGACAGAGATTTAGGAACCAGGTTTTAAATTGTAAGACATTTCCAGGGGCAGATGTGGATTCTGACCACAATCTATTGGTTATGAACTGCAGATTGAAGCTGAAGAAACTGCAAAAAGGTGGGAATTTAAGGAGATGGGACCTGGATAAACTGAAAGAACCAGATGTTGTAGAGAGTTTCAGGGAGAGCATAAGGGAACAATTGACAGGAATGGGGGAAAGAAATACAGTAGAAGAAGAATGGGTAGCTCTGAGGGATGAAGTAGTGAAGGCAGCAGAGGATCAAGTAGGTAAAAAGACGAGGGCTAGTAGAAATCCTTGGGTAACAGAAGAAATATTGAATTTAATTGATGAAAGGAGAAAATATAAAAATGCAGTAAATGAAGCAGGCAAAAAGGAATACAAACGTCTCAAAAATGAGATCGACAGGAAGTGCAAAATGGCTAAGCAGGGATGGCTAGAGGACAAATGTAAGGATGTAGAGGCTTGTCTCACTAGGGGTAAGATAGATACTGCCTACAGGAAAATTAAAGAGACCTTAGGAGAGAAGAGAACCACTTGTATGAATATCAAGAGCTCAGATGGCAACCCAGTTCTAAGCAAAGAAGGGAAGGCAGAAAGGTGGAAGGAGTATATAGAGGGTTTATACAAGGGCGAAGTACTTGAGGACAATATTATGGAAATGGAAGAGGATGTAGATGAAGATGAAATGGGAGATAAGATACTGCGTGAAGAGTTTGACAGAGCACTGAAAGACCTGAGTCGAAACAAGGCCCCGGGAGTAGACAACATTCCATTAGAACTACTGATGGCCTTGGGAGAGCCAGTCATGACAAAACTCTACAATCTGGTGAGCAAGATGTATGAGACAGGCGAAATACCCTCAGACTTCAAGAAGAATATAATAATTCCAATACCAAAGAAAGCAGGTGTTGACAGATGTGAAAACTACCGAACTATCAGTTTAATAAGTCACAGCTGCAAAATACTAACGCGAATTCTTTACAGACGAATGGAAAAACTGGTAGAAGCGGACCTCGGGAAAGATCAGTTTGGATTCCGTAGAAATGTTGGAACACGTGAGGCAATACTAACCTTACGACTTATCTTAGAAGAAAGATTAAGAAAAGGCAAACCTACGTTTCTAGCATTTGTAGACTTAGAGAAAGCTTTTGACAACATTAACTGGAATACTCTCTTTCAAATTCTGAAGGTGGCAGGGGTAAAATACAGGGAGCGAAAGGCTATTTACAATTTGTACAGAAACCAGATGGCAGTTATAAGAGTCGAGGGACATGAAAGGGAAGCAGTGGTTGGGAAAGGAGTGAGACAGGGTTGTAGCCTCTCCCCGATGTTATTCAATCTGTATATTGAGCAAGCAGTAAAGGAAACAAAAGAAAAATTCGGAGTAGGTATTAAAATTCATGGAGAAGAAGTAAAAACTTTGAGGTTCGCCGATGACATTGTAATTCTGTCAGAGACAGCAAAGGACTTGGAAGAGCAGTTGAACGGAATGGACAGTGTCTTGAAAGGAGGATATAAGATGAACATCAACAAAAGCAAAACGAGGATAATGGAATGTAGTCTAATTAAATCGGGTGACGCTGAGGGGATTAGATTAGGAAGTGAGACACTTAAAGTAGTAAAGGATTTTTGCTATTTAGGGAGTAAAATAACTGATGATGGTCGAAGTAGAGAGGATATAAAATGTAGACTGGCAATGGCAAGGAAATCGTTTCTGAAGAAGAGAAATTTGTTAACATCGAGTATAGATTTAAGTGTCAGGAAGTCGTTTCTGAAAGTATTTGTATGGAGTGTAGCCATGTATGGAAGTGAAACGTGGACGATAACCAGTTTGGACAAGAAGAGAATAGAAGCTTTCGAAATGTGGTGCTACAGAAGAATGCTGAAGATAAGGTGGGTAGATCACGTAACTAATGAGGAGGTATTGAATAGGATTGGGGAGAAGAGAAGTTTGTGGCACAACTTGACTAGAAGAAGGGATCGGTTGGTAGGACATGTTTTGAGGCATCAAGGGATCACGAATTTAGCATTGGAGGGCAGCGTGGAGGGTAAAAATCGTAGAGGGAGACCAAGAGATCAATACACTAAGCAGATTCAGAAGGATGTAGGTTGCAGTAGGTACTGGGAGATGAAGAAGCTTGCACAGGATAGAGTAGCATGGAGAGCTGCATCAAACCAGTCTCAGGACTGAAGACTACAACAACAACAACAAGTTCTAGGGGACTGATGACCTTAGAAGTTAAGTCCCATAGTGCTCAGAGCCATTTGAACCATTTGTAATCAGTGGAACATCACATACCTTCTCAATCTGCGAAATGTCATTTCGTGTTTGCTCCGTCCCTTGTCATTGTTTGACTTCCTTGTTAGTGTTACTTCCCAACGTGAGTGTTGTCGGGGATTGAGTGACAGGGGCTCGCTGGGAGTCAATCAGGCGGCTGGCCTATGTGAGAGGGGGTCTTGACCTAGCTGTCCCTTCTTGTAAAATAGGATAAGGACTTTAAGGTAGCTTGAAATGATCTTCACGAGAAGTGCGTTACAATTCCTAATTTATTTCATGAACTGGCTTCTCTTCTGTGTTAAGCTACGAGCCCACAACGGGAACAAGTCCTTATGCAGAGACGTGATTTGATGGCAGCGTTCCGTCTACACTGAGTATCGCTGTTAAATGGTACTGTAAGCAATGTAAGACAGACAGATTTCCAGAGTCTCAGACTCTCTGACTGTTTCTCTACTACTCTCAGACCCCGCTACTTTCTCGAGAAGCACCGCCTTCCCTCTTCGTCCCCGCCTGCAACTGTCATGACGCAATACTGAAGGAGCGTACCTTCTCATTGGCTCTAATTTGCTGTCGGTCAGTGACTAGGTGGAGGGGGAGCGGAGTTTGTCCATGCACTGCGTTCCTAGCCTGTCATTGGCTTCTCATGACGTAAAGGTTCCTTTTCCAGATCGCCTCTCATTTTCCTATTCAAGCCCTGTGGTCCCTGTTACTTCGGAAAACTTCCCGTTCGCATATTTGTACCCATACACGTACTGAGTGTACCTGGCAAGGATACAGTGTAGTGCTGCTCTGTTCACATCCCATCCGATGATCGCCGCAACCCTGGCACCGGATGTATGCTAACCGTCACGTGACACCTGGCACACCGCCAATACTCACTACTGCGCAGAAAGTGGCTTGTATGGCTTGGCCCTCTTTCCTCTGTGAATACGACGTCCGATTTTCTATAAGCGTTATTTTTTGAAAATTTTGTTGTATGGGACGCGTAGTCTCCAGCGGCTTTGTATTTTCTCGATTTCTTTCTGCAGTTTATGTTTGTTTTCGTATTGCAGTGAACATATCTGCACAACACTACAGAAGTCGACAGTATGCGCTTTGTGTCCTGTTTGCAAAACAAAAAAAAAAAAAAACAAAAAAAAAAAACTTGCTCCATTCATTCACGGTAGCTGCTGTTGAAACAATACTGCCCATTTTACTCATCGTCCTAAACCTTTCACTCAGTGTTGTCAGGTTTTGTGTCTAGTCTGTTCCGTGTGAGTGAGTCAATCTCCTGTAATATCTGAGTTAGCCAGTAATTCCGTAGATGGCGGCGTAGGATACGTACAGCACAACTGACCACACTTTCTCACCCGAGTTTTGCGATAATTAAGACGTTCCATCCTTGAATTGAACTAGGGAGCCGCCGCGTAGCAATTCAACCTACGTGTTATGTGGAGCTGCTCTCTTAGTTTCATGTCCGAATGCAGAGCAGTAGCAGCGCCGTCTGATTCTGGAAGTGCAATACTAATGCCGATGTTTTACGTAATGAAGCGAGAGAAAGTTTCTGTGTGCAAATACACGGAATACCTTTATGATGTGTTCATTTAAGGAACACCATAAAATGCAATTGATCACACTGATTATAAGCTAACTATTCACAGCACGAGATCATGGTCTACCGCACGACTAAATCTAAAGGCATCCTACCGATGGTAGTGACTATGGCGCAGTCTTAAGCTTTAGCGTACAATCGGTATAGTTCGTAGAAGATCGTGCATCTTCAGTCATGCCAAATTTATTCATTTATTTATTAATATCATCGTGTCCTGGCACTGTAGAAATAGTGAAAGAGAGTAAGTATGGTTCAAATGTTTCAAATGGCTCTGAGCACTATGGGACTTAACATCTGTGGTCATCAGTCCCCTAGAACTTAGAACTACTTAAACCTAACTAACCTAAGGACAGCACACAACACCCAGTCGTCACGAGGCAGAGAAAATCCCGACCCCGCCGGGAATCGAACCCGGGAACCTGGGCGGAGTATTTATGATCTGCAGATTCCTCCCAATGTACTGAGTGGCAAAAGTCAACTTTTGTTAGCAAATATTTATTAATAATAATTATTTGATTTGCACCAGAATAAATGAACTTTGCCTATGTATCCCTTCGATGACGTCAAGAGCGATTTATACATCCGCACCTCATCTCACTGGCTCTTGAAAGCGCGTGATGGCCAACAGCCTCTGCTAGCCAGCGTGGGAAGCTACCACTCGCTCCTTACTGCTTAAGTACTGCAGTGCTGATAGATTCACTTCACGAATGTAGAATATCAAAATTCAAACTAAAGTACATGTACTCTTGTCTTAAAATAAGGGTTACTTTACAGTTTGTTGCATTGCTTCGGTATTACGGACTTTACCGCTATCGTGAAGGCATTTTCACAGACAAAAATGTCATTGGGGTAACGAACTGTACAAAACATAATTACAGTATTACTCTGTAACGACATCATCATTCCATCTACTTGATTATACACTGAAGAGAGAAATATATTGGTGAACCCGCCTAATATCGTGTAGGACCCCCGCGAGCACGCGGAAGTGCCGCAACACGACGTAGTACCGATTCCACTAATGTCTGAAGTAGTGCTGGAGGAAATTGACACCATGAATCGTGCAGGCCTGCCCATAAATCCGTAAGAGTAAGAGTGGGTGGGTGGAGATCTCTTCTGAAGAGCATTTTGCATGGCATCCCAAATATGCTCAGTTATGTTCTTTCTGGGGAGTTTGGTGGCCAGCGGAAGGGTTTAAACTCGGAAGTGTGTTCCTGGAGCCATTTTGTACCAATTCTGGACATTTGGGGTGTCGTACTGTCCTGCTGGAATTCCCCAAGCTCGTCGGAGTGCACAATGGAAATAATTGGATGCAGCTGACCAGACAGGATGCTTAAGTACGTGTCACCTGTTAAAGTCGTATCTAGACGTATCAGGGGTCCCATATCACTCCAACTGCACAAGCCTCACACCGTTATTGAGCCACCACCAACCTGAACAGTCCCCTGCTGCTATGTAGTGTCCATGGATTCACGAGGTTGTCTCCATACCCGTACACGTCCATCCGATCGATATAATATGAAACGAGACTCGTCCGAACAGGCAACACGTTTCCAGTCAAAAACAGCCCAATGTTGGTGTTGACAGGCCCAGTCAGGCGTACAGCTTTGTGTCCAGCAGTCATTAAAGGTAAACAAGTGGGCCCTCGGTTCCGAAAGCCCATATCGATGATGTTTCGTTGAATGGTTCGCACACTGACACTTCTTGATGGCCCAGCTCTGAAATCTGCAGCAATTTGCGGAAGGGCTGCATTTCTGTCACGCTGAACGATTCTCTTCAGCCGGCCGGAGTGGCCGTGCGGTTCTAGGCGCTACAGTCTGGAACCGGGCTACCGCTACGGTCGTAGGTTCGAATCCTGCCTCGGACATGGATGTGTGTGATGTACTTAGGTTAGTTAGGTTTAATTAGTTCTAAGTTCTAGGCGACTGATGACCTCAGAAGTTAAGTCGCATAGTGCTCAGAGCCATTTTTTTTATTCTCTTCAGTCGTCGTTGATCATGTTGTTGCAAGATCCTTTTCCGGGCGCAGCTATTTCGGAGATTTGATGTTTTAACGGATTCCTGATATTCACGGCACAGTTGTGAAATGGTCGTACGGGAAAATCCGCTCTTCATCGCTACCTCGGAGGTGGCGTGTCCCATCCCCCGTGCATGGACTGTAACAGCACGTTCAGACTCTCTTAAATCTCGATAACCTGCCACTACAGCAGCAGTAACCGATGTAACAACTGCGACCGACACTTGTTGTGTTATACAGGGCGTTACAAAAAGGTACGGTCAAACTTTCAAACATTCCTCACACACAAAGAAATAAAATATGTTATGCGGACATGTGTCCGGAAACGCTTACTTTCCATGTTAGAGCTCATTTTATTACTTCTCTTCAAATCACATTAATCATGGAATGGAAACACACAGCAACAGAACGTACCAGCGTGACTTCAAACACTTTGTTACAGGAAATGTTCAAAATGTCCTCCGTTAGCGAGAATACATGTATCCACCCTCCGTCGCATGGAATCCCTGATGCGCTGATACAGCCCTGGAGAATGGCGTATTGTATCACAGCCGTCCACAATACGAGCACGAAGAGTCTCTACATTTGGTACCGGGGTTGCGTAGACAAGAGCTTTCAAATCCCCCATAAATGAAAGTCAAGAGGGTTGAGGTCAGGAGAGCGTGGAGGCCATGGAATTGGTCCGCCTCTACCAATCCATCGGTCACCGAATCTGTTGTTGAGAAGCGTACGAACACTTCGACTGAAATGTGCAGGAGCTCCATCGTGCATGAACCACATGTTGTGTCAGACTTGTAAAGGCACATGTTCTAGCAGCACAGGTAGAGTATCCCGTATGAAATCATGATAACGTGCTCCATTGAGCGTAGGTGAAAGAACATGGGGCCCAATCAAGACATCACGAACAATGCATGCCCAAACGTTCACAGAAAATCTGTGTTGATGACGTGATTGCACAATTGCGTGCGGATTCTCGTCAGCCCACACATGTTGATTGTGAAAATTTACAATTTGATCACGTTGGAATGAAGGCTCATCCGTAAAGAGAACATTTGCACTGAAATGAGGATTGACACATTGTTGGATGAACCATTCGCAGAAGTGTACCCGTGGAGGCCAATCAGCTGCTGATAGTGCCTGCACACGCTGTACACGGTACGGAAACAACTGGTTCTCCCGTAGCACTCTCCATACAGTGACGTGGTCAACGTTACCTTGTACAGCAGCAACTTCTCTGACGCTGACATTAGGGTTATCGTCAACTGCACGAAGAATTGCCTCGTCCATTGCAGGTGTCCTCGTCGTTCTAGGCCTTCCCCAGTCGCGAGTCATAGGCTGGAATGTTCCGTGCTCCCTAAGACGCCGATCAATTGCTTCGAGCGTCTTCCTGTCGGGACACCTTCGTTCTGGAAACCTGTCTCGGTACAAACGGACCGCACCACGGCTATTGCCCCGTGCTAATCCATACATCAAATGGGCATCTGCCAACCCCGCATTTGTAAACATTGCACTGACTGCAAAACCACGTTCGTGATGAACACTAACCTGGTGATGCTTGTAAGGTGTCAGGCAAATCCAACACCTTCCATGAAAACCCTGACATGATAAGCAAATCCACTAGTATGTCACATAGCTCCGAATAAATCGTGACATTAAATTAACCAAAGTAATACGAGTAACGAGTGAGTAAATGTAATACCACAGACTAACACAAGAATGCCTAAATGCGTGTCATACCTTCCCACCGTGAGACAGTTCCGAGGAGAGAAACGAGAACAGAAGCCGAGAGCAGAACCGTGTTAAGCTAGAAGGCCCTACGATAAGGGACGGACACCCACGTCGCAAGTAACCGCTAGGACCACCCCCCAGGCCATGTTAAAAGCTAGAGCCCTCCAGAAGAACAGTATAGATCTTACGATAACACTAAAAAGACCACACCAGCTGCAAGTTTTAGCGTGAGACTTTTTCGCGTCTCTGTTACGTTGCAAACTTTAAAAACATTGCCCCACCACGAAAAGTATAACGTTTCTCATTGGATAGACAGAATTTTTGTAGGCGGAGCTTAAGGTTAACATTGAGACCCTGATTGGTCAGATGAAAACACATCCAGATAATTTTTTTAAACCAACTTCGGTAAATTGTAGTAGGGAGAAGTTAGGGGAGAGTTGCTTCCGAGACGGCGAGGTGAGCGGAGCTGTGCTGTCCGCCGTCCCCTGACGAACACCGACAAGGTAATGAACGCACGCGATGCCGCATAACAGCGCATAAAGCTTCACTCAGAACTGCAGAAGTCTCGTCTGTTACACCCCCTTTTAGCGTAATACTAGTGTCGATCGTCAATTAAAGGTCATGCTGTTCACATTTGCCACTTGAAGTAAAAAACTGAAACGCGATGATTTTTCTGTTATATAATTATTGAGAAGCCACATCAGCCACTATAATTTACGACAAGTTACATAAGTAATTAAAGATAAATGAGGATCACTGTAGACCATTTTGATAGTTTTCTCTTTTATGAAACTTAACTTAAATCTAGATTATAGATATGATATGGCATAGGAAAAACTGGTAGAAGCGGACCTCGGGGAAGATCAGTTTGGATTCCGTAGAAATGTTGGAACACGTGAGGCAATACTAACCTTACGACTTACCTTAGAAGAAAGATTACGAAAAGGCAAACCTACGTTTCTAGCATTTGTAGACTTAGACAAAACTTTTGACAACGTTAACTGGAATACTCTCTTTCAAATTCTGAAGGTGGCAGGGGTAAAATACAGGGAGCGAAAGGCTATTTACAATTTGTACAGAAACCAGATGGCAGTTATAAGAGTCGAGGGTCATGAAAGGGAAGCAGTGGTTGGGAAAGGAGTGAGACAGGGTTGTAGCCTCTCCCCGATGTTATTCAAAAATGGTTCAAATGGCTCTGAGCACTATGGGACTTAACATCTATGGTCATCAGTCCCCTAGAACTTAGAACTACTTAAACCTAACTAACCTAAGGACAGCACACAACACCCAGCCATCACGAGGCAGAGAAAATCCCTGACCCCGCCGGGAATCGAACCCGGGAACCCGGGCGTGGGAAGCGAGAACGCTACCGCACGACCAAGAGATGCGGGCCGATGTTATTCAATCTGTATATTGAGCAAGCAGTAAAGGAACAAAAGAAAAATTCGGAGTAGGTATTAAAATTCATGGAGAAGAAGTAAAAATTTTGAGGTTCGCCGATGACATTGTAATTCTGTCAGAGACAGCAAAGGACTTGGAAGAGCAGTTGAACGGAATGGACAGTGTCTTGAAAGGAGGATATAAGATGAACATCAACAAAAGCAAAACGAGGATAATGGAATGTAGTCAAATTAAATCGGGTGATGCTGAGGGGATTAGATTAGGAAATGAGACACTTAAAGTAGTAAAGGAGTTTTGCTATTTAGGGAGTAAAATAACTGATGATGGTCGAAGTAGAGAGGATATAAAATGTAGACTGGCAATGGCAAGGAAAGCGTTTCTCAAGAAGAGAAATTTGTTAACATCGAGTATAGATTTAAGTGTCAGGAAGTCGTTTCTGAAAGTATTTGTATGGAGTGTAGCCATGTATGGAAGTGAAACGTGGACGATAACCAGTTTGGACAAGAAGAGAATAGAAGCTTTCGAAATGTGGTGCTACAGAAGAATGCTGAAGATAAGGTGGGTAGATCACGTAACTAATGAGGAGGTATTGAATAGGATTGGGGAGAAGAGAAGTTTGTGGCACAACTTGACTAGAAGAAGGGATCGGTTGGTAGGACATGTTTTGAGGCATCAAGGGATCACAAATTTAGCATTGGAGGGCAGCGTGGAGGGTAAAAATCGTAGAGGGAGACCAAGAGATCAATACACTAAGCAGATTCAGAAGGATGTAGGTTGCAGTAGGTACTGGGAGATGAAGAAGCTTGCACAGGATAGAGTAGCATGGAGAGCTGCATCAAACCAGTCTCAGGACTGAAGACCACAACAACAACAACAACATGGCATACGTCATGCTTCGATCCATTGTAGAACTTGGAAACCCATTCAGGGAATATTAGTTCACGTTTTTGTTGAACGCAATTGGTTTTTATCATCCTGTATTAAAACATTTCCTTTTATCAATAGTGCAATTTATAAACAATGTTTTGTGAGTAGAATAAAAATTCCAATGGTAAAGTTAACTGCTTTTTCGACGTTATTTTACAAGCTAATTAAAAATAGGAAATCCTTGAACCCCTTCCACTAAATTTAGTTAGTATTAAGATTCTTTTACAGGGAGTGCAGTGGAGCTGACGCTGAAATCATTAAGTATTTGGTTATATCATCGCTAGTCTCACTGAACTCTTCTGAACTCTACATGTCATGTGTGGTCTGGCGTCTCCTTACCACCAACAGGTCCCAGGTTCAAACTAGTCAATTCCCTAAAAAACACGCTCAGAGCGTCGTTGCGCGAAAGTGGTAGGGAGACACGACTTAAAACAGACAGACACCACGCAGAATGTTAGATGCTATGTACCGATGTGCTTGATGCTAGTACTGTAGAGCAATGAATCGCATGTCAACACAAGCACCGAAGTCAACATTACCTTCCTTCAATTGGGCCAACTGGCGGTGAATCGAGGAAGTACAGTACATACTGACGAAAGTAAAATGAGCTCTAACATGGAAATTAAGCGTTTCCCGACACATGTCCACATAACATCTTTTCTTTATTTGTGTGTGAGGAATGTTTCCTGAAAGTTTGGCCGTACCTTTTTGTAACACCCTGTATAGGCGTTGCAGACTGCAGCGCCATATTCTGTCTGTTTACATATCTATGTATTTGAATACGCATGCCTATAGCAGTGTCTTTGGCTCTTCAGTGTAAATGGTCCCTTAACATATCTGAGGTCAAACTTCGTAACAGACTTCGGGTTTCCTCAATTTACGAAAGAGCTTATTAGTTCCACAGCACAGTGTTGGTGCAGTTAATCTGCTGCGAGTGAGCTGTAGCGCCCAGCGGATGTCGGGACGCTAATGTGGAGAGAAGCGGCCGGCCGCACAGGCACGCCGGGGGCAATTTGCTGTGCGCGGCTGGCGCCGGCCTGCGACGCACGCCGTGGAATTTTTAATTACGCCGGCCGCCCCTCTGAGACGGATGTAATTTGCAGACAGCCGCGCCTCTGCGACCAGCACCGGCGTCCGGAAAGGGAAAGGGGGGGGGGGGGGGGTCTGTACAAGTCGACACCTTTTTTATGGGCCCTCCCTCGTCTGTTTGTTTCTGTTCCTCTCTGGCCTCGGAGCGGGGCAGAATTATCAACAAGCAGCACACGAGTGCGGCGTTTATAGGCAAAAACACAGCCAGATTGTTGTCAAGAAGCTGCCTTGCAGGTTGCCTGCTACGGTGATCGGATTTTATGACAAACTTCTTCTTCACATTTAAGGCTTTACAGCTTAAGATCAAAACTTGATTACCGAGTGGTTCCTACTTTTTTTCCGATCTAATGACTTTATTGCTTCCTCGTACACAGTAAACAAGAATTTGATTTGGTTTTCGTCCGTCTTTTGAACGTCATCTGCTAAACATCCTTCATCTTCCGGCATCCATGTGCTATAGAACCTTCACAATTCTGTTTAACTAGCATCAAAAATCACAGCTGTTGTTAATCCAAACATATTCTTATGTTGTCTATGACTGTACTTAATGTTCTAATTTACTTACTGGGGAGACACTTGCGAGGTGCCGGGGCTAGCAGTGTATTTAACACTAAATTCTTATAGAATCGTCATATGGAAATGATGCTCTAAGCCCCCCCCCCCCCCTTTTCTAACTCCGACTTCTGCTGCTGCACATGGATTAAGAAGAAACGCGAACTGCCTGTAATCGACCCTGCAAGTGAAGTAGAAAAGACTTTGGCACCTGCAATAATTCAATTTGATAAAAAAAAGTTTCATTAACGTAGTGAGAAATGAAAGGGTTGCTTTACCGATCCACAGAATGAAAGTTCTGTCCAAAATAACAATTTCATTTATTATGACTAAACTCAAAATAATAAACAAAACACATGAAACATTTACAATACGTCAAATTGGATACTCAAATAAAATGCCGTGAAGGTGAAGTTGTCCATAAACTAGCTTGTGACGTTTATGACCAAGTGGTATGTGGAGCCAATTCCTTGCAACTCAAATCTTAAGAGAAACACCCAGCCAACCCAACATTAATTGCTGCTACAGTAGTGAGAACTCAGGCAATGTACATCCAAGACAGAACTACGCAAGAAAAGACGGGAACAGGCGCGCTCTGCTGAGCTCTGATTATCACAGAGGAAATTCTCTAATCTGCCGGTGCTGCGGACATACGTTACCAAGCTGTCTTCTTAACTGCAAGGACACAATCTGGCATACCGGAAGCGATGGGTGGTTGCTTCGACGTCCCGTCGTGGTGATGATATCGTCGCGAGTATAGCCCAAAACAAATTGTCCTGGTCTGGTTGTTCCAGACGAAAGACTTCCCATCAATACAAATGCGCCTCTGAAGGAGACGAAGAAGGCTCGCCACACAATCACTGACGATACAGTGATTGATTTTAACAAACGAAGTCACACTGTAACTCTGATACAGTCAACTTAAGCCAAAACTGCTCAAAACGGACAAGATAGGCCGCTTGTACGCAGAACGCTCAATTGCCAACTGTACTCGGAAAGTTACGTTGAAGTCGAAACTTCAGCAACTTCATCAAACAGTTACAATTAAATGAGAGTATATTAGACAGCCAACGGAAGGCAGGCTGTCCAGAGCAGCGAGAGCTCAATGTTGTAACCTACCCCTACCGAAAGGCGAGAGCCGACCCTCTCAAGAGCACCTGTACAAGCCGAACAGAGAACATTCCCGCCCCCACTACAGTGGCCGTGGTTAAACGTTCCAATCAGCAACTCGAAATCCGGCGGAAGATTCCACTCTATTGCTGAAGCACTACCATTCCACCAACGGAGATTCTTGGCGCCAATTTCTGCGCCGATTTTGCTACGTCACGGAGCTATGCCCTGAGCAAGCCAATCACAGTTACGATTTTGCAGAAAACGCGGGAATTTGCCCGCCAAGACTGTCTGGGAACACAAGTCATTCCCACGCCTCGTTGGTAGCCCGCCAGAAAGTGTTTTCACTAAGTTTCTGCGAAGTAACGGAATCTCTAGCCCAGCCGCTCAGTCAGGCCCCTCTGGGCGTGTCTCCGCCGCTCTTATGACAATGTCTGCGTCTGGAAAGCATCGACTCGACTCCCTCACACTCGTCGGCTTAACCCTTTCAAGTTCAGGAGAACCCGCCTGTCACCGGACCACCTGGGTGACGAGAGACGCTGCGTCGGAAGTCCGCGTGTGAAGGAATAGCGACTTTTCACTGCATGCAATTAGAGAGGAAAACCGAATTACTCAGAGTAAGATAGAAATATGAGAGGGGGCTGATGCCACCTCTCACACTTTTGCCTCAGATTGGAACTCCAAGCTGCAACTAAGACGCCTCACAGCAGTTGACTTTAAAAACTTATTATCTTATTTATATACTTCGTTAGTCTGACATCTGAGGATCCCAATATACTTGCAACAATTGTGGCAGTTGTAGTTTGGCGTTCGTCAGACCATTTGGCACCAGCTGTTCTTTTCTCATCTCGGAAAGTACCAAACGACCGTACAGCTGTTGTGAGGATGTCTCGGTTTTGTATATTTTCTGCTTACGTATTCATTTCCTCTAAATCTTTTTTGACATTCATATTCCGTGTTGCTTTCGCTTTCGAGTTAAAGATAATGACATCCGTTTCCTCCATTTTGGAACCACTTATCTTTTCACATGGCCATAAAACCAAACTCTGTGTTGGCACGTTGTCCACTCTTTTTTTTCTCTCTCTCTCTCTGTTATAACATATGCCTCGTTTCAGTTTCTTATGTAGACCCTGTTTTGTAATTTAGACCCTCTAGACTGTATGGCATAAACTGTTCGCTTTCTTTCTTCCTGCAGGAATTGGATAAAAATACGGAAACACCTCAAACACAACTCATTACCACGCGTAATAGGGTGTAGGAAAGCCACTGGCACTCGAAACAGATTCCAGCAGTCTCTAGTTTTCGAAGGTCTCTTATACCATCATTCCTGCAAAACAGTGGCAACGTCAGATAACGATGATTGAGGTGGGTATCTATCATGCACCCCTCTCTCCAAAGTAGACTGCAAAGGCTCAACAATATTGAGATCTGGTGACTTGAAGTGGCCAAGGGAGTTCATTCTCGTGCTCACAAACCAAGTACTGGACGATGCGAACTGTGTAAACATGACCCCTGCCGCCTTAGAACACAGCATCACCACTGGGGAACAAACGTTGTACCCAGGGATAGACCTGATCAGCTAAAATGATCACTTAATCATTGGGAGTAATACGACATTGCAACCTTGGGTCCCGTGGAACACCGCGATATGTTTGCCAATATCATCACCAAACCCCACGCCGTGTTTCACTCTTGGGTCGCAAACTCAGCCAGAAGTTTGGAACACTGGGAAGCCAGACTCATCCAACCAAATTACTTTCTTTCGCTACTCCATAGTGCCGGTCGTATGGCTTCGGTACCAACTTTCCCTGTTACGGGCATATACATCACTGATTAACGGTTCTGGAATTACAGCTTCTTTCATGTTGTTTTATGCTGTCAGGATTCACGAAATCGAGATTCAGTTCAGTAGAGAATTTTTGCAGCTGTCGACCTCCTATTTTTCGTCACAGTCTTCTTCAATGACCGTCTATCTCGATAGCTCAACACTCATCTGCGTTGTGACTTAGCGGCTGATGTTTTTCCAGTTTCCCTGTGTGCGGTATAAATCTCTGATACGGATACGATGGCTCTTTAAACACCAGGCCGGCCGGGGTGGCCGAGCGGTTCTAGGCGATACAGTCTGGAACCGCGCGACCGCTCCGGTCGCAGGTTCGCATCCTGCCTCGGGTATGGATGTGTGTGATGTCCTTAGGTTAGTTAGGTTTAAGTAGTTCTAAGTTCTAGGGGACTGATGACCTCAGACGTTAAGTCCCATAGTGCTCAGAGCCATTTGAACCATTTTTTAAACGATTTTGGTTACGGATTACCCACCAAACGAGCGTCAACAATTCACTTAACTCCGAGATACACTGATGTAACAAAAGTCATGGCATACCTCCTAATATCGTGTCAGACCTCCTTTTGCCCGCTGCAATGCAAAAAAATTGACGTGGGACGGACTCAACAAGTTGTTGGAAGTCCCCTGCATAAATATTGAGCCATGTTGCCTCTACACCCGTCCATAATTGCGAAAGTGTTGCCGGTGTAAGATTTTGTGCACGAACTGACCTCTCTATTATGTTCCATGACTGTTCGATGGAGCTCGTGTTTGGCGATCTGTGTGGCCAAATCATTCGATCGCATTGTCCAAAATGCTCTTCAAACCAAACGCGAACATTTGTGGCCCGGTGACATGGTGCGTTGTTATCCATAAAAATTCCGTCGTTGTTTGGCAGCATGAAGCAAAGGAATAACCATTTCCAGTGAATGATCGGATCAGTTGAACCATAAGACCCAGTCCATCCCACGTAAACACCGCCCACACCAAAATGGAGCCACCACCAGCTTTCACAGTGACTTGTTGACAACCTGGGTCCATTGCTTCGTGGGGTCTACGCCATACTCTGGCCGTACCATCAGCTCTTACCAACTGAGATCGAGACTCATCTGACCATGTCCCGGTTTTCCAGTGGTCTAGGGGTGTAACCGAATTGGTCACGAGCCCAGTAGAGACACAGCAGGCGATGTCCTGCAGTTAGCCAAGGTTCTCGCGCCGGTCGTCTGACGCCATATCCTGTCAATGCGGAATTTCGCCACACTGTCCGAACGGATACGTCCCACATTGATCTCTGCTGTTATTTCATTCAGTATTTATTGCTGCTCGCACTGACAATTCTATGCAAACGTCGCTGGTCTCGGTAGTTATGTGAACACCGTCGGCCGCTGCGTTGTCCGTGATGGGAGGTAACGTCTGAAATTTGGCGTTGTCGGTATGTTCTTGACACTGTGGATCTCAGAATGTCGAATTCCCAAACTATTTCCGAAATGGAATGTCCAATAAGTCTAGCTCCAGCTGCCACTCCGCGTTCGAAGTCTTATCCCGTAGTGCGGCCATAATCACACAGGAAACATTTTCACATCAATCACCTGAGTACAAATGATAGCTCTGTCGAAGCACTGTCTTTCACAGCTTGTCTACGCGATACTATCGCCATCTGTATATGTGCATATCGCTATCCCCCACCTCAGCGTAGTGCGTTCACAAGTAGACGGGACACTCTTCTGACCATGTCTGACACGTGCGACGTATTGAGAATATTTCACAGGTGCCATACGTGGTCAAATACAACAACGCGAACTGCAGGCCTTTCTAGAATCTGTATTTATGTTCAAACATACATTTCTCGTAATTTTTCCATATTTTTGTCCAACCCCTGTAACTCCGATAGTAAACGTCTCTCAGAGAGAACAGCCCATTCAAATGCGTATGGACAGATTCTTTTTATGACAGACACTTTTTGTTGTAAATGTTTCGTGTGGGTTGAAAATCTATGTTCGTTTTTCTGGCTCATGTTTTTACGGCCTTTTTATATACCACTCTGGCTATATATAATTTATATTTCAAGGTATTTAAGTTATCTACACTTTTTTGTTTTTCTGTGTATCTGGCGTTTAATTGTGTTGCACTGTCCTTCATATTTGACATTACTTTGTTTCAAAAGCTATTTGCAAGCTGTATTGTTCTTCTGCTTCTTCCTGTACATTAATTTGTTCTGTTGCTGCTCCAAATTCTTCAGCCCTTATGGCTATAGTACCTGCAACAGCTACAGCTGTTCTTAGTCCCAAACCTTAACACTTGAAATTGGTTCACAAGTTTAAGTTCCTTGCACCATTCTTATATTATTTTTTCCAATAGGAAGTTGAAGAAAAGTGTCGAGAGCTTTAGCTCGTTTCCCTGTCGGACTCCTCTTGTGGCTTCAAATGGGTTTCAGGAACATTCTTGAAATATTGTTTTGGACTTTATGTTATTATTATAACAATAACTGTTTAATACTATTAAATGAAACAGCAAGTTTACTGTTAACAGTCACCGTTTTTATTATTTGCACGACGCGTTTCAAAGGTTTAAACCTCCATCATCGAGTGGATTAACATTAGTTAGTATGACATTTGTGTGTGTGTGTGTCTGTGTGCGCTGTGTTACGCTTTTTTGGAGGAACTTGTGGCACTGCCTCCAGTGGTCACAGGTTCCTTTCGCTGTCGTAACACATCACATGTGTACTGTCACATTTGTAAACGGTGACTGGTAACAGTAAACTTGCTGTTTCATTTAATGTCAATAACAGTCACGGTAAAGCCTAACCTAAAATGTTCGCATTTAAATGTTTAATACTAAATGTCTTTACTTAATAATTTGCGAGAGTGTTTTTTGTTACCTTCATTTGTAGGTCCTAATTTATCCAATAAAATTCCATACGATTAACAAACTGAACAACTTAACGATAACAGAGGTTGGTGGAACTTGATATGAAAATTTTTTGGTGTCTAGATGTATACTCTACGTGTGAAGAGCATTTTTATGTAAAGATCATACCTGGCTTTACCTTATCAGAGATTTGCGATACTCTTGACTCTCAAGATGGCCCTTAAAAGAGTCTTCAGAAGAAATCAAAGAGTTCAGAGTGAGTAATACTGCGTTTCTAGGTATCCCATGACTCCTAACAGAGTTCCATACTGAGACAGTTACTGTTCCATTGGCGAAATTCATGGTATGGAAATGTCTGCTTCTTCGTTCCAATATTTCAAACGTTAATCAACTGTTTGTCTATGAACTATCAATCTTCACAGAAAATTATCAGAAGCCATTTTAGTCATTCAGTTTCTGAGTCCTAACACTGTACAAAACTAGACCATCTGAAAATTGTAACAACTTTCGGCAGACAAACAGAAGCGCAGGAACTGTGGCGTTATACACTACTTGACTGAGGTCATAAATAATTAATTCACTGCACAATGCACTTACATCATTTTCCATACACGGGCTATTCACTTCGGGAACATTCACAATGGCTGACAAATTCCCACGCTTGTGATAAGTCACCAGACGTGAACCGTGATCCAAAGCCGGCACGCCAGCAGTTTCAATACCCTATTGTTTGTGTACAACTTGCGACACACATCCTCCATCTAACCGGCTAACGTATTGTTTACTTAGTACAGCAGTGCCATGTTTCCGCAGTTGCCGTCAGCCTATCATGTTATTAACATCAGAGTAACGTAAGAAACAGGATTGTTATGTACATTCGTACATTACCCATCAACAAAACTAGAGAATCATCTACCATAAATTAAAATTTTTGTAACAAAGTTCAGTGTCCATTACAACAACCATGTTAACTGCCAACTCGGCTTAGAAGATTGGCCAAATACATGTGCTGTGTGGCGCTAGTGGAGAATATGTTATCTTAGATTTTCATGTCATGTACTTATAAAATGAAAGAGGACCTTTTTAAACTGTATATACTGTAAGTTAAATTATAAAACATGACTCCTATAAATAAGAATGCACCGTCATAAAATTGCTATTTCAAATGGCATAAGAACACATGCAGGGATTATGTAAATACAAGACGTAGCCCTCGTATTTGCTTTTTAATCAATCCAAGTTAACCCGCGATTTTTGCAAGAATCTAAGTTCCCTTTATATAGCTTCAAACGTCTGTCAGTTTCAAAATGAAATAAGGTGTTCAGTATTCTACGTTAAGCATGTTAGCGAGAAAACAGCTAGAAAGGTTTGAATTGATGTTTAAAGTTTGTTAGCAGTCGCTAAGTGTTTTCATTACCAAACACTGGATGAGTATATTCTAGATAAGTTGCTTTCCGTCTGAAGCAAAATCTAGTTTCTCAAGCATGTCAGGGTTTATGATGTCGTATCGCCGGAATGATGAGTCGTACAACGATGTAAACCTGCAAGTACATTCAGTGGTATATTTGTACACTTTTTGCAAAATCTATTGCAAGAGAGTTAATAGTAAAGACGTAACGAAGGTAAACGCCATGCCTGATGTGGAAGTTTTACTGTGTGTACAGCGACAACGTCAGAATTTCAGCGAGAAAAGTTCCGTAAAGGTTTGAAATTATGTGCAAAGTTTGTTTCAAGTCACTAAGTGCTCTTAGTCTCAACTACTGGATAAATGTAATCCGGATATTTGCCTGCGGTGCGTTCCGCTGCAGCAAGACGTTTATTACACCATTTATACATGTAAAATTTGTCTCACTGTGTTACGCCTTTAACGTATCATTATAACTAAAAAAATGGTTCAAATGGCTCTGAGCACTATGGGACTCAACTGCTGAGGTCATTAGTCCCCTAGAACTTAGAACTAGTTAAACCTAACTAACCTAAGGACATCACAAACATCCATGCCCGAGGCAGGATTCGAACCTGCGACCGTAGCGGTCTTGCGGTTCCAGACTGCAGCGCCTTATCATTATAACTCTTAATGAGTAGATTATGACAGCTTTTTAAATTTGGTAAATAACTGTACGAAATATTGAAAATGAAGTTTTGTTTCCCCTGGAAGCTGATAGACAGACGATGTGCAACTTGAATTGGGTGCCAGTAATTGGGTTCACGGTGCTTCTAACCAGGAGGTATAGAAAACTTCTTTCGCATGTAGGCCGTCGGGCTAGTAGTTTAAGAATTCCTTCGTAAGACTAATCGATAAGTAATTTTCTCAATCGATACTAGACAAATTAAAGTCATTATCTACCACTCTCGTGTGATCACGGCACCTTCGTGCTATCGAATTTATACCACCCTTGAGTGACTCTTTGACTGATGTATGTTAATATGTGGCAGGTAAAGAGTTTCGGGCCGGCCGGTGTGGCCGTGCGGTTCTAGGCGCTGCAGTGTGGAGCCGAGCGACCGCTACGCTCGCAGGTTCGAATCCTGCCTCGGGCATGAATGTGTATGATGTCCTTCGGTTAGTTAGGTTTAAGTAGTTCTAAGTTCTAGGCGACTGATGACCTCAGAAGTTAAGTCGCATAGTGCTCAGAGCCACTTGAACCATTTAGAAAGTTTCGATTATTATTCTAAGTTCACTTGTGCGGATTTATTTACTTTCTCTCCTTCGGTCTAAGAATATCCTTCGCCAATGCATGAGATTGCCACAGTATATGATGCAATAGGGCATGTAATTATTGTTATTGTCTTTATTTCGAAGACTGTAGTCTATCCTGTGCAAGCCTGTTCACTTCTACTACTGCAGCCTACGTCCATTTGTACCTGCTCGAAAAATTATCTCCCTCTAGAATTTTTATCCCTACCCACACTCACCCAAACTCCAATACTAAACTGTCGTTTCTTCACGTTACAGGGTGTGTCCTATCAATGGAGCCCTTCTTGTAATTATGCCATAAATTTTTTCCTCATTCTGTTCAGGAGTCCTCATCCAATCTGAGCATCAGCACTTGTAGCATCTGTCCACGTTTCTTTTCCGCACTAGGCTATGCTCCTGACAAATACTTCAGAAAAAGACTTCCTAGTACATTTATATTCGATGTTTACAAACTTCTCTTTCAGAAAATCTTTTCTTCTTGTTGCCAGCCTAGATTTTATATCATCTCTCCTTTAGCTATCATCACTTATTTTACTGTCCATGTATCGAAACCCAGCTACTACTTTTATTGTCTCATTTCGTAATATAGTTACCTCCACATCGCCTGATTTAAGTCTACAGCCTTTGTCGATGTTCATTTTGTAACTCTTTTCAAGTGACTACACTGTTTATCGTCCACGCTTCACTTACATAAAACGGTACACATCAGACAACTACCTTCATATAGTACTTCCTAATTAACTGTATGCTTTGCATGTGTATATGGCCGGGCTTTTCCATTCTGAAACATGTGCCGCACAGGTGTCACTTTTCATTTGTGGAGTTCTCAGCCACATCAGTCGAAATCACTGCATGTGTCAGACTGTCGTGATATTCTGCTACACATATAAAGCCAATTTTATTTTGTTCACCATGAATTAGTATCAAAACTTGTACAACGCATATGTTAAATGGCATGCCAACAAGTGGAAACACATGGGCGAGCAAGAAGTGGAAGAAACGTAAGCTGCCCCGAACTATGGATTTAATGCAATTTGTAGTGTCTTGAAAAACCACATGCGAGGTTTTCATATTTATATTCCGAATTAACAAATTTCTCTTTTCCATAAGTACTTTTTACTATTTCCAGCCTCCATTTTATAGCCTCTCTCCTTTGGTCATCATCAGTTATTTTCCTGCACAAATATAAAAACTTATGTACTATTTTTACTGTCTTATTTCGTGATTTAATTCCCGCAACATCACCTGCTTTCATTGGACTGCCATTGTTTTAAAATTTATGGTGTTCATGTTATAACCTTGTTTCAAGACAAGACTTCTTAAGACATCTGAACTCCCTCCACGATCAAATGAAGTTCACAATGGAAATTGAACAGGAGGGATGCCTTCCATTCTTGGATGTTTTGGTTCGGCGCAGAGAGGATGGCACTTTGGGACATGAAGTGCATAGGAAGCCGACGCACACCGATCTGTATTTACGTCCAAATAGCTGCCACCATCCTGCCCAGACAATGAGTGTTCTCCGAACTTTGACGCACAGAGCGCATATTATTTCTGACGAAAGCAGTCTGCAAGATGAACTTTCCAACTTACAAAGAGTGTTTGAAGACAATGGGTACTCTCCACAACAGATACAGAGGGCGCTGAAAATGAAACCAAAAGAGGCCACAAAGAAAGCAGAAGAAGATGAAGAAACCTTTAAATCGATAGCCTACCTGCCATATGTGGGTAGCCTCTCATCAAAAATAGGACGCATTCTCGGCAGACACAAAGTAAAAGTGATTTTTCGTCCTCCACCCAACCAGGTAGATGCATTTTCCTTGACTTCCGGAAGCGTTGTCGCTTGATAAACAAAGTAAGAACCTATGGATGTAACCTCGCAACGAATAATGTAAAAATAATAATGGAAATGGAGCCAAGCGTAAACTCCCCACACAAAATTAATGAATGATAATTGACCATGAACCACACAATAATATTGATTAAATAATGAACCATGAACCAAATGTAACCTCCTAACAGAAATAACAATATCTGGTAAATTTTATGACAGCAGCGCTGACCTTCGGCCCTGTATTCTGAATAAAAAAAGCAAAAATTCTACCATCATTAAAAACTGCAGATCGACTGCAGAGTCATAGATACAACTCGCGCGTTATGCACGTCTCTGCCGCCGACGAACGTCTCTGGCGCCTTTGCATCTGTGGCCGCATGCGCAGTCGCACGGTACAGCAGTATAAAGGGACGAAGCGAGCACCGGAGCGGTCCTTCTCTGCTGATGACCAACTCCTCCGCCTCACTCATCTCCTCTCCCTCCAGCTTAACTCCCGTCGCTCCGCCATTTTTGTCTCCCTTGACCTCGAAAAGGCCTACGACCGTGTCTGGCATCCCGGTCTCCAAACCTACGCCCTTCCTATCAACTACATCCGTCTGGTGGCCTCCTTCCTCTCCCACCGCCCCTCCTATGTTACCATCCATAATGCCACTTCTTACACCTTGTACCCCTCTGCAGGTGTGCCCCAGGGCTCTGTCCTCTCCCCTCTCCTCTACCTCCTGTACACGGCAGATATGCCCCAAGCCCCCCCCTCCAGTACACCTCTTGCAATATGCTGATGACACCGCATTCCTCGCCCTCGCTCCACCCTCGAACGGTCCCAACGCCTTCTTCAGAATCACCTTGACCTTTTTGCTGCATGGTGTAACCAGTGGCTCCTGAAACTCAACCCTTCCAAGACCCAGGCAATCATCGTAGGTCGTACCACTCGCTCCTTCCGGCTCCTGGATTTCTCCCTTACTGTCTGCGCCCGTCCTGTCTGCCTCACCCCCACCCTCACCTACCTTGGCCTCACCATTGACCGTCACCTCACCTGGATCCCTCATCTCCGCTCCATCCAATCCAAAGCCCACAACCGCCTCCAACTCCTCAGACTCCTCTCTGGCCGGACATGGGGGTTGCACCCCACTACCATCCTCCACACCTACAAATCCTTAATCCGTCCCATCCTCTGTTATGCCAGTCCTGCCTGGATGTCTGCCCCCCCCCCCCCCCAAATTCTATCAGTCCCTCCAGATCCTTGAGCGTCATGCACTCCGCCTCGCCTTCCGTATCCGCCTCCCGTCCCCCACGCGGATCCTCTATGATCTCATTCCTTTCCCCCATCTGCTCCTATTCCTCGAACATATCTGCATCCTCTACACCTCCCGCCAACCCCCTCACCCCCTGGTTGCTCCTCTCCTCTCCGATCCCCGCCCCCTGCCACGTCTTCACCGTTGTGTCCCCCCTACCCTCCATCTCTACACCCTACATCTCCTTTCCCAAGGTGGCTTCCATCAACTCCCCCTCCCCAATGATGCCCTCTCTCCCTCCATTTATCCCTCCTATCAACTCTGATCCTCACTCCCCCTCCTTTCCTCTGTCCTTTTCCCGGGCTCCCTCTCCCCCCCTTCCATCCTCTTTCTTCCCCACCTCCCCACTCTTTGCCCCCTTCTCTCCCCCGCGTCCTTTTACATTTCCCTCCTCTCATTCCCTCTCACGTCTGCCCTTCTCCCCCTTTATTAGTCCTCTCCTTCCTTGGTTCCACCCCCTTTAGGTTTTTTATTTTCCCCCTCCTGCAGGTCCCCCCCCCCCTCTGCCTTTGGCTCGGGAGTGTCATCTTTGTGCTGCCACTTTCGTGCAGTGTTCTCCAGTGAGTGTTCTACAGTGCGTGTTTTTCAGTGAGTGTTCCATGTTGTGTTTTTTGGGACTTGCTGCGAACGGCCATCATACTGTCGCTGGGTGTGCCTTTTATCTCTTGCGAACAGAAACCAGACTATCGCCGTGTTTTTTAATTGTGTGTCTACTATGTTACTTGTCTGATTCCTTTGTATTTTATCTACATTGCCAACCCCTTTTGCTTTCTGTTTTAACTTTCCGCATTTTTACGCCATTTTACACTTTAAATCACAATTTTATCGCCTGTTTTACCTAGTTTCTTTCTTCTTCCTTTGTTTAAAAAATGTCTGTAGGCTGTAGAGCAGCGTAGTAAGCTGCTGCCACCCCGCCCCCTTCGGGGGGAATTGAAAATCAATAAAGAAAGAAAGAAAAAAAACCGGAGCGGCAGTCTTACGGCTCACTCTGAAGATGGTTGAACGTTATACGGCCGAAATATTAGAAGAAGAAGAAGGATATTTCTTGCGGCTGCACACCCGAAACCTAATGGAACAGTATGCATATCGTTTACTGCTTTTCCGTGGCTTTTACCATCTGTGAGAGAACTACCCTCAAAGCTAGATAGGCCACTTATAAATTGTGTCTACACACCGCATTACTTGGTTGCAACAACTGTCTCCCAATAAACCAATCTCATGAGTAAAAATCTCTCGGTGTACATGCCGCGTCGATTCAGGATAAAACTCCAAGCTTTCGACCACTACCTCCATGGTCGTCGTCAGGGCTAAAACTGACTGTCGTGAACTAGCTAAGTTCCCACTTTTATATGCAAAGGACGGCTTATGATTGGCTGGAATACGTCATAGCAGCAGCGATACGGCGCGTAGTGAAGTGGTGCCCTCTACTTCCATAGATGTAGTTACTATCCCGCGTTGCTTGCAGCGCCATCCCTTGAATCAGGATGTAAAGTGCGAGAAGTTTTTCTCTGCGATTTTTCTTTATCCAGTGCACTTCCAAGTGTTGCTAAGTGCATAGCCGTTGTCTCTGTTAAAGTTACTATCACTAAGTCTAATTTCGACTGCTTCCCGGATCACAGAGTCCCAGTAATTCGATGCGTGGCCTATTACTCTGGTTTCTTCAAATAAAATCTTATGCTTGTTAAGCAGGCTATGTTCAGCCACCGCAGATTTTTCCAAATACCTGTATTTCAGGTGGCGTTGGTGCTCGATGCAGCGGTCGGCAACGGTTCTTACAGACTGGTCCACGTAATTCTTGCCGCATTCGCAAGGAATAGTATAAATTCCCGGCACTCTTAAGCCGAGACTATCTTTGACTGGTCTCAACATTTCCTTAATTTTCCTAGGTGGTCGGAAAACTGGTTTTATTCCTTGCCTCTTCAGGACTCTGGCTATCTTGCTCTGCAAGCAACGCGGGATAGTAACTACATCTATGGAAGTAGAGGGCACCACTTCACTACGCGCCATATCGCTGCTGCTATGACGTATTCCAGCCAATCAGGAGCCGTCCTTTGCATATAAAAGTAGGAACTTCGCTAGTTCACGACGGTCAGTTTTAGCCCTGACGACGACCATAGAGGTAGTGGTCGAAAGCTTGGAGTTTTATCCTGGATTGACGCGGCATGTACACCGAGAGATTTTTACTCAAGAAATACGTCGCGAAAGACTTCGTAGCCAAACCAATCTCATGTTTGAGATTTGGCAGATCTCAACATATGCCGATTAGCCGAAAACATTACACTGTCCCCGTTAGTAGCTGAACTTTTTTTCTATCTCCGGTCGGTTTTTGCGCCCCTTATGGGTCCGTATCCTTGCCGGGGATCCTTCCCGCCACCCCCTGGGACGGCTGTGTTTTCCAGCACCAGTGCCCGTAGAGATTTGGGGAGGCAGTCGGCTTCCAGCGATTGTGAAAGATACGCATGATCCTCTCGACGCGAGGGATTTGATGTCGGTGAGTGTGAGGCAGGCGTGCTGCGCGGTTGATTGGCAGCGGGCTGAAGGCGCCGGCAGCGAACACGCGGGGGAAGACGGCTGGTGAGAGGCGGCTAATTGCCGGACCGCCCACTAGGGGGGCGGTAGCGCGTGAACCAGGCGCGGGGGCGGCGGAGGCGGCGGCGGAGGAGCGGCCGGGTAGGGTCAGCACGCGAAACGCGCGGGGCAACAGGACGGCGAGGCAAAAAGAAAGACGAGGAGTCCGGAGTTGTGCTCACCTTGAGGAAGTCGCGGGATCCATCAAGGCAGGCGCCGGCAGAACCAGAGCGGCGGGCGCCGCGGGAAAATGGGTCGGGGATTACGCGCGGTGGCAGACGACGATAAGGTGGGAGGCTTCCCGCCGGCCCACCAAGGATAATGCGGCCATTACACGGTCTGATGTAGCCTCCCGCTCGGGCATTCTTCTCGCTGGAGCGTGCCAGCGCCGAAGGCTAACTTATTACACGCTGCGGTATAATTAAGGAACACGACGTGGGTGAGGTTGTGTCACGCTGACGTAACTGACTTAAAA
The DNA here is from genome assembly GCF_023898315.1 of Schistocerca nitens. Lineage (NCBI taxonomy): Eukaryota > Metazoa > Arthropoda > Insecta > Orthoptera > Acrididae > Schistocerca > Schistocerca nitens. Next base: position 9,471,988 of record NC_064619.1, on the reverse strand, counting down.
CGGGAAAGGTGAGAGGGAGAGAGTTCGGCGGTCTGATATTCATTCATGAGTTCTGGTATATGAGGCAACAACGTTTGAATCCTCATTAGAAAACTTTTTTTTATATCTGGTTCAGGGTCCCATCGATGTTTAGATCATCAGAGGTGAAGGTGTTGCTGCACTTACATGTGCAATAAATTGCTACCACAGCACCGTCAAAGACTATACTGAATTGGAAAATAGATAGAATTTGATGACAGACTGAACGGCGAGACTGACTTTAATGTCTTAATTGTGTACCTTTAGTTCTGGCCACGTCGCGAAGTACATTTCTGGGTGTGATAGGGAAGTTGGCAACTTTATATCGGGCCATGAGGGTACTTTAGAAGGTAGCTTACACATCGTTATGGCGATCTGAGTAACTTTTATGGAATGCTGCACCACACTTCAATGTGTCACAGACACATGGCATTGTTTTCAACATAGTCTTTGTAAAGGACGGTCGGAACGTTCAATCACTTGACGACAGATATCCGCTCCTCGGTTACGGAGCCACTGGAGAATCGCTGCTTGAATAGCCCCATTGTTGGAAAATCCCATTCCTCCACACGTTCTTTCAGCTTGCCGAAAAGATGGGAAACACATAGTGCAAGATGTGGCCTTTCCGATCGGCATCACCCTCATATGTGCGGCTTTGGTGAAACTCTGTGCATCATTTCACTACGGCTGCAGGTTGAAAGGTGGCTACACTGAGTCACAGCGCCAGAGATTGCGCCAGAGAGTATGATTCCGCCGCCTCCACTGGGCAGTAGTAGTTCAGAGGTTGCCGTGGGCAGTGCTTGTTGAGAGGATGTCGAGAGCAGTACTAGTTGAGAGCATGTCGTGTGCAGTTGTTCTGTTGGGCGAGACAGCAGATGATGTTCGGTTGGTGTAATGTATAGATGGAAGATGTTGCAATGATCACAGTGTATTGCGAGGTGCCGTGGCTATCAGTGTATTTATCACTAAATTCTACTAGAATCCACATATGTAAATCATGCTCTAAGCCCCCCCTATTCTAACTCCGACTTTTGCTGTTGCACAAGGATAAAAAAAATACGCGAACTGACTCTAATCAACCCTGCCAGTGGAGTAGAAGAGAGTTTGGCACCTGCAATAATTTAATTTTATAAATAAGTTAAATAAACAAAGGTTTCATTTGCATAGTGAGGAATGATCGGGTTGCTCTATCGATTAACAGAATGAAAGTTCTGTCCAAAATAACAATATGATTTATTAAGACTAAACACTGAATAGTAAAAGAAACACAGGAAATATAATACATCAAATTGGCTCAAATTTGGAGATTCATACAAACACTGTAAAGGTGAAGTTGTCCCTAAACTAGATCGTGAGGTTTAAGACGAGGTGGTATGTGGAGCCAATTCCTTTCCACTCAAATCTCAAGAGAGACACACAGCTAACCCAACAGTAATTGCTGCTACTCGAAACAGAACAAAGTTAGAAAAGGATGAACAGGCGCGCTCTGCTGAGCTCTGATTGTCACCTAGGAAAATCCCTATCTGCCGGTGCTGCGGACGTACATTACCAAACGGTCTTCTTATCTCCCAGAACACGATCTGGCGTACCGCAGGCGAGGGCTGGTTGCTTCGACGTCCTCGACCGAAAGGCGACTGCCGACTCCCCACAAGAGCACCCGTACAGGCCGAACACAGAACATTTCCGCCCCCACGACAGTGGCCGAGGTTAAACGTTCCAATCAGCAACTCGAAAACCGGCGGAAATTCCACTCCATTGCCGGAGCACTACCATTCCACCAATGGAGATTCTTGGCGCCAATTTCTGTGCTGATTTTGCTACGTCACGGCGCTATGCCCTGAGCAAACCAATCACCGTTACTATTTTGCAGAAAGTGCGGGAATTTTCTCGCCACAACTGCCAGGGTACACAAGTCATTCCCACGCCTCGCTGGTAGCCCGCCAGAAAGTGTTTTCGCTAAGTTTCTCCGAAGTAACGGAACCTCTAGCCCAGCCGCTACTTCACACCCCAGCGGGCGTGTCTCTTGACAATGTCGGCGTCTGCAAAGCATTCACTCGACTGCCTCACACACGTCGGCTTAACCCGCCTGTCACCGGACCACCCGGGTGACGAGAGACGCTGCGTGGGAAGTCCGCGTGTGAAGGAACAGCAGCCCTCCACCGCATGCAAATAGAGAGGAGAGTCGTAAGATAGAAATATGAGAGGGGGCTCATGCCACCTCTCAGTATTTTTCGTCAATGTATATGAAGGTAACAAAAAAAAAATTTATTTCGAATTTCCTAAATAACAATGCCTCTTGGTCACAGGTTCAGTCAACAAAGCATCTGGCTCGTGTCCATGTGTTAGACTTGTAATTCTGGTTTCTATGTGCAGTTATAGTAGTTCTGGTTTTTCAATTAGTTCATTGTAAATGGTGTTTAAAATATCTTGTCGTATTGAGGAAGAATCGTGCCAGATACATGACGTTGAATCACACTACCACACACAGAACAGTTACACTTGTGCCTTGTTGTTTCGGTAATTAATTGTGTTAACGGAAATTTCCTTTCATTCTTTATTGTCATTTTATGCAGTCAGATTGCGTACTAATACTATTCAGGGCCAACCGGTTACGAGACTTCGCAACCGGACACACAGCTACTAAAATTATATTTTCACATTTTTTATAATTCAGTCCCCATGCAAAGTGATATTGAATTTGGTCCATATTCCGCCAGAATTTCACGGCGAATCTGTACACGATTTAGACGTTTTGCCTGCAATAACAGTACTGTCCCGGGAAAGTCAACTTTGGAGTACGTATCCAATTCCCGCGGCATTTCAGTCGCACAATGTGACGTTCCTGTTATTTGTACCGAAGCAGAACTGTGTCTGCAGGAAAGTCTCTCTTCTGACAACGCAGTACTCTTTGTTAAGTAATGGTTTTAGCGAGGAACGACATGAGTTATTTCCTTTACGAAGTCGCTAGGTATATTGAGGCAAGATATACAAAATTTCCAGTATAACGCGCACATTTATAATGTCTACACGATTTAATATGCAGCAGTATGCAAAGGGCTGAGTTTTTATAATACTTTTGAAATATATCTCCAGCGAAAGTGCAAGAAAACAACCCTGCTCTCTTGCCTTTGTACTCTTAACGCCAATCGCTAGTCCTTAGCTTCTACGTCGTCGTAAGTACCTTCGCTGGAATCAGCCCTCACATATTTCCCCTTTCGACAAAAAACTACTACTTGATTTTTCACGTAGGTTACTGGTATATACCGTTATTGTCACAAGCTTGAAGGTATTTTCATTGATGGTTTGAGGAGTGGAACTTAATAGTTGACTGATGAACTTTCCTTCTGGTGGATTTTTGAATGCAGAAAATTCCAGAAAAGTGAAAACAATGGGACTCATCTGAATTTGAACCCAGATACTTGCATTCCATGGACAGTGGTGTTCGAATAGTCCGTACATGCCACACGGAGCGACTTAAATCCTTCAGAGTAATTTGGGCTGTTTCCTTGTATTCCACACCGAGCCTTAAATTAACACTGGATCCCACTTTGAGTGATACTACGGAGCATGTCAATTATACAGCGATGTTTGCAGCACAAGATGTGATAAACGGGAGAAGTGTTATAAATCTGAACAGAGACTTAGGCTTTTATCACAGTCGCAGGCCAAATGTGTCTAAATTCGCGTCTAAATTCGCGTAATTGATCTCGTGAATTACGGAAAAGACTTACAAGATTTCCGAACTTTGTTATGTTCTAGGCTCGCATCATCGTTGCAAATTCGACCACCTTTAACCCACGCGTGCCCGTCAACATGCTCGCATCTGACGCAAGGGTGCTTCGTGTCGCAAACAGCACTTGTGACGCTATGTACGTCCTTCCTCAAGGTCAACGTCAGACGACCTAGTGACATCTGGGAGCTTCCATACGTGCAGCTGAGCTCACACGAGGAACGTGCGATAAATAGAGCTTACGACTACGCAACGCCTGCACACTACATACGAATGCAGAGGCGTTTTTCCGTTATACTCCCACAATAGGACGAGCTGTCTCAAAATAAAAGCTCCCCGGTCATATGGAACTCTGTTCCACAAAAATACCTCAAATTTTGCGTTTCCTTGCAAATTTGAATACGCGTTTACGTAGGGAAGCAGTGGCATATTTGTGAGGATCTGAGAACACGATTCAGTGCGTCAGTTATGTATGTCATTTTTCATTAGGTCAGATGTTGTTTTTAAGAAAACTGCTGAAAATTCGAAGTTACAGAACATGTCACAAATACGCAATACCATCTTGGATCAAAATATAGCAGTTCTCTAGATCAATGCAGATTTTCAGTAGTCGTTCATCGTCTTGTACTTCTTAGTGAATAACAATATGTAAAACATGCTTAAAACATTAATTAGCATCAAGAATGACATAGAATCTGGGAGAGGTAGTGAGTACTCGTAATGTTTTGTAAACTAATCAATTCTTTTGTACGTAATAGTACACAAAATGCCGGATATTTTGTTGTAAGACCAGCGTTACTGATTTCTTATTAACTGATATATTAAAGACAATGCAGGTTTCTTAATTTCAAGCTTTCAGTGGCGTCACGGGGTGTAACGCTCGTTTTGTTTGCTACTGTAACTTTCGCAAACATAGCTACAGATATTCTAAATGTGGGCCTGAAGTCTAAAAGACAGCACATTTGCGGCTGAGTAAAAATGGTTACTGCATGTGAGTGGAGGTTTTGTGTTTTACGTTTACCTAACTGCTGGCCAATATTGCGAAAAATTTTCTATGAACACAGTAAGATGTGGCATACGCTCTTTCAAAGAAACTTGTAGTGACCTTAAAGAAGTAGATCGTACTATTTAAAAATATGTAGGTAGGGAAAACGATTGAAGACATTAACCATACAGTAAATTTCCAGCCATTTATTTACTGTATCATTCTTACTGTTTTAATATCAAAAAATATGTCATGTATCTTTTGTGTTTTAATTGGTTTGGTACTCCGTGCTACTAACAATGTTTGGTCTCATCTCTGGGGTTCAGCCAGGCATAAGTAGAACTACACGGCATAACAGCCGGCCTCTGTGGCGGAGCGGTTCTAGGCGCTTCAATCCGGAACCGCGCTGCTGCTACGGTCGCAGGTTCGAATCCTGCCTCGGGCATGGATTTGTGTGATGTCCTTAGGTTAGTTAGGTTTAAGTAGTTCTAAGTCTAGGGGACTGATGACTTCAGATGTTAAGTCCCATAGTGCTTAGAGCCATTTGAACGGCCGCGCATACTGCTTTATTGGTCTCAAACACAAGCTCGCCATATTGTGGTTTGTTCACTGAAAAGATGGCAAAAGTAGAGCTCTGTGGGCAACGTATAAATAAATCATTGCAATGTAGCAGTTTAGACCAAAGCGTCTCAGCTGCGAATTCACATGGGGTACACTGAAAAATTTTGCATTCAAGTTGACATGGAAATGTTATCCAAAGAACGAGCGACTGAGGCACCGGTCTTCGCACGCAACTACTGATGGATATTCATCAGCATGGGAAGATGCAACAGAAACACAATCAGCTGCATGGAGAGTGAACACATGCATGCCTTAGTCGCCTCGACCACCTGTTGCTGACGTGTATTTCCGGCGTCCCTAGGCGCGGACCAGCTGATTCGGATCCGGCTGCTGCGAGGTGGCGGCAAGAGGTGGGTGCGGTGGCTCATTCGCCACGCATCTTACTGTACTTTGTCTTTCAGAACTCTTGTTGCTAAACAAGATGACTTGCACTCCATACTGCCTAAGGATAACAGCAAAGTAGAGGGGATATAGTTTAAACACTGGCACCAATCATTAAATACGGGGCACAGTATCTCAGGTGGACGATGGTGAGACAAGAAACTGACGGGGTTATTTCTGAAGCTTTCGAATGATGGAATTTATGGGGAACCCTGGAGTTCACAGTCGTAGTGGCTAGCCAGTTATTTTAAACATGCCCCATCCGATATACTTCAAGAATACCTTAACAACCACACCGCGATGTTCCGTTAATAATATCAACTCACCCGTGTTCTCAGTATACAATCCGGGATACGGAGACAAAATTATTTTAATGTTTATTCCTACTTCTATTTTTTTTTGACCATTTCATAAGTTTTGCACATTTCATTTCCTCTTTGGCTGATCAGCGAAATGAACACTTTCTCCAGTTAATTTCGATAGCATTAATGTATATCACGAAATGCATAACACCCAACTGTATTAATATTCTTTCATTACTACCAGTTTCGGTACTGTACCGACGTCTAGGTATCAGTACCAAAACAAAAAAAAACTGAAAAAATGCACAAAAAGTAATAAGTTGTTTGTACGCCGAATGTAAAGTAATGTTCACGAAAAACTCAATTATTAATGACATGTCATGTCATGTATCAGCACAGAAATCCATACAATACGTGCCCATCTACACTGCTACACAAAAATCGGAAAACCAATTGTTGTACCAACACAAAAGATGGTGTGACCCATCACCGAACGTCACACTTGACTTCATTTGCCTTAGTACGTCAGGGACATTATTCAGCAGTACCAGCACATACAGTGATAACAGCATCGTTCGATATCGACGTTTAACCGATACGGAGCTGGACTATGGGGCTGTAGGAACACGATTGCAGCGTTTTCAAAGGAACCATCTCGACCTGCAGTTGAACCAGTTATAAGCAAACAGTGGAAGACTGAAACGAGGATGACTGTATGGGACTTGAGAGTTGCTACCTCTGAAGGCAGCTGCCCTGTTTTAAATAATATGCGAACCTGTAGTCTACATGGATAGTTTCTTGTGTATACTTACATGGATTTGGTGTCTGTTCTTTCGGACATGTCCGAAAGAACAGACACCATATCCTTATAAGTACACTGCTGGCCACCGTAAATGCAACACCCTGAAGGAAGCATCCGAATCAAGTGAAATTTACACCATGGGTTTGCAGCGATGAGATATGCAACTGATTAGAATTTCAGCGCAGACGCACATCACGCGCGCCTGTGGCGCCACCTCATAGCGCCATTTAAGGCTTGGCGATTTCGACGAGTGTACGTTCGGCACGTGTGTTTACCTTGTGGTTGTTTCACAAGACGATCAGTTATGCCTCGTAGATAACAGCGAACATCGTTTGATCAAGTATCCGAGTTCGACAGAGGAAGGATAGTGGCTTACCGAGGTTGTGGATTATCATACAGAGAAATCGCTAGTCGTGTTGGACGAAACCAAACAACTGTAATGCGGATATGTGACCGTTGGATGCAGGAGGGTACGACGGACCGACGTGGTCGATCGCATTCACCTCGGTGCACCACTGCACGTGCTGATAGGCAAATTGTGCGCATGGCAGTGACGGATCGCTCAGTCACATCCCGAACCATAGCACAGCACATTGCGTCTGTAACGAATCATCCAGTATCTGCGCGTACCATTCGACGCCGTTTACAGCAGAGTGGTCTGTCCGCAAGACGTCCATGGCTTCGTCTACCATTGACGCAGAACCACAGACGTCTCCGTCGCCAATGGTGTAATGACAGACGGATGTGGACGGCAGAATGGAATGACGTTGTCTTTACTGACGAGGCACGCTTCTGTCTGCAGCACCACGATGGTCGGATTCGAGTGTGGAGACACCGTGGAGAGAGGATGCTGGACAGCTGCATTACGCACCGCCACACTGGTCTTGCACCGGGTATTATGGTATGGGGCGGTATTGGATATTACTCTCGCACGCCTCTAGTACGCATTGCCGGTACTTTAAATAGCCGGCGCTACATATCCGAGGTGCTGGAGCCAGTTGTCCTTCCTTACCTTCAGGGCTCGGCCACAGCCATATTTCAACAGGATAATGCGCGACCACACGTGGCACGCATTGTCCAAAGGTTCTTCGTCAATAACCAGATTGAAGTGCTTCCCTGGCCGGCTAGCTCTACGGATCTTTCGCCGATAGAAAACATGTGGTCCATGGTTGCTCAACGAGTGACCCAGATTACATCCCCAGCTGCCACACCAGATGATCTTTGGCAACGTGTGGAAGCTGCTTGGGCTGCTGTACCCCAGGAACACATCCAACGTCTCTTTGACTCAATGCCGAGACGTGTGGCAGCGGTGATCTCCAACAATGGCGGCTACTCTGGCTACTGATTCTGGCAGGAACCACATGTCACAGACGTCTGTAAACGTAATCATTTGATACTTGGTCAACGTGTTATCTACAATATAAATTTTGTTGTGCTACCTCTTGTCTTTCTTGGTGTTGCATTTACGGTGGCCAGCAGTGTATATAGTTCTGATAATACCGGCCATGACCTTATCCTTCTGTGCGGATGCACATATATTCCCCGAACTCTTACGGGACTTGGTAAGAATGTCTTCCACGAGTAATGAGTGTGATGGGGTGGGACATTACGCATGTAGTGTGTGGACATACAAGGTGAGAATGTAGGTCTCGCGGGATTCGTGCGCGAGATAGTCCCTGCAGTCGCAATATCCTCTGTGCCCTCGGTGGCTCAGATAGATAGTGTGTCTGCCATGTAAGCAGGACCCGGGTTCGAGTCCAGGTCGGGGCACACATTTCCACCTGTCCCCGTTGATATATATCAACGCCCGTCAGCAGCTGAAGGTATTAATATTATTCTAATTTCAATCTAGTTTCTTGTGTGTTTGCTAAACGACTTCTTCCTGACGCTACAATGGGATGGATGGTTACACAAAAAAATAAAAGAATCCTGTCACTTCTAAAAAAAAAGGAACTGTGGCTGATATAGTTATGTTGACGAGAAAGTTGATGAAAGTTTATTGATGAGGAGAGTAGAAAATGCTAGAATATACGCGGGAAGGTGTGTTTGTAGTCGGAACCGTGAACGTGAAACGAAATTACGACCGTAAAGTGTTATATATACGATGGACAGAAAATGCCTGAAACGACCCTGGCAGACCGCTTTAACATCAATTTGTGACGCCCCGACTGGCTAACTTCAATGCAAAATAACTTGGAAACGGCACAAAGTATCAATTTTATTATTGAAATTTGAATCTCAGTACAGACTGCAGAATGTTACAGCATCATAACACAGGGTGTCTGATGAGGAGCGGTCAGTACTAAAAGATATGACAGGAACGGTCATTCGAAGCAAAAATGTCTAGTCGACATGGGCTCTAAACTGCATACCAGTAGCTATGATCATTTGTTCTTCTTCGCTACTGTGCAACACATCTGTTCTACAGAATACTACTTCACCTAACCAGGCGAATGCTGGCAAAAGGATCTGATACGTTAGTAACAGTTTATATTGGTCATCGCCAACTTGTTACCAGGATGAAGGCTGCTTGCAAAAGTAACTACGACTCTTTTCGCTGTATTTTACTTCAACTATGACACAGTTAAACACCCAGAACAGTTTTAGAGAAACATTTTCAAGAACAGACTTGCAAAACTCAACAGTGATTCCTATTGCTTTCGTTTTCTGGTATATACAGGAACGCGCCAAAACTTGGAAACCCAGTTTATAAGGGTGAGGATGCACAAGGTGTATCATAATCAATGTTTAAAAATGACGCTGGTGAAATTATATAATAGAAGCAAAAACCTCCCTGTACACATGGTTCCGAAAACGAGCTTTTTGCAAGATAATTACGAATTAGTGCTTACGAGCCGTCACTGGTTTCATCATGAAATATGGTTCTACTTGCTGCAAATGTCCTTGAAATTTAAACTTCTAACTCAAGCCCCCATTTAATTTAGATCAAATTTCACGCACGGCCTTTCCTAACAAGAAAGCAATACTACTTCGGCACATTACATGTTACAATTTAATGTACATTCCCCCTGTTAAAAGAGATGTTCTGCGTGTCATCCTCTTGTTGAGATAATCCGCTGCACTCTGTAGTGAGTTACAAATTCTTGCAAAAATCCCCCCCCCCCACCCCCGATCATCTTATAAATTTTGACAAAACTGTACAATTCGCTGCTACATTTCTATAATCGTATCGACGGCACAGCTGTAAACTTGCGACGTATATAAGGTTCAAAATGGTTCAAATGGCTATGGGACTTAACATCTGTGGTCATCAGTCCCCTAGAACTTAGAACTAGTTAAACCTAACTAACCTAAGGACATCACACACATCCATGCCCGAGGCAGGATTCGAACCGACGACCGTAGCGGTCACGCGGTTCCGGAGTGAAACGCCTAGAACCGCACGGCTAAACCGGCCGGCTCGCATATACGGAATATTACGGTTAGGAAAAGGGCAAAACAAGCTGCAAATCGGATTCGAGTTTCTTGTTTGCATCGTTGGATATTCTACTTCCGTTTTCCGCTAGGCTAAACTTTCCGAACACAGGATGATTACGTGATGATGTTAGAAAGTTCAAGGGTCGATGGAGAAGATTGTGAACATTATATTGACAGACACTATGCTCGACGTCTTCAGTAACAACCCCACGACTGACTCTAAAGTCATAGAAAGCGAAAATCATTTTGGCACCTCTGACACTGTGACAGAGGTGCCGGTACTGTTACTGCTAGGACTGTAGAGTAGGCAACTTTCAGAGGTGGTGGTATGCACCAATAAAATTAAAGAAAGTCTAGTAAACACGGATTATAAATTGCATCTGTTAAAAACTATGAGCATTTCTTGATATTCGATACCACGAAACACATCTCTTCTACTGCAAACTCTTTATTTCCCACATTCTTGGAGGAGGTATTATGGACCAAAACAAGATAAAAATTTCCAATAAACATCGGCTCCAAAATGCATACCGTAACACCTATGGGCACTTTTTCAGTAGAAGAGGTGTCTTTCGCAGTATTGAAGATGAGTAAGCGATCTTGACTCGTAAGGTATGAATTGTAGAACACTTATTTACTGGACTTTTTTATTGTTTTGGCCCATATTACCTCGTCCGAAAATATGGAAACCAAAGAGTTCGCACTAGAAGGGATGTGTTTCACAGTGTCGAGAATGAACAGGTGTTCATAGCTCTCCAGATATGCGTTTTGGAGACCGTGTTTACTGGACTTTTTTCCTTGTTTTTGTCCATACTGTTATCTTTGGAAGTTGCCTGCACTACAATCTTAGCAACAACAGTACTTGTACATGCATTCTACTGTCAGAGGTTGCAAGTAGGCTGCTTAGGTTTTTATGTTGGTAACGCCATGTAGCGCTCTATATGAAAATCAATGACTGTGCTGTGTGCAGTCTGTAGCTGGTTTGCTTTGTTGGAATCTGCTACTGTAGTGTTGGGCAGTTGGCTGTTAACAGCGCGTAGCGTTGTGCAGTTGGAGGTGAGCCGCCAGCGGTGGTGGATGTGGGGAGAGAGATGGCAGAGTTTTGAGAGCGGATGATCTGGACGTGTGTCCATCAGAGACAGTAAATTTGTAAGACTGGATGCCGTGAACTGATATATATAAATCTTCGTTACTCGAACTACTGCAATACAGCGTGCGCCAATACTGCCAGCTGAATATATATTCAACTGGTAGTATTGGCGCTCGCTGTATTGCAGTAGCTCGAGTAACGCAGATTTTTGTGAGGTAAGTGATTCATGAAAGGTGTAAGTTATTGTTAGTTAGGGCCATTCTTTTGTAGGGATTATTGAAAGTCAGATTGCGTTGCGCTAAAAATATTGTGTGTCAGTTTAGTGTTGATCAGAATAGATAAACAGCGAAATGTGTGAGTACGTTCAGTTCTGCTCATCTGTTTGTAAATCAAATAATGTAAGAGGTTTATCAGCACAGTCATTCATTAATTTTTCTAAGTGGACGTTTCAAGGTATCAGCACCATTTTCGCTTATAACTTTCGACTCTATCGTTTCCGGACCAGGGTCCCTTATCTCAACTGATACGTTTACCCCTCTCCATCGTACCTGCAAGTTTGCACAACATCACGGAATCACTCTGTAGATTTAAAGTTATTTCAAAAACTAAGTGAATACGTCACTCTGAAGCCAATGGCTTGCCGACCCATGTTTGCTGGAACGTGTTTGCTTCTGCTATCGTATACTTTGACCCGCGACAGTTTTCACTTTTAATTGTGATACACCTCGTGTAGACCTATCGCAGCTGCCAGCAACGCTACGCAGGGGAGTGAGGGGTGAGAGCCGGCCCGTACCTTGAGCAACAGGTGCAGCGGCGGGCTGATGGCGAGTCGCGGCTTCTTCTTCTTCCTGCGCGGCGCCAGTCCACACAGCAGGGAGCTGAGCCACGGCATCTCGGCAGCAGCCGGCAGGTGTCACATCACACGACGCCGCGCCGGCGCGGGAAGAAGAAACCGACGCTGCGAAGCGACGCCAGGCACTTCGGACACCGCAGGTGGCTGCCAGCGGTAGCGCGTCGCCTTCTGTGCACCTACCGCGGCGCGCTGCACGCCGCCGATAGCAGTACGTGCCGGCCTTCCGGACTTCACACCGAGAGAGCTCAGTGACGTGACCGGCGCCCCTCCGGGAGTCGAGTGACTGCTGCAGCTGCGGAATCTGCACCGTCTCCTCTCTTCAGAGCGCCGGTGGATGATTTTTCAGAACGGATCAATCAGCTCTGTGGAGCAGTTTCCGTCAAATGTGTTGGTCACCTCGAAAGCAGTCGTATTTCGAAACACTTTAGACGCTTTACCGGTGGATCACATCCACAGTTCGCTAGTGCACGTAACTTACTGGTAAATTTGCCGAGAGGTTGGTACTTGTCGCTACTTCGTCTTCCTGTAGATGTTGCTACTACAATGTCCAACTGCAGCCAACTGTTTGACAGGTCACTTTAGACGCTTCACCAGCGTATCACGCCCACTGTTCGTTACTGATGAATTTTTCGAGAAGTTTCTACCCTAAAAATACTTCGTCTTCCTGTAGTTCTTGCTGGTGGTGTGCCCACTTGGAGCCAAATCCTTTGACCGTTTTCGGAGGGACAGAACCACAGATATGGTTCTGGTCCTAAGCTGTAGCCAGTGAAGCTGATTATAGATGACGCCTGTAAAATTCGCACTCAGTCGGTCTTTGGACAGGTGATTTCCTGTTGCTGCGACTGACGATGTCGCGTACAGTGTCTGTCAGTATGCTATCCACACAGAGCTAGGCGCCTGGTAGGTCGTTTTCAGTTCGATGGAATCGGCAGACACGGTCCGAGTTTCTGTTACCGTCGAGATCGACTGGAGATTCGCCAGGGGTACAGTAGTTGTGGTATAGGATGAAGGTTAGTTTGCTAGGCACACAATATTAATGATAACGATCTTCGATTACGAGAAGATACGTCCAACAGCTACTGTGTTTCTAATTTGCAGAGCTCGTAAGGGATGTCCGGTTCGGTCGGCGACGAACGCGACCGGGTTGCTGTGCTCCTGAATCGCGCTCGCGACGCCTAACGAGACAGCGGGAGGTGTCGTGCGGCACGGGCAGGCGTGTCGCGTGCGCACGCGAGCTCGCTCCGCGCGCGTCGGAGCGGTGGCAGCGACAGACTGGGGCTGGGGCGCGGCCGAGGACTCGCCCGGCCCTGGGGCCCCCCGGCGCCGCGCCGCGGGCGATGGCCGCACTAGCGTGCCGGCGCGCTGCCCTGAGCTGCACCGGGGACACGCCCGCCGACGGGCTGCGCTCCGCTGGCGCCAGTACGAGCCTCTTCCGGCAGCCCGCCTCCACACTGCCTGCCCTCCACGTCCCGTCAAACTTACGACCTCGTCCTCCATACAGACGATTGTGCGGCGCCGTTAGGGCACAGTCACGCTTCGGCTTCACAGCGGAGCCCGCCATCCGTGTCCCGAAACTTCACCCCGTCATCAAAAACTTCATCCCCTTCACGTTGAACTGTCATTTACAACGCTGCGGCTGTATGTGGAGTAAGCGGAACAGGAAATTTCCTGCCTCAATAACACTCAAAATGGCTCTGAGCAATATGGGACTTAACTTCCGAGGTCATCAGTCGCCTAGAACTTAGAACTACTTAAACCTAACTAACCTAAGGACATCACACACATCCATGACCGAGACAGGATTCGAACCTGCGACCGTAGCGGTCGCGCCGTTCCAGACTATAGCGCCTAGAACCGCTCGGTCACTCCGGCCGGCCAATAACACTCCTTTCTCATTTCTTAAATAATTCCTATTCTAAGTAAAGCAGATGGCGACAGGTGAGAATTGTTTAATAAGTCATGGTTACAAAATACTATCGAGAATTATTTACAGAACAGTGCAAAAACTGGTAGAAGATAACTCCGGGGAAGATCAGCTTAGATTCCGGAGAAATGTAGGAACACGTGAGGCAGTCTGTCCATCCAGATTTATTTTTTCCGTCATATCCCTAAATCGCTTCGGAAAAGGCGGAATGGTCGGCCGACTTCCTTCCCCATCCTTGCCTAATCCGCACGTACGTATGACCTCGCTGTTTGGCCCTTCTCCCAAATCAACCAACCAATCAACAAATTTGGATGGTTCCTTTCAAAGGGCACGGCCGACTTCCTTCCCTAATCCAATGGGCCGATAACCTCGCTGTTTTATCCCCTGACCCAATCAACCAAACACGCCAGGCAGTAATGACCCTACGACTTATCTTACAAGGAAACCCTTGATTTCAAGGGCGCAGAAGGTCAATGATATTTACGGCATTCGACACACCATACAACTACAATTTTGACTGCTAATGATAACAGGGGCGGGACTGGAGACATTCAATGGTCAACACAGCATGAGGCCACGGAGCATAGTTGAACTGCTTAGTCGACGGGTAACTGACAACAGTTAAAATGTCCCCTTAGAAAAATTTACGAATGACTGTGCTGATAGACCTCTTACGTTATTTGATTTTCAAACAGCTGAGCAAAACTGAACGTACTCAGACATTTCTCTCTTTCCTTATTCTGATCATCACTAAACTGACACACAATATTTTTAGCGCAACGCAATCTGACTTTCAATAATCCCTACAAAAGAATGGCCCTGACTAACAATAACCTATAACTTTCAAGAATCACTTACCTCACAAAACTCTTCGTTACTCGAACTACTGCAATACAGCGAGCGCCAATACTGCCAGCTAAATAAAATATTAAAACTAGTGAAGCCACTAACTACTGATAGGCATAGTTAGCAAATGAAAGATTTTGATAGAGAACAAACGATGTATTTACCTTAATAGTGTTCAAAAGTCATTATATATATATATATATATATATATATATATATATATATATATATATATATATAAATCAGTTCATGACGTCCAGTCTTACAAATTTACTGTCTCTGATGGACACACGTCCAGATCATCCGCTCTCAAAATTCCGCCATCTCACTACCCACATCCACCACTGCTGGCGGCTCACCTCCAACTGCGCAACGCTACGCGCTGTTAACATCCAACTGCCCAGCACTACAATGGCGAATATTCCAACTATGCCAACCAGCCACAGGCTGCACACAGCACAGCCAGTGATTTTCATACAGAGCGCTAGGTGACGTTACCAACATAAATACCTAAACAGCCTACTTACAACTAATCCGCATGGACCGATGACCTCGCTGTTTGGTCCTTCCGCCAAATCAACCAACCAATCAACCAAATGGGGTGGTTCCTTTGAAATGGCACGGCCGACATCCTTCCCTAATCCAATGGGCCGATGACCTCACTGTTTGTTTCTTTAAATGTCAGTCTGCGCACCGGAATTAATCTATCTTGTCCTCACGTTCCCTATGGGAGCGTATGTAGGTACTGGTGGTAGTGTATTCCAAGAATCATCATTCAAGGCCGGTTGTTGAAACTTTTAAGCAAGTATGTGCCGGATAATTAGCGTCTATCTTCAAAAGTCTGACAGTTCCGTTCTTGATACCCTACTCTTTATATGTTCAGTATCTCCTGTTATCCTATTTGGTACGGGTTCCACACACTTGAGAAATATTATAGTATGAGTCGCACTAGTAATTCGTAAGCAATCTTCTTGTAGATTAACTGAATTACCCCAATAATCTACTAATAAACCGAAGCCTGCTACCTGCTTTACCCACGACTGGGCCTATATGATCGTTCCATCTCCTATCCCCAGAAAGTGCTACATGCAGGTTTTTTTTTTAGTTGACCGATTCCAGCTGTGACTCTTACATATTATTGCTGCGTTTTTACTTTTTGCGAAAAGGACTGTTTTTAATTTATGAACATTTAAAGAAAGTTGCCTGTCTGTGCATCACTTTGATATCTTATCCAGATCTGCCTGAATATTTGTGCAGCTTCTTTCAGACTGTACTTCATGATGGGTAACTGCATAATCTGCACAAAGTCTGAGGAGATTATTAATATGGCCCGCAAAGTCATTAACATGCAACATGAACAGCAAGAGACCCAAAACTCTTCCATGGCGCACACACGCAATTACTTCTACATCTGTCGATGACTCTCTATGCAAGATACCTTGCTGCTTCCTCCCTACCAAGAATCCTCAAACCAGTCACAAACCTCTATTGATATCCTGTACTATTGACCCAAAGCGTAGCCATGGTACTGAGTCAAATGTTTCTCGGACATCGAGAAATATTGCATCTACCTGAGTGTCTCGAGCCATGTTTTTCAGTTATCATGTGAGAAAAGAGCGAGTTGGGTTTCACATGACCGAGGTTTTTGAAGTCCGTGCTGCCTGGCACGGAGAAGGTCTTTCTGATCGAAATATCTCTGAGCTCAGAACATGTTCTAAGATTCTAGAACAAATAGAAGTAAAGGATATTTGATGGTACTTTCCTGGATCACTTCTGCCACCCTTCTTGTGACCTACGCTTTCTTTCAACTGTTGGCCATGGTTTTTTGTTTAAGGAGATCCACGGAGTGGCGGCGCGGTTAAAGGCGCTTCAGTCTGGAACCGCACGACCGCTACGGTCGCAGGTTCGAATCCTGCCTCGGGCATGGATGTGTGTGATGTCCTTAGGTTAGTTAGGTTTAAGTAGTTCTAAGTTCTGGGGGACTTATGACCCCAGCAGTTGAGTCCCATAGTGCTCAGAGTCAGCCAGCCAAGGAGATCCACAATAGATGTTAGTTAAAAAAGGGGCTAAGTCATTCGAACATTGGGTATAGAATTTACACTCCTGGAAATGGAAAAAAGAACACATTGACACCGGTGTGTCAGACCCACCATACTTGCTCCGGACACTGCGAGAGGGCTGTACAAGCAATGATCACACGCACGGCACAGCGGACACACCAGGAACCGCGGTGTTGGCCGTCGAATGGCGCTAGCTGCGCAGCATTTGTGCACCGCCGCCGTCAGTGTCAGCCAGTTTGCCGTGGCATACGGAGCTCCATCGCAGTCTTTAACACTGGTAGCATGCCGCGGCAGCGTGGACGTGAACCGTATGTGCAGTTGACGGACTTTGAGCCAGGGCGTATAGTGGGCATGCGGGAGGCCGGGTGGACGTACCGCCGAATTGCTCAACACGTGGGGCGTGAGGTCTCCACAGTACATCGATGTTGTCGCCAGTGGTCGGCGGAAGGTGCACGTGCCCGTCGACCTGGGACCGGACCGCAGCGACGCACGGATGCACGTCAAGACCGTAGGATCCTACGCAGTGCCGTAGGGGACCGCACCGCCACTTCCCAGCAAATTAGGGACACTGTTGCTCCTGGGGTATCGGCGAGGACCATTCGCAACCGTCTCCATGCATCTGAGCTACGGTCCCGCACACCGTTAGGCCGTCTTCCGCTCACGCCCCAACATCGTGCAGCCCGCCTCCAGTGGTGTCGCGACAGGCGTGAATGGAGGGACGAATGGAGACGTGTCGTCTTCAGCGATGAGTGTCGCTTCTGCCTTGGTGCCAATGATGGTCGTATGCGTGTTTGGCGCCGTGCAGGTGAGCGCCACAATCAGGACTGCATACGACCGAGGCACACAGGGCCAACACCCGGCATCATGGTGTGGGGAGCGATCTCCTACACTGGCCGTACACCACTGGTGATTGTCGAGGGGACACTGAATAGTGCACGGTACATCCAAACCGTCATCGAACCCATCGTTCTACCATTCCTAGAACGGCAAGGGAACTTGGTGTTCCAACAGGACAATGCACGTCCGCATGTATCCCGTGCCACCCAACGTGCTCTAGAAGGTGTAAGTCAACTACCCTGGCCAGCAAGATCTCCGGATCTGTCCCCCATTGAGCATGTTTGGGACTGGATGAAGCGTCGTCTCACGCGGTCTGCACGTCCAGCACGAACGCTGGTCCAACTGAGGCGCCAGGTGGAAATGGCATGGCAAGCCGTTCCACAGGACTACATCCAGCATCTCTACGATCGTCTCCATGGGAGAATAGCAGCCTGCATTGCTGCGAAAGGTGGATATACACTGTACTAGTGCCGACATTGTGCATGCTCTGTTGCCTGTGTCTATGTGCCTGTGGTTCTGTCAGTGTGATCATGTGATGTATCTGACCCCAGGAATGTGTCAATAAAGTTTCCCCTTCCTGGGACAATGAATTCACGGTGTTCTTATTTCAATTTCCAGGAGTGTAATAGAGATTCAATGGTACTCTGGAATTTTGTCCAATTTTAACGATTTCAGCTATTTCTCAATACTTCCGTCACTAATATCTATTTCATCGATCTCTTCAGTGGTACGAGAATTGAATAGGGCAATAGCGCTGAGTTCACCTCTGCAAAGGAACATTAGGCAACTGAGTTAAGCATTTCTGCTTTTGCATTGCTACCTACAATTTCGGCTCATGCCTCGTGCGAGCTGCACACCACTTTCGGTATCACTATCAATCTTTACGTACGACCAGAATGTCTTTGTCTTCTGTGGATGATGTTTCGACAACATTCTGCTATGGCAGTTACTGAAGGCTTCACGCATTAGCATTTAGATAACCAAATGTGTTTCATTCAGCATCTCTCCACCTACAACCCCTTGCCGTATTTTATATCTGTTATGCAGCAGTCTCTTTTTCTTTAGATGTTTCCTCACTTCCACTACATACAGCGGAGGATCCCTCCCATCATTATGTGTTCTGTTGGGTATATATCTATCCCTTCTACGGTTAAATATTATTTTAATCTGGAGCCACAGTTCCTCTGCATGCTCCTATCCTGAGCTAAAAGTTTAAAGTTGCTCACAAAGATATAACACTATTGCTTCTTTGCCTAGTTTGTTGAACATATAATTCTTTCTACTTGTTATAGTTGCACATTTCTAAAATTTGTACTCTCTTCCTTATGTGAACACAATCGTTTCTTTTGGTGTACTTGAGGCAGCTCACAAGAGTGCTGTGAGAGGTGAAGTGAGGAGCAGGTGAAGCAGGCCTTATTTTTCTCTGCCTCGTGATGGCTGGGTGTTGTGTGCTGTCCTTAGGTTAGTTAGGTTTAAGTAGTTCTAAGTTCTAGGGGACTGATGACCATAGCTGTTAAGTCCCATAGTGCTCAGAGCCATTGGAAGCAGGCCTTGATCTAAGTCATTTGCGAATTCCTCCTCCCCCCTCCCCCCGCCAACCCAAACAAAACGAAAAAATAAATATCGCCTTAGTACGAACATCACGCCAAAATAAATACAAATCTTTTCTTAAAAACTGACGTTCTGTTCATCTTTTTTGTTCACTAAAGTTATAGGAATATTCTTCCCGTTTGTATTCAAATTTAATACACACTGTTTTCGCAACTCGTGTTGTCATAGCACTCCGGGAAGATGGTTGCTACATTTGATGTTTGTCTGAATCAGCGTGCTGTTATAGAGTTACCGTGTTATGAGAACGAGAAAGTGACAAACATTCTCAAAAAATTGGAGGAGTGGTGTGGTGATGACGCTGTTAATCATATTACAGTTAGCCTTTGAGCAAGTATTTTATTTGGTGAAAGTGGGCACGTGTAACGGTACGTCACATAAATATTGACATTTTTATCGGTTGTAAACCGCAGTTAAAGTATTTTATGAATATAATTAGTGTAAAAGATATAGTTAATGTTCTTGAAACAACCGATATGCAGCGATAATTTAAGAGTAGCATCTTTATTTAATGTCTTTGAAAATAAAAAAGGATCGAAAGAGACGTGATTGTACGGCCGAGGAGGAAGGACGTATTTTATGGTACACACACTGTTTTGTTTCGCGATACGGAAGGAAGCCATTGAGTGGCTACAGATATTTTATGTCAGTTATTCTGTATTATGCTAAAATAAATTATTATTGTTATCACAAAATGAATTTCCTTGTAACAGTTGTCACCTCAAATGCTCGCAGTGGCTAATTATTTTTAATAAGCACTTTTTTCAGTAATTTGTGCTGCGGGAAGCTTATCTTCTGATGCAGCCTCTGGTCGGCCATTACGCGCCGAAGTATTAATTTATTTTTCAAAGTGTTAACAGTAAATGTCCATGCGAGAGATTTCATTGTAAGAACCTTTCTAAATTGCAACAGACAATTAATTTACGTTAAATTTCATTTTTTTTAAATTATACAGATTCCACGAGTTCAGTAAGTTTTATCTTGGCCGCTCCACGGCGACAATCGAAATTCTCTCGAGCCTTGCTTTGCAATCAATAAATAGAAATTAACAAAATTACATTCAGTTCAGTTTACGGCAACTATATTTCAGTCACCACTTTCAAAATCTAAAGTTGGCACATGAATAACAGCAGCCCTTCAAGAACCCGTTTCATATTTACTAATGCACGTAAGTAAAAGTGATAAGAAAAGATAATATCCCTGAGAGAAAGAATCATGCTCTAACAAAAGAAAAATTCACGATGATAAATTAAAAATAAAAATATATGAAATATAAATATGATTTTTGTACATGTATGACGTCACAAATGGCACCGACGTCACACACGACAATAGTAGCGACCTCCCTCACAGTGGCAGACTGAGCACTGCACAGACTTCTGATAATGTGCACTCTCTTCACAGCCTTATTTTGGCCGACAAATGCGTAACAGTGAAAGAACTATCGGTCCGAGTCGAAGTTGGAGAAGCGGGTGTGCGCAGATACAGAGGCAGTTGAAGTTGAGAAAGATTTGCGAGATCAGAAATATTGAGTAGAAACGTCGAAACAGCCATGTTCTTGCTCCGTGCGATTGTCATCTCTTCGGTAAACTGAGTAAATCTCTGCGGGAAATGAAATTTGAAGTGGATGATTCCCCTGTGACGGCTGCTGAACCATGCCTCACATGAGCTAGTCCTGAGCGTGCATGGATAAAGGCCTTAGTTCAACTGAAAGGGACGGTGATTATGTGGAAAAATGGCACGTTGTCTCTCTAGAACGTATCTATATACTGTGAAAATATCAAATGTGTGTAAAATAAAGTGGACGTTTAAAAAAAAAAAAAAAAACGTGAATTTCTTTTTGAGTGATCCTCGTAGTGGACATATTGTTAGCTTGTTTCGTTGTTCGCCGTTACTCGTCTCCCACTTCCCTTTCCTACTTACGTTCGACACCGATGTCGAAAATGACAATTCTAGTAAAACGTATATGCACATATCAAATCCCAATTGTAAACAAAAAACGTACAAGAAAAACCCTACTTCTGGCGATGTTTTACTTGAATAAAACGAATCGATTATCCTGACGAAAAAACGGATATCACTAGCTGCATGCACAGTACCAACGTTAATAAATTATTTATACTGAAGCTACTGATACCATACAGACATAAACGGAAAAATTGACATTTATTATTCAGTATGCATCTCGAAGGTGAGACGATTAAATGTATTTGCATCGTTCGTATCTGATCAGATCAATGGACGGTGCAAGAGGATGGTGGAGTGTGGATCGCAACAGTCTTCTGTTAATTTAAAGGAGTTCAATAAGATAAAAAAGATGACTATGGTAGCATATTGTCCTGCAGAAGCAGTTAGTGAACCGGTTTCGAAACTATACAGAGAAATTCAGTTTAGCTGTGTGAGAACTTCCCTAGGGGCAATGCGTACCACATCAACAAATGCATTGTTAATTGAAACTGCAGAAATGACGAACGCCTGACGATTGAAATGAATGACAATGGTATACGCAATTTGATCAAAAATATTCTGACATCTGTGAGTGGGCATTAATATCGTTGTGTCCATCCTTCGCCTGTATGTCGGCTTGAATTCTGCTGGGGGCGCCTTCAGTGAGTTGTATTTACGCATCCCATTCATCCCCAAGAACCAGAGACTGTAGTGAAGTTGAACGCTGGGACTTGCAGTAAACGTCCCATCTCATCCCAAATGTTCTGGGCAGGCCAGCGCATTTCACTAGTTTTACTGCCCGTAAACCATTGCCTAGAAGATCTTGCTTTCTGAGAGGGTGCATTGTGACGCTGGTACATTCATCGTCTCCGAAATGTTGCTCTACTAAACGCAGTACACAGTGTCGTAAAATGTGTTCAAATCCTTTCGCATTGAGTGCTTTCTAAAGCGCAATAAGGAGACCACACTCTAACGACGAAAAACACCGCCATGCTTTAATACCACCTCATCCGCATTTCACTGTTGGCACTACACTTGATGCCAGTTAACGTTCCCCAGACTTTCGCCAAACCTAAGACCTCTCATCGGTTTGCCACCAGGCTACTCCAAATCAGTCATTTACTCGAAACACTCCTTTCCCGTCGACCACTGTCCAGTGGGACCGCTCTTTGTATCGCCTCAAGCGTCGCTAAGCGTTGCCTACAGAAATGGTGGCTTATAAGGAACTGCCCAAGGATAGTACCCCGTTCTTTTTAACTCAGCACGCATAGTCATTGTGCTGACGGGACTGCTAATATTATTTTGGAATTCGAGTGATTTCTTCCACTCATTTTACGAGATTTTTACAATCACCGTCTGCATTGCTCTAAGGCGACTCTCCATCAGTTTTGAAACTTTACAGGGGTTGAACGTACCTGATAGATTTGTTATTCAACTGACATCTGATGACTAGTCGAAGTTCGAAGTCACTGACCTCTCTTGACGTAACCATTGAGCTGTTGCTGCTCCTCTATTGACAAGGCAACACTCCCCACCACCTTTTATACTGACGGGTCTGCTTCTCCTGATATCTAGTGGTCTATTCTGCGTTACATAGGAGTTTCCAGATACTTTTCATCAGTTAGTGCACGAGTGTCCTTCATATTTGAATAGCTCCTTAGCAACTAGTTTCTTTAAATATTTATTACAGATTGAGACGGAAACATGCAACTTTGCGTATGGTTAAAAAATGGTTCAAATGGCTCTGAGCACTATGGGACTTAACATCTATGGTCATCAGTCCCCTAGAACTCAGAACTACTTAAACCTAACTAACCTAAGGACAGCACACAACACCCAGTCATCACGAGGCAGAGAAAATCCCTGACCCCGCCGGGAACCGAACCCGGGAAACTTTGCGTATGGATTGACGACAGATAGCTAGCTCATCAGTCAGTTTAGTTTTTAATGATATGCATACACTGCACATGTATTCTCAATGGTTATGCGCCATTAACCAGATGAAACTCTCAGAGTTTTCATGAGGGACTGGTGCAGTTCTTTGGTTACTAGAGTCACTTTAGGAACGGTGGAGGTGCAGATTTCACCGGGTTCACCAAGTTTAGGTTTCCCGTGAGTTTTGTATACCGCTTAATTAAAGTGTCGGAATGGTTTCTTTATTAAGGATACGGCCAGTGTCCTCAGCCACTCTTCTCCATTCGAGGTTATATATCGTGTCTAATGACTTCATCGACGACTGGACGTTATATCTTCATTCCTTCTTTCCTTAACTCTATCGTTAGTGTTTCTCTTGTTATGAACCCAACCCACGTAGGATGTTTGTAACTGAGCAAAAAAATGGTTCAAATGGCTCTGAGCACTATGGGACTTAACATCTATGGTCATCACTCCCCTAGAACTTAGAACTACTTAAACCTAACTAACCTAAGAACATCACACACATCCATGCCCGAGGCAGGATTCGAACCTGCGACCGTAGCGGCCACACGGTTCCAGACTGTAGCGCCTTTAACCGCTTGGCCACCCCGGCCGGCGTAACTGAGCAGGGAATAGTTGTAGTGAGTAATGTAGCAATCAAAGTCACAGCCAAAGTCGACTTGGATCCATGCGTTATTTTCTCTGGTTGCGGTGATCCGTAGCGGATCTGACGACAGAGTAAAATTCTGCTGCAGATACCAATCGTTTGGAGCACACCATTCATCCAACATTGATCATGATCTTCCTCACCACACGACCGCTATTTGTTCTTATGTGGACCAAGCCGCGTCGTGAGTTACGATTGAAATGGGGATGGATTCATCGAGATTGAACTGTGGAGCAATGGAAACGTGATACCTGATCAGACGAATCATGTTTCTTTCACAAACAGGTCGATGGTATGAAACTTCCTGGCAGATTAAAACTGTGTGCCGGACCGAGACTCGAACGCGGGACCTTTGCCTTTTGCGGGCAAGTCCTCTACCACCAGAGCTACCCAAGCACGACTCACGCCCCGTCCTCACAGCTTTACTTCTGCCAGTACCTCGTCTCCTACCTTCCAAACTTAACAGAAGCTCTCCTGCGAAGGAGGTAGGAGACGAGGTACTGGCAGAAGTAAAGCTGTGAGGACGAAGCGTGAGTCGTGCGTGCTTGGGTAGCTCAGTTGGTAGAGAACTTGCCCACGAAAGGCAAAGGTCCCGAGTTCGAGTCTCGGTCGGCGCACACAGTTTTAATCTGCCAGAAAGTTTCATATCAGCGCACACTCCGCTGCAGCGTGAAAATCTCATTCTGGAGGTCGATGGCAATTTCCAGATAGATCACCATAAAGCTAAACGGGTGTTCGAAACATGCAACGAACCACGGACCCAGGCCCGTGGGTTCAGTATTATGGTATGGAGAACATTCTTCTCGCCCTCCGTGGGACCTGTGGTTGTAGTGGAAGGCACCACAACAGCTATCGAGTGCGTGAACACTATTGCGGACCACCTGCGTCCGCTCATATTTGATGTCTTCCCCGACAGCGAAGTCATCTTCTGGCAGGATGACTGTCTGTGTCACAACAGTCGTGCTGACTGATTTGAGGGACATGATCGTGAACTGCTGTTGAGGTTTCGACCACCAGATTCGTCCTATCTGAATGCAATGGAACATCCTGGGACGCTATTGGGTGCTAGCTTCAGGTCTACAAGCCACCAACTCATAATGTACGGGAAATGCGTAACTTCTGCAGAGACATGTGCAGGCACAGACTTCCGAAAACCTGCCAAGGACTTTCTGAAACCGTGGCACGCAGAGTCGCTGCCGTATTGCGGCTCGAAGGTGGACCAACACGCCATTAATCAGGTGGTCATAAAGTTTTGGCTCATCAGTGAAGCTGCTGACACACGCACGCCATTCCCTCGCTTACCTGCCAACAACGACGTGTGTCTACTTTCGGAACCACATTGTTACTGATCAACAATTTCACCTATCGTTACAATACTAAGCTCTCTTCCTCTTCAATGTAACTACAGCTACTTAAACTTTTCTATACTAATATGCAATTTCGGACAAGACTTTATTCTTTGCATTAACAAATTACAACATTTTTAATTTTTGGTTGGAACAACGTTCTCAACGAAGCGCACTTCCCCAGAGATAAAAAAATGTGGTTCCCTTCCCCTGATTCCGACCAAGTTTCCCGGGAGGTTATCCCTTGGTCGTAAGGCGTATCCATGAACTGGTAAGTGCCTCCCACTCATTCCCAGTTGGGATTCCCCATTTGCCCCACCATCACATCGTCTGATGTCCGCCCCGATAGCTGAGTGATCAGCACGACGAAATACCATCCTTAAGGGCCCGGGTTCGATTCCCCGCTGGGTCAGAGATTTTCTCCGCTCAGCGTCTGGGTGTTGTCTTCATTGCATCCGCATCAAGACGCAAGTCGCCGAAGTGGCGTCAACTGAATAGACTTGCACTAGGCGATCCGTCTACCAGACGGGAGGCCCTAGCCACACGACACTGCACTGTGGTCTCCTCATATAACTCGAAGCAATAAATGGGATGTAGAGTACATTTATGGCTCACCAAACTCGGGGTAGTTTTATTGAGCATCTGATTGTAACACTCGGCAGCAAACATTTACACACACTTGATAGCTTGAGGGTAGTTCTCTACCGGTGATCAATACTATCTTTGTGAGATGTTTCAAAATGTAATTTAATCTGGAATAAAACGATGATAATTAAGAAGCTGCATGTGTTAAAATCTAGAATCACAACTTACTGAATTTTATAAGCATTAAAATATAAAACTACTGCAAACTTTTCAAAATACACGAATTTCTTCTGTCTTAGGCATCTCTATGAGAGCTCTGTGTCACCTCTTTTGTCTAGCTGTGAACTGTGGGCGGAAGGAATGAAGATTAAGCTTCAACGCCGCGTGGACGACGATGTAGTTGGAGACCGAGCACAAGCTGAGGATTGGAGAAGAATGCTGAAGGAAATCAGCCTTGGTCTTCTCAAAGTAACCGTCCCAGCTTTACGGAAATCTCGAAAAATCTAAATCAGGATTGCCGAACGGGGATTTGAATCGTCATTCTCCCTTATACGACTCCAGTGCTTTACCGTTGTGCAATCTCGTTTGGTGTAAATGTGGAAAACGTTGTAAAGGGGGACTGCTTATTTTGATCAGACTTTTACAGAAGGCTGCGCAGTGAGGTTATCATCTCGTCGTGTCGGTTGTGGCTTTTTAGGTAAACGGCTTCTGGTCATTAGGAGAGAAGCCAGTGAAGTGCGTTTGTTGTAGCAAACAGCTTCTATCCCTCGTGCTGAGGTTAAAATGAAGGTCCCTTCCACGACTTTTAATACACTCTATTCGTTGCGTCGGACCAATTCTTCGTCAGAGCACAGCATTTCATGGTCTCTCGTTTCTCAGAAGCAATACTAAGTGACATCTCATCAGACAACGGGCGCCAGACGAGTCAATGTCGGAAACACACATGCGACAGGCGGATAGAGACCTACATGGAACAGCGTGGGAACTATCGTGCTACTGGAAAGCAACTTGCTGGCTGTGTAGCGGAACATGACCGGTTCTAGCAGAACACAACAATGAGGTAGAATGGGCTTGTTTCAAGTTCTTGGCGTATTTCATGATACTGATTCCCTCTGCCGCTTTAGGTGTTATTCGGTTCCTACTGATTCGTTAGAGTGTTCTTCTCTGACACAGTCACAGGCGAGGGTTCTGTACGTCTCTTAAGAGTGGTAGGACGACAAACGGGCCGACTGGGAGCAGGAGAGGCACCACAGGACATTTTATTTTTACTGTCTACACTTTTACAAATAAATTCATAAAACCTTGTCAGCATGACCAGGAAGGATTCAGGATTCACACTCATAGCAGTGGAAGTGCAAAATAAATTTTTTTTTAGATATGAAATTTCATCATTTTTTCACTGACTGTTGGCTGCATTTGTTGCTATAGGTACATTTTTCTTCACAACTAAGAGAGATTCTTTGATGAATTTTGCACAGCATACAAACCATACTTACAGCTGTATGAAACTCTATAATTTTCCAAATCTATTAATATCTGTGGTAAAAATTGAGATAATTAATTACAAAATTTGATTTTTTCCTAAACATAAAGTTTAAAATGTAACAGCTCATTCATTTTTTCATAAATTAAACAGATTCTAGAGTTTCATACACCTGTAGGTATGGTTTGTATGCTGTGCAAAATTCATCGAACAGTCTCTCTTACTTACGAAGAAAAGTGTACCTATAGCAACAAACGCAGCCAATAGTAAATGAAAAAATGATGAAATTTCACATGTAAAAAAAATATTTTGTTATGTTTTTGAACTTCCGCTGCTAGGAGTGTGAATCCTGAATCCTTCCTGGCCATGCTGACAAAGTTTTATGAATTTATTTGTAAAAGTATAGACAGTGGAAATTAAAATGTCCTGTGGTGCCTCTCCTGCTGCAAGTCGGCCCGTTTGACGTCCTACCCCCCTTAATCTCTTCGGATGTGTTTGGAAACAATTTCTGTCCTTCGTCTTTGATGCTAACTGCCAACATCGATAGTAAAAATTCTCTTAAATTCATCCACGTCAAATGTAATCGTTTTTGCGAAGCATGTAACTGACCCGCTTTCCTAGCCATGGTGACAAGCAGTGGACCTTAACGGACGTTTCAGTTTGCGCAGAGTCGAAGGCCCCAATATGACAATGAAGTTAAATCGCATGGATTTATAACTGTGTTTGCATTGTAAACCTAATGTAAATCTATACACTATACTGCGGGAGGCAATTACCATCAATATTAGGTATTTTATCTCTTACTCCGTCCTCGAAAGGAGCAACGGAAAAATCGACTCTTTGTGCCCTTGTAAAGTCTTACATCTATGAATGGCGTTCAGTAAATAATGCAACACTTTTTTTCTCGGCCAGTTTCGGTTGAAAAAAAGCGGGTTTTGTTGTGGTACAACGTGAAATATCCTCGCTGCAGCTCCTACAGTTTCATGAAGTTTCGATAGATGGCAGCGCTATACGTAGTCCTCAAAATGGCGTCTGTAACAGAAGTGCATTCCAAGCAGAGAGTTGTCACTGAGTTTCTTTTGGCAGAAAACCACAGCATCGCAATTACTTACAGGTGCTGGAAGAAGGTCCACGGAGACCTGGGAGTGAACAAAAGGATGGTGAGTCGTCGGGCGAGGCGTCCGTCATCAACGCAACAAAATCCCGCAAATCTGTCGAGTCTCCTGCGTGCCGACCGGCCACATACAGCTGTGACTCCTGTAACGTTGGAATGTGCGGAAATTCTCATTCGCGGTGATCGACGGATCACAATCAGACACCTCGCTGCTCAACTAGACGTTTCTTTCGGCAGCGCTGACACACTCGTCCACTCAGGGGTGTGTGCCCGCTTCGTTCCTCGCTGCCTAACAGAAGACCATAAAAGAGCATCTGCCTGGTCCAATGAATGATGCACTCCACGAGAAGCAGTACGTAGATGATAGGGACTTTATTGATGCAGCAAGACGTTGACTTCGACGTCGACCAGTGGAGTGGTACCATGCCGGCATACAAACCGTCCAAGTAAGGTGGCGTAACGCAGTCGCACTGAACGGAGATTATGGTGAAAAACGGGATTTTGTACCGAAAGGGTGGGGAATGTTATGTTGTAGTGGAATCCTGAAGGAAACCAGCCTGTTTTCAGAAAGAAACGTTTTCCATTACTTACTGAACGCCCTTCCTATATCCACATCTGCATGACTGTTCTGCAGTTCACACTTAAGAGCCTGAGAGAGTACATGTAACCAGTTTCACTCTATTACTCTACCGTTCCACTCTCGGACAGTTCGCATGAAGAGAACACTTACACTAATTAATGACTGCCGCTTGAAGTCGTGTATCACATCCGTGACACTCTCTCCCCTATTTCGCAACAATGCAAAACGACCTTCCCTTCTTTGAACTTTTTGGATGTCCTCCGTCAATCCTATATGTTAAGGAACCCATACAGCACAGCAGTACTATAGCAGAGGGCGGACAAGTAGTCTGTCTAGTAGATCCGTTGCATCTTATACGTGTTCTGCCAATAACACACAGTTTTTGGTTTGCCTTCTCCACAATATTATCTATGTGATGGTAAAAATGAAATTGCTCGTAATTTTAATTCCTAGGTATTTAGTTGAATTAACAGCCTTTGAATTTGTGTAGTCTACTGTGAAACCGAAATTAACAGATTCCTCATATTTTTTATTACGTGGGGTCAACTGCCCCCATTCGCACTATACAGATATCTTTTTTAAATAATTGTGCGCCTGATTCTGATCATCTGTTGACTTTACTAGACGGTAATTGACAGCATCATTCGCAAACAATCTAAGATGGCTGCTCACATAACCTCCTAAATAATTAGCATATATTACGAACAGCAGAGTGCATATAACGCCTCCTTGAGGAACGACAGCCAACACTTCTGTTTTAGTCGATAGCTTTCCGTCAGTTACTCGAACTATGGCCTTGCTGACGGGAAATCAAGAAACTAGTAGCACAATTGAGATGGTACTCCGTACGAATGCAATATGATTAGCAGACGCGTGAGAGGAACGGTATCAAAAGCCTCTTGGAAGTCCAGAAATACGGAATGAATTTGAGAGTCCCTGTCGATTATACGCACTACCTCGTGAGAGTAAACAACTACACTACTGGCCATTAAAATTGCTACACCACGAAGATGACGTGCTACAGACGCGAAATTTAACCGACAGGAAGCAGATGCTGTGATATGCAAATGATTAGCTTTTCAGAGCGTTCACACAAGGTTGGCGCCGGTAGCGATACCTACAACGTGCTGACATGAGGAACGTTTCCAACCGATTTTTCATACACAAACAGCAGTTGACCGACGTTACCTGGTGAAACGTTGTTGTGATGTCTCGTGTAACGAGGAGAAATGCGTACCATCACGTTTCCGACTTCGATAAAGATCGGATTGTAGCCTACCACGATTACACTTTATCGTATCGTGACATTGCTGCTCGCGTAGGTCGAGATCCAATGACTGTTAGCAGAATATTGAATCGGTGGGTTCAGGAGGGTAATACGGAACGCCGTGCTGCATCACAACGGCCTCGTATCACTAGCAGTCGAGATGACAGGCATCTTATCCCCATGGCTGTAACGCATCGTGCAGCTACGTCTCGATCCCTGAGTCAACAGATGGGGACGTTTGCAAGACAACAACCATCTGCACGAGCAGTTCGACGACGTTTGCAGCAGCGTGGACTATCAGCTCGGAGACCATGGCTGCGGTTACCCTTGACGCTGCATCACAGACAGGAGCGCCTGCGATGGTGCACTCAACGACGAACCTGGGTGCAGGAATGGCAAAACGTCATTTTTTCGAATGAATCCAGGTTCTGTTTACAGCATCATGATGGTCGCATCCATGTTTGGCGACATCGCGGTGAACGCAAATTGGAAGCGTGTATTCATTATCGCCATACTGGCGTATCACCCGGCGTGATGGTGAGGGGTCGCCATTGGTTACACGTGTCGGTCACCTCTTGTTCGCATTGACGGCACTTTGAACAATGGACGTTACATTTCAGATGTGTTACGACCCGTGGCTCTACCCTTCATTCGATCCCTGCGAAACCCTACATTTCAGCAGGATAATGCACGACCGCATGTTACAGGTCCAGTATGGGCCTTTCTGGATACGGATAACGTTCGACTGCAGCCCTGGCCAGCACATTCTCCAGATCTCCCATCAATTGAAAACGTCTGGTCAATGGTGGCCGAGCAACTGGCTCGTCACAATACGCCAGTCACTACTCTTGATGAACAGTGGTATCGTGTGGAAGCTGCATGGGCAGCTGTACCTGTACACGCCATCCAAGCTCTGTTTGACTCAATGCCCAGGCGTATCGCGGCTGTTATTACGGCCAGAAGTGGTTGTTCTGGGTACTGATTTCTCAGGATCTATGCACCCAAATTACGTGAAAATGTAATTATATGTCAGTTCTAGTATAATATATTTTTCCAATGAATTCCCGTTTATGATCTGCATTTCTTCTTGGTGTACCAATTTCAACGGCCAGTAGTGTAGTTATGTTTCATAAGAACGATATTTTCTGAATCCGTGCTATCTATGTGTTAGCGTATCGTTTTCCTCGAAGTAACAATTTTGGTATACAATATACGTTCAAAAATCCTATTTCAAATCAACATCAGTGATATGCATCTGTAGTTCATCGGATTATTCCGATTTCTTTTCTTGAGTACTGGCATAACGTGTACAACTTTCTCGTCTAGCGAGTGGTTGTATACGAATTTTAAATGTTGTTGTTGTTGTTGTTTTTATCTTCGGTCCAAAGACCTGTTTGCACACCGTGTCACTCTGTCCTGTGGAAGCTTCTTCATCTCCGAATAACTAGTGCAGTCTACACCCTTGTGAATCTGCTTACTGTGTTCATCTCTTGGTATCCCTTTATAATTTTTACCCACCAAACTTCTTTTCAGCACAAAACTGGTAATCCCTTGATGTCTCAGGAATTGTCCTATCAACAGATCCCTTCTTTTAGTCAAGTTTTGCCACAGACTCTTGTCTCCCCAGTTCTATTCGGTGCTTCCTCATCAGTTACATAAGCAACACATCTAATATTCAGCATTCTTCTGTAGCACCACACTTCAAAGAGCTATATTCTGTTATTGTCTAAATTGTTTATCGTCCATGTTTCACCTACAAACATGGCTACACACCAAACAAATACCCCCAGAAAAGACATCCTGACACTTAAATCTGTATTCCATGTTAACAAATGTGTCTTTTACCGGAAAGCTTTTCTTGCCATTGCCAGTCTACTTTTTATACCCTCCGAACGTCGGCCATCATCAGTTATTTTCAATCAAAATAGCACCTTTAGTGTCTCGTAGCGTAATCTAATTCCGTTGCCGTTACCTGATTTAATTCGACTATATTCCATCATCCTTGTTTTCCTTTTTCTGATGTTAATCTTATATCCTCCTTTCAAGACGCTGTTCATTCAATTCAACTGCTCTTCCAAGCCCTTTTCTGTGTTGTGTCATCGGAAAACTTTTTTATTCGCTGTCCCTGAAATTGAATTTCTACTCCAAATATTTATTTGGTGTCCTTTACTTCTCGCTCAGTGTACAGATTGTATAACATCGGGGTAGGCTACAATCTTTCTCAACTACTGCTTGCCTTTCGTGCCCCTCGACTCTTCTAACTGACCTCTGGTTTCTGTGAAATTTGTAAACATGATGTTTGAGACTTTTCCGTCGTAGTGACTGCTTCATTGGATAACACCTCCTAGTCCGAGCGCTTTTCTAGAGAGCCAGCGCATGTGTTGACGAGTCACTGCAGCTACAGGTCAGTAAGCACCTAAAGATGAGGAGCAGCTGTCTCGTTGAAATATTGTGCAGCTTCCACAACATTATCCAAAGCGACACCCGTGAACCAATGAAGCAAGTTGGAAATAGCCTTTCGCTCCCTGTATTTTACCCTTGCTATTTCAGAATTCCAAAAGAGACTTTTCCAGTCAACACTGTCAAAAGCTTGCTCTAAATCTACAAAGACTCTAAACGTAGGTTTCTTTCCTTAACCTGCACCCATGTCCATAATGAACAGAGCACCTTGAACGATTGGAGATAGGACGTTCATATTCGCAGGACATGTATAGGGGATAGGCAAAATAATGTGAAGACCTGTACTTACTAGGGAATGGTTTATTAATAAGGGGTGGGGCCCCCATTTGCCCGTAATACAGCTGAGTTTCTTCTCGGAATACTGACGTATAATGATTGTACAGTGGATTGTTATTCCACACTTCGATCAGAACCTCTCGTAACTCCTGTAGTGATGAGCGAGGCGGAAATCTGCTCCGGAGTCTGTGCTCCAATACCATCCAAAAAGGATCAACAATGTTCGTTCGGGGACTGTGATGGCCAGAGAAGACACTACAGTTCAATTGCATGCTTGTCATACCACGATTGTACTGTCCTGGCTGTGTGAATGGGTGCATTATCGTCTTGAAATATGGAATCATTGTTGGAGAACCTTGAGGTGCACCAGATAACCTAAAATGTTGACACAATCGTTGACTGTGACACGGCCTTTGAGAGTAATGATGGGACCAGCAGAATACCATGATATGGCTACCCATACCAGCACACTTCCACCTCCATGCTTATTCATTGGAATCAAACAATCAGGATTGTAGGCTTCTTTTGGCGTCTCCGGGCGTAAACCCGGCCCGATGTTGGAAATTATGAAAATGTTGACCCGTCGGACCGTATGACGTGTTTCCATTGATCAGCCGTCCAGGATTTATGCTCCTGACACTATGTTTTAAGCGTTAATGGTTCAAATGGTTCTGAGCGCTATGGGACTTAACATGTGAGGTCATTAGTCCCCTAAAACTTAGAACTACTTAAATCTAATTAACCTAAGGCCATCACACACATCCATGCCCGAGGCAGGATTCGAACCTGCGACCGTAGCGGTTGCGCGGTTCCAGACTGTAGCGCCTAGAACCGCTCGGCCACTCCGGCCGGCCACGCGTCTTTGCGTTGGTTGTCATCACTAATGGCTTCGGTATAGCAGCTCGTCCATGAATATTCGCTTTACGAAGTCCTCGGTGGACAGTCTCGATAAGGCGTCTCGAAAATGGCTATTGAGCTCTGCAGTCATTTTCGCCGCCGTAGTTTTGTGTTGTTTTGACACAAGTCTTGTTAGCGTTCAATGATCTCTGTCATTTAGTTTTGATTTTGGCCCACTATTACGTTTACACGATGACGTCTTTCTATGTTTTGTGTAGGCTGTCATTACCGTTCAGTTTCTCTTGAACCATTCAGTAAGTTGGCTGTCTTGGTTACTGATGCTCCACCTAATCGGGCCCCCACAATCTGCTCTGTTTGGAACTCTGTTGCGTCTTTCATTGCACGTCGTGCTCGGCCTCTGAATGCAAAGACGAAGTGTGCAGTACTCGTAAACAATCTGCACCGCTGCCTAGTCCGTACTGAACACGCACAATCCAGCGCGACACATGCCTTACCTGCATTGTCGACGGTCAAACACAACCATCCCATTACTACCACTGTTCACATTACTTTGCATATCCCCTGTACATTAGTATTTTCTGCAGAGGTGATTAGTATTTGAATCACGTCGGCTTGCGGGTTCAATGTCAATATCAACATCGCGTCACAACACCACCACATACGATAAACTATGCCTGGAGCTCTATTTGTCGCTATAAACCGAAGGCAATGGATCAGTTACTTTGAAAGAGGATGCATTATTGGCGTGAGAGAATGTGATGCACCCACCTGGGAAACTGCTGCACGCGTGGGACGAAGTATTTCGGCAGTGCAACTGGTGTGTGCAGAATGGTTCACGGAAGGCCGTAGAACACGACAAGATGGATCAGGTCGCAACCACCCGGACCACCTCCCGAGAAGGTCGCCACCCCATCTGAGTGGAATTGTAGGACTGATCTGCATATTACTGGTCTCTGGTGCAACAGAGGAACAGTGAAACACATTGTGCACTATCAGGGGTGACAGTCCGACGCTGCTCATTACGGCATGTGCTACCTACGCGTCGTCTACTTCTCCGCGTGTCCTTGACGAATGTGCAGGAACATTCTAGACGGCAATTGTGTATGGAAGGACATAATTGGGGACAGATGTGGCGTCAGATATAGTTTTCGGACGAATCTAGGTTCTGTTCGTTTGAAAATAATGGCCGCATATTGGTTCCCTGTAGAAATCTTCGAACACGCGAGGCAATACTGACCCTACGACTTATCTTAGAAGAAAGATTAAGGAAAGGCAAACCTACGTTTCTAGCACCTGCAGACATGGGGAGTGACGTCACAGTGAATGAATTTGCACAAGACTTGCAGCGCCTACTCAATGCCTTATGTTGTGGTGTGCTATGGGTACAACCACAAATCACAGCTGATGCGTGTCGAGTGTACTGCGACCAGTGTGACGTATGTGAATGACACCCTGCGACCCATAGCCATGTAGCCATGCCCTTTCTGCCCAAGACCCCACACGCCATTTTTCAGCAAGACAATGCACGACCACCCGTTGCTGCACGAACACATGCCTGTTTGGTGTCAGAGGACGTCAGTGTTTTGCACTGGCACGATTGATTACCAGACTTGTCGCCAATCGAAAATTTGTGGGATATGGTGAAATGACGGGTGCAGTGCTTGTCAACCAATGCCAACCACCACAAATGAACTTTGGAACCAGGTAAATGCAGCATGGATGACTATATCACAGGACGCCATTCGCGCCTTACAAGCAACGGCGCATGGTTATCAGGGCTCATTGGGGAAATGTGCCTACTTGGCAACAGGACACATGCTGAAAAAATGTGCAAATGTGTGTGAATTCCTAAGGAACCAAATTGCACAGGTCATCGGTCGCTAGACTTACACACTACTTAAACTAACCTATGCTAAGAGCAGCACACACACCCATGCCCGAGGGAGGACTCGAACCTCCGGAGGAGGGGCATGGCAATCCGTGACAGGGCCACTCCGCACGGCGACATATACTGAATCGATGTGACTGAAATGCTCGTCGTTTCTGCAGAACATACTAACGCACATGTCCTGTGAACATGAACACCCTACCTCTAGTCTTTCGAGATGTTCTGCTGTTTTTGAACGTGAATGTGTCTTGTAAGAGAATTCGTCGAGTCAGTATTGTCTCGCGTGTTCTTACATTTATCCAGAACCCAGAGGGTTCTTCCCAGACGTTGGTTTCTACCAGTTTTTCCATTTGTCTGGATATAATCTGTATTAGTATTTTGCATCCATAACTTATTAATAGTCATGTTAGATAATATTCACTCTTGTCAGCATTTGCTTTCTTTGAAATTGGGATTATGACATTCTTGTTGAAGTCTGAAGGTACTTCGCCAGTCTCACGCAGCTTACAGACGAGATAGAATTGTTTTGTCATGGCCGGATCTCCCAAAACTATCAGTAGTTCTGACGGAATGTCGTCCACTCCAGCTGCTTGTTTCGACTTACGTCTTTCAGTGCTCTCTCAGGTTTTTCTCGCAGTATCTTATCTCTCATCTTATATCGTCCGCGTCCTCTTTCCTTTCTGTAATATTGCCTCCAAGAGCATCTCCCTTGTATAGACCTATTACATACGCCTCCGACCTTTCAGATGACAGTTCTTAGCTGGGGACTGGTTTTCCAGCTGAGCTCCTGACGTTAATACAGCTTCCTCTCTTTTCTCCAAAGTCCTCTTTAACTTTTCTGCAGGCTGCATCTCTTTTCCCCTAGTAAAATATGCTCCTAAATCCTTACATTCTTCACAAAGAAGTTGCGGACACTGTGTTCGAGAGGGCAGCGATTGAAAACAATGATGAGACTGAAAAGTTTTGCCTGACCGGGATTCGAGCACGGGTTTCCCTCTTATCAGGTGGATGCGCTGGCCACTGCGCCATCTGGACACAGCGGTCATCGTAACTGCTCGGACTACCCAAGCCGCCCCCCGTCAGACCCAAATTCTCGACCTATTCACGCACTATGAATATAGTGCCCCTTGCCCATTAGCCTCATTGTTCGCGGCATTTCGCCGAGTCACACCACATATGTATGAGTAAGGCGTGGACGGCCAACGATCTTACCAGAGAGGATGCTCACCAGGCTTCAACTCTCACGGGAGTCTGCGCCATCGTGACGGCAACTGGGTCCTAATGGTTCAATGGCGAGCGCACCTGCGTAGTAGGCAGGAGACCTGGGTTCGATTCTGGTTCAGCACAAATTTTGAACCCTCTGCATTGCCTTAAATCCATGCCCACCCGCAGCCAATGACTGTAATTCCTGTGTGTCTTAATTCAATGTGGTTGCTGGATCAAAATGAGGTCTTTTCTTTCAAACATGTCCGAAAGGACAAACACAACAAATATTGTCATTTTTGCCCTCTAGCCATTCCTGCGTAGCCATTTTGCCCTTCTTGTCAATCTCATTTCTTTAGACGTTTGTTTCCCTTTCGACTGCTTCACTTGACGCATTTTCGTCAGTTAAATTCCACATCTCTCATGATAAACAGGGATTTCTAATACGCCTTGTTTTTACCTCTTTGATCCTCTGCTGCCTACAATGTTTCACCTCTCGTAGAAGCCCATTCGTCTTTATTGTATTCCTTTCCCCCGTGCCGCGCCTAATATTCCTCCAAAACTCTCAACAATTTCTAGTTCTTCCAACTTATCCACATCCCATTTCCTTAATTTTATCCCTTTTTCCAATTTCTTCAGTTTTGATCTACAGCTCACAATCAATAAATTGTGGTCGGAGTCCACACCTTCGTCTGGAAATGTGTTACAGTTTAAAATCTTGTTGAGAAATTTCTGTCTTACCATTATATAATCAACCTGAAACCTTTCGGTGTCTCGTGGTCTTTTCTATGTATACAACCTTCTTCCACTATTCTCAAACCAAGTGTTAGCGATGATTAAATCATATTCTGTACACATTTTACCAGGCGACCTCCTCTTTCGTTCCTTTTACCATGTGTATATTCACCTACTATTGTTCCTTCTCTTCTTCTACTTGCTATCGAGTTCCATCCCACATCACAATTAAATTTTCATCTCCCTTAACTATGTGGATAATTTCATTTATCTCACATTCGCTACCATCACGTGTTCACTATGCAGTTCATAGTAGTTTAGCGGCATTCCTATTTTCTTATTCATTATTAATCCTACCCCTGCATTACCCCTGTTTCATTTTGTTATTTTAACCCTGCATTCACCCTACTAGAAGTCCTGTTCCTCTCCTATCATCGGACTTAACTGAATCCCAAGGTAGCTAAATTCACCTTATCTATTTTAACTTCCGATTAAGGGTATATCATTTCACGATAAGACTTGTAGAACGTCAGTTATATTTCTCCTGATGACGACATCCACCTGAGTGATCTCACCCCGAAATCTGAAAGAGAACTAATTTACCTTCAGAATATATTACCAAACAAGATGCCATCGTAATTTAACAATACAGGAGAGCTGAATGCCTGCGGGAAAAGTAATGGCTGTTGTTTCCCATTGCTTTCAGCTGTTCGGAGCGCCAACACAGCAAGGCCGTTTTTGTTGGTGTTACAAGGCCAGATCAGTCAATCATCCAGACTGTTGCCCCTGCAACTACTGCAAAAGTTGCTCCCCTTCTTCAGGAACCAAAAGTGTGTCTGGCCTCTCTGTAGTCGTTGCACGTACGTTAGAGCTATATGTATCACTGAGGCACGCAAGCCACCCCACTTGCGGAGAGGTCCATGATTCACTGGAGCATCGTAAGTACGAAGCTACTGTATAATTCAGTCTGAAATGAACGTAGTTAGTACACAAACTGGACCAGAAGACTTGCCTTTATTAAGTGGTTTAAACAAATAAGGGAAAGCAGAAAGGTGGAAGGAGTATATAGAAGGTTTATTCAAGGGCGAAGTACTTGAGGACAATATTATGGAAATGGAAGAGGATGTAGATGAAGACGAAATGGGAGATAAGATACTGCGTGAAGAGTTTGACAGAGCACTGAAAGACCTGAGTCGAAACAAGGCCTCGGGAGTAGACAACATTCCATTAGAACTACTGATGGCCTTGGGAGAGCCAGTCCTGACAAAACTCTACCATCTGGTGAGCAAGATGTATGAGACAGGCGAAATTCCCTCAGACTTCAAGAAGAATATAATAATTCCAATCCCAAAGAAATCCGGTGTTGACAGGTGTGAAAATTACCGAACTATCAGTTTAATAAGTCACAGCTGCAAAATACTAACGCGAATTCTTTACAGACGAATGGAAAAACTGGTAGAAGCCGACGTCGGGGAAGATCAGTTTCGACTCCGTAGAAATGTGCGAACACGCGAGGCAATACTGACCTTACGACGCATCTTAGAAGAAAGATTAAGGAAAGGCAAACATACGTTTCTAGCATTTGCAGATTCAGAGGAAGCTTTTGACAATGTTGACTGGAATACTCTCTTTCAAATTCAGAAGGTGGCATGGGTAACATACAAGGAGCGAAAGGCTATTTACAATTTGTACAGAAAGCAGATGGCAGTTCTAAGAGTCGAGGGACATGAAAGGGAAGCAATGGTTGGGAAGGGAGTGAGACAGGGTTGTAGCCTCTCCTCGATTCTATTCAATCTGTATATTGAGCAAGCAGTAAAGGAAACAAAAGAAAAATTCGGAGTAGGTATTAAAATCCATGGAGAAGAAATAAAAACGTTGAGGTTCGCCGATGACATTGTAATTCTGTCAGAGACAGCAAAGGACTTGGAAGAGCAGTTGAACGGAATGGACAGTCTCTTCAAAGGAGGGTGTAAGATGAACATCAACAAAAGCAAAACAAGCTGAGGAAATTAGATTAGGAAATGAGACACTTAAAGCAGTAAAGGAGTTTTGCTATTTGGGGAGCAAAAAACTGATGATGGTCGAAGTAGAGAGGATATAAAATGTATTCTGGCAATGGCAAGGAAAGCGCTTCTGAAGAAGAGAAATTTGTTAACATCGAGTATAGATTTAAGTGTCAGGAAGTCGTTTCTGAAAGTATTTGTATGGAGTGTAGCCATGTATGGAAGTGAAACATGGACGATAAATAGCTTAGACAAGAAGAGAATATAAGCTTTCGAAATGTGGTGCTAAGGGAGAATGCTGATGATTAGATGGGTAGGTCACATAGCTAATAAGGAGGTGTTGAATAGAATTGGGGAGAAGAGGAGTTTGTGGCAGAACTTGACCAGAAGAAGGGATCGGTTGGTAGGACATGTTCTGAGGCATCAAGGGATCACCAATTTAGTACTGGAGGGCAGCGTGGAGGGTAAAAATCGTAGAGGGAGACCAAGAGATAAATACACTAAGCAGATTCAGAAGGATGTAGGCTGCAGTAGGTACAGGGAGATGAAGAAGCTTGCACAGGATAGAGTAGCGTGGAGAGCTCAGGACTGAAGAGCACAACAACAACAAGCTGATTTGCTACACCGAGGATATGTACTTCCAAGATACTTGTGTTGACATCAGTTCTTGACTCCAATGCTGGAATATTTACTTCGTATTCTTTGGTGAAGGAATTTCGGTAAACCATATTTATTAACTCCGCTTTAGTGGCACTGTCGTCAGCAACATTACTGTCGCTATCGCACCGTGTAGGTACTGATTGTATCTTGCCACTGGTGTATGCTACATACGACCAGAATATCTCTTCTGATTTTCTGCCAGATTTGAAGACAGAGTTTCATTGTGGAAACTATTAGAAGCGTCTCTCATTGAAGTTCGCACTAAATTTCGATCTCTGTAAACCTCCACTAATAACTCTTTATCTTGTTCGGACAACCCCTTTGCGAGATACAATGCTTGGACAAAAATATGGAGAGAGATATACCTGCCTGAACATAAATGCGATGCTAACCAAGCCTCCTGGTTGCACTGTTCCGTTTGACCACGAACCGTAGCTGTACGACGTCTTCAATACGTCGTGTCAGCCGCAGTCAATAAATAAATAAATAAAAATAAAAAATACAATAAAATCGTAGCTAATTAAATTCGATCGTGGTGCTATTATGGTGGGTGTTTTCTTAATGGAAGTAGCCGAAGTGTTCGGTGTTTCAAGACGAACCGTTTCGGAGATTTATACCGCGTATAGGAAGAGCGGAAAACACGTGCTAAATCATAACCCGGGTGAAAGGGTGTTGAGTGACCGTGACAGACGTTCACTGAAGAGGACTGTCACGATATACACTCCTGGAAATGGAAAAAAGAACACATTTACACCGGTGTGTCAGACCCACCATACTTGCTCCGGACACTGCGAGAGGGCCGTACAAGCAATGATCACACGCACGGCACAGCGGACACACCAGGAACCGCGGTGTTGGCCGTCGAATGGCGCTAGCTGCGCAGCATTTGTGCACCGCCGCCGTCAGTGTCAGCCAGTTTGCCGTGGCATACGGAGCTCCATCGCAGTCTTTAACACTGGTAGCATGCCGCGACAGCGTGGGCGTGAACCGTATGTGCAGTTGAAGGACTTTGAGCGAGGGCGTATAGTGGGCATGCGGGAGGCCGGGTGGACGTACCGCCGAATTGCTCAACACGTGGGGCGTGAGGTCTCCACAGTACATCGATGTTGTCGCCAGTGGTCGGCGGAAGGTGCACGTGCCCGTCGACCTGGGACCGGACCGCAGCGACGCACGGATGCACGCCAAGACCGTAGGATCCTACGCAGTGCCGTAGGGGACCGCACCGCCACTTCCCAGCAAATTAGGGACACTGTTGCTCCTGGGGTATCGGCGAGGACCATTCGCAACCGTCTCCGTGAAGCTGGGCTACGGTCCCGCACACCGTTAGGCCGTCTTCCGCTCACGCCCCAACATCGTGCAGCCCGCCTCCAGTGGTGTCGCGACAGGCGTGAATGGAGGGACGAATGGAGACGTGTCGTCTTCAGCGATGAGAGTCGCTTCTGCCTTGGTGCCAATGATGGTCGTATGCGTGTTTGGCGCCGTGCAGGTGAGCGCCACAATCAGGACTGCATACGACCGAGGCACACAGGGCCAACACCCGGCATCATGGTGTGGGGAGCGATCTCCTACACTGGCCGTACACCACTGGTGATCGTCGAGGGGACACTGAATAGTGCACGGTACATCCAAACCGTCATCGAACCCATCGTTCTACCATTCCTAGACCGGCAAGAGAACTTGCTGTTCCAACAGGACAATGCACGTCCGCATGTATCCCGTGCCACCCAACGTGCTCTAGAAGGTCAACTACCCTGGCCAGCAAGATCTCCGGATCTGTCCCCCATTGAGCATGTTTGGGACTGGATAAATAAAATGGAAATGTCGTGTGGCTAGGGCCTCCCGTCGGGTAGACCGTTCGCCTGGTGCAGGTCTTTCGATTTGACGCCACTTCGGCGACCTGCGCGTCGATGGGGATGAAATGATGATGATTAGGACAACACAACACCCAGTCCCTGAGCGGAGAAAATTTCCGACCCAGCCGGGAATCGAACCCGGGCCCTTAGGATTGACAGTCTGTCACGCTGACCACTCAGCTACCGGGGCGGACGTGGGACTGGATGAAGCGTCGTCTCACGCGGTCTGCACGTCCAGCACGAACGCTGGTCCAACTGAGGTGCCAGGTGGAAATGGCATGGCAAGCCGTTCCACAGGACTACATCCAGCATCTCTACGATCGTCTCCATGGGAGAATAGCAGCCTGCATTGCTGCGAAAGGTGGATATACACTGTACTAGTGCCGACATTGTGCATGCTCTGTTGCCTGTGTCTATGTGCCTGTGGTTCTGTCAGTGTGTATCTGACCCCAGGAATGTGTCAATAAAGTTTCCCCTTCCTGGGACAATGAATTCACGGTGTTCTTATTTCAATTTCCATGAGTGTATAAGGAGACAAAAGATCTGAAAGTCCCTGAAGAACTGAATGTTACACTCGCGAACCCGCCGCGTGTTCTTGGGCGCCTTGCCACGGTTCGCGCGGCTCCCCCCCCCCCCCCCCCCCACCATCGAAGTTCGAGTCCTCCCTCGGGCGTGGGTGTGTGGGTGGGTGTTGTTCTTGGCATAAGTTAGTTTAAACAGTGTGTAAGTCTAGGGACCGATGACCTCAGCAGTTTGGTCCCATAGGAACTTACCACAAATTCTCCTCGCGAACCCTCTCAGTACCAAAACAACACTGAGGGAGCTCCGTTACCTGGGAATCGCAGGGCGAACTGAATTCCAAAACCAGTCATCGGTGAACCAAATGTCGTTAACACGAAAACGTGGCGCTGAAACAATGAAACCTGGACTGTGGAGCGATGGAAGAAAATAATTTGGTTGCGCGAGTCCTGTTTCTCACTGTTTCTTACTTGTGGACGAGTTTACGTCCCAAGATTGAAATATGGAGGCGGTTCGGTGATGGTATGGACAGTCATATCGTGGGCGCCTTGGTTACTCTGTAAGATCGCTTTGCTGGCTACGATTATGCGACCATTTTGGCTGATCAGGTTGTAACCACCCCATTACTAATCGGTCTATCCTGCTTGCGATATAAAATATGACCGTGGATCGCGTGTATACCTAATGGAATTTTTCTAATTGGGTAAGGCTATCTTTCCCGAAGAAATAATATCGATAAGTAGGAGGAAAGTGCACAACCGATCTTTCTAATAGAAAAGTCTACTACAAATAAAAAAGTAATTAAACCGCACAGGACTACAATTTGGAAAAATGGAAGTTATTTTGTGCATTCACTCACGAACAACACTGGACAGAAAAGGGGTACCACTGATCATGAATCCAAAAGTTACACTAATGAACGAAAAGGAAATAATTACGATCGTCAACCCACTAGGGCGATTTACATTCAAAATCCTGTACAAGATGATGGGAAACAAAAACATGTATTATTAAACACTGATGTGGCAACTGAAGATTGTCACGTTTTTGACACTAATTTTAAGTGAGTATGTAATGATAAAGAAAAC
Source organism: Schistocerca nitens (assembly GCF_023898315.1). Lineage (NCBI taxonomy): Eukaryota > Metazoa > Arthropoda > Insecta > Orthoptera > Acrididae > Schistocerca > Schistocerca nitens. Next base: position 9,428,044 of record NC_064619.1, on the reverse strand, counting down.
TGAGAAGTCACTTTTACGTTAAGTTTGTCATTAAATTTTGAAAAAGGCAATCGAGTAGTGATTTGAAAGTATCCACTTAAACTACGTTAGTACTGAACTTCGTTACGTGAACAGTGACTTTCAGAGACCTCAGCATAACGTCATCAAAGAAATTTAGAGAAAGTCAAGCACTTTTTACTTTGCCGTTACTTGATTTTCAAATTGGATTTCATATTATTGTCTGAACAACTGAGCCTTTTTTACTGACTTGAACAGAATTAAATACTAGAATACGCACCAAACCAAACAGCCATGTGCTCCAAGCTATATGTAAAATAAATAAAACTTCCGCACTCTTAATTTGTGCATTTTCTTTAGATTTGGATTTTTTTCAGTGATAGATTCTCAAACTTGGGTTAGCATATAAGGGAAAAAAAGGGAACAAGGACCCTGCTTGGTAACAATGTCTGAGGGCAATGAGGACACAATCGCCCTGAATTTAACTGATTATTATTTAAATAGGTCCCAGGGGTGCCATCCCCATGTTCGCAATATATTTCTCTCCCGTGGGCATTATTTTTACCAGACCGGCGTAATCTATAGCATGGTGCGTTGCAGTTCCTGTAAAGCTCTCTGACGCGCCAAAAATTTACACAGAATTTGCAAGAGGCTGCAGAGGCCAAATATGCCCTAATTTACTAGCTTGACTAGTAATGTAGCAGATTTCCGTATTAACATGTTAAAATGTCTTTACGAAAATAAAAACTCTGCAAAATTATTCAAGTTAAATATTTCGTTCTTCATAAATAGTATTTGGAACATATTTATAATTTCGTATCGTTCCCGTATAAAGTTCCACATTCAAAATCCCTATGTGTGACAGCAAATAATACAAGGCTGCTTTGGTTGATTTCAGAATATACTTAACAGAAATACAATAACGTGGTTAAAAGTAGGCCTATATGTTCAGTCAGTACAATGAAATATTAACCAAAAGGGGAAGAGAACAGTTTCGACTCATAGTTCTGATGAACATAAAGTTACTGGACATGTACTATGCCAAGTGTTTTTCTGTCATTCCCACTACTTAGGACAAGAGAGGGCTGTTGTAAGCCGTACATTTTCGCCTTTGCAGTAGGAGGGATTTTTACACTTTTATTGACTCTATTTATTTCAATGGGCTGTAATAAGTTCCGTTATTGAGGTTGGACTTCATTGGGAACTTTGTGCTCAACGACTGCAACATTAGTCCTATAAACTAGAAAAATGGCAGCCTCGCATGTAAGAGGTACGAAATCATTTAATACTGGAAATCGATTTCAGTCACTTTGTAACCAGATACAGTGCAAATACTGAAGACTTCAAGACTCCTGTAATAAAATTACATATTACAACTTCAACATGGTGTTTGTACAGAAGGACATTGTAGCTAACGAACAATATTTGAACTGAGCTTGCAGCCCAGGGTGTGTGTGTCTGTGGGGGGTGGGGTGGGGGAGGGGGGGGGGTTGGCTGAACTTGTATCTTGCATGCTGAACCTGTATCTCACTACAGTTAGATGGCAAGCTGCAAGCACAGTTCACAATTTGCTAGTCATTTGCTATGTTCTCCCGCAGTGATGCCATGTTGAAACTGTAATATGTGTTTTTATTTCCCGAGTCTTCAAGACTTTAATATTTGCACTGAAGATGGTCACATAGTGACTGTAATCGATTTGCTTCAATAAATGATTTCAAATCTCTTACGACCGAGGCTGCCATTTTCTTGTTTACAAGTTCTTTCGTGTTATTTGGATTCTTGTTTAATTTTTCTGACCGTACGGTATATAAAAAGAAAAATGAGACAGGTATTAACATTTCTAGTTTAAAAAACAATGATAATGATAGTAAAATCTTAATGAAAATAAAAGAAATAAATGTGAAGGATGAAACCTAAACGATGATAACAATTGCAAAATAAGGATGAATCAGAAAATAAAGAAAAACTTGAAGTAATATTGAGTTTTGGGCTGTGTGGGTGAACATAAAATAACGTAAGAGGTGTGTGTGTGTGTGTGTGTGTGTGTGTGTGTGTGGTGTGTGTGTGTGTGTGTGTGTCATGTTACAGCTTACATTTTGCATGCAACACTTGTGTATTGTAACACCCCACCCATCACTTAGCTGGTTTTGGCGTGTGTTCACCCCAACTAATTGACTAACAGATCAACAGAGAGTGCAAAACTGCCGCAATATCGGATAACGCAAAAAAGTAATATGGCCCTGTGACTCCTGATTCAACTGCGGTGGCAGTGTTGACATTAATTTATTTCAGAATTGATCACTTTCAATTAAAAAGGGGTGCACATTGATGTTATATTCAGCTATTGAACACCAGAAGCAAATGTTGAACATAAAATTAATTAAGAAAGTGACTTGGGATTTCAACTACTTGATTGAAAACAGATACAATCGATTAGCACAAATTTATTTTAACTCCCGACCTTCAATCATCACATTACATGAATCACCTAACAGGCAGTGGTAATAAATTGCGTTTGCGTGGAGTAAAGCGCGACAACTCAAAAGTAATTCCTGTCGACTGACCCAGGCGTAATGCCCAGTGCGAGAAGAATTCTACAATACACGGCCCATGAAATCCTCGTGGAAACTTTGCCAACGTGATCCAACAAATTAATCAGTTGTCGGAGCGGGCGTAATATCACCGAATACAGCGTGGCGGAGCGGCGTCGTTGTGTGGACGTCGGCTGACCTCGTGGTGCTGCAAGGTTCAAAAATGGTTCAAATGGCTCTGAGCACTATAGGACTTAACAGCTGTGGTCATCAGTCCCCTAGAACTTAGAACTACTTAAACCTAACTAACCTAAGGACATCACACACATCCATGCCCGAGGCAGGATTCGAACCTGCGACCGTAGCAGTCGCGCGGTTCCGGACTGCGCGCCTAGAACCGCTAGACTATCGCGGCCGGCGGTGCTGCAAGGCTGCGCTCGTCTATTCACTCCTAGCTATCTTGCTCAGTACATAGCTGAATCAAAACTTCCCATCTCCAAGCTCAATCGTTCCATTTGCTAAGTCCTAAACTGCAGTGGCCAAGCGGTTCTAGGCGCTACAGTCTGGAACCGTGCGACCGCTACGGTCGCAGGTTCGAATCCTGCCTCGGGCATGGATGTGTGTGATGTCCTTAGGTTAGTTAGGTTTAATTAGTTCTAAGTTCTAGGGGACTGATGACCTCAGTAGTTAAGTCCCATAGTGCTCAGAGCCATTTGAACCATTTTTCCTAAACTGCAGAGATGCTCACTCTTTCTCAGGCAAACTGAGTAAAGAATGCCACGTCCGCACTTTAGGCAAGTTGGGAACGGAAGACCCCTACGGAGACTTCTCACACTCTGCTCTTCGCCTCGATTTCCCCTCCAGCAAAATCACTTACGCCAATTGCAGCGCAAGTCTTGTTAATTATGCATCGCTTCCCAGTGCCGACCAATGCCTGCTCTGGGAAGTGAACAAATTCCCACAAAATTTCCCTTCCTCTCAACTTCTGTTATTTAGCACCTCCCAGGCCACCCATCAAGGTTAGTGTCTGCACAAACACCAATTTTCCGGAATTCTTACTCCCAGGAGAGTACTTCAAATTCCTCGGTCCTACATTCCCATCGGAGACTGGCGTATTTCATTCTGTCGCTCTTCACCTGATTTACTTCAGACTCTGCGGACCGTGAATTTAGCGTGAAGTTGCTATAGTCACGAACACGGATATTTTGACCTCTGTTGACTGCTCCACTGTAGCTTTGGGCGGCTGGTACACCAGCATGGGGTCGGGGTCAACCACCCATGCTGTCACTCATCTTAAGGCAGCTGGAGGCCACACCCCGTTACCACTTTCTCAGAGCTTGAGCCGCCCAAAGCTGCCTATTGTCGCTTCCCTTTGCCGCTCCCCAGCTGCGCACCGCTGTCATTTCTGGGTACTTCCCTGGGATAAACTAGCCTCCAGTAAATCGACGCGTTTCCACAAAGTTTTCATGTCGTGTGAATGACTTTAAAACCATCACCCGACAATGATTAATCCAATATGTCCATACTATACCATCTACAAGATGCATTGTGGCTTGTCACTCATTTTGTTCAGCCCTACAGTTCGCTCAACGTGAGTTAGGTGATCTTTAATGACTTCATGTAAGGGGCATGGTTCTTGCCATCTTACAGTATTACTATACTGCAATTGTGGTCCACTGTGTGTATGTTGCGTTCATTGTGTGTGGGTTCCGTGTTTTGCCACATCAGTGTGCAATGTCTTAAATACAGTGTGACAGTTACTGAACTACGTGAAATAAAATTGTCATAGCTTCTGAATGGTTTGCGTTAGGACGTTCAAGTTGTACGGTTGGTCGCTGGGTATGATGGGAATTAGTATGTGCATGCATGGTTTGGTTGAGTGAAGAAGCCCGCTTTCATTTGGATGGGTTCGTCAATAAGCAAAATTGGCGCATTTGTGGGACTGAGAAACCGCATTTCGCTATCGAGAAGTCTCTTCACCCTCGACGGCCGATTGTGCAGTGTGCAATGACCAGTCGTGGAATAATCGGTGAGGTATTCCTTGATGGCAGGTGACTAACGAACGGTACGTGAAGGTTTTGGAATGATTTCATTCCCTTTATCCAAAGTGACCCTGATTTCTACGAGATATGGCTAACGCAAGACGGAGGTCGACCCCATCCAAGCAGGCGAGTGTTTGATGTCCTGGAGACTCACTTTGGGGATCGCATTCCGGTTTTGGGTTACCCGAAGGCCACAGGCATTGGCCTCGATTGCCCGCCAAATTCTCCGGATCTGAACTCATACGACTGCTTTTTATGGCGCTATATTAAAGACAAGGAGTACAACAATAACCCCAAAACCATTGATGAGCATCAAAACAGCCGTCCGGGAGAGCATCGATGTTCCAACAGAATTTCGCTATTCGTCTGCGCCACATGATCGCCAATGAGGGCAGGCATATCGAACATGTCATAATCTAAATCCGAATATCTGTAGTGACGTTTACATGTTGAATGAAGTGTGTGCGCGCCGTAGTTTATAACTAATTTACGTCTTTTTCATATAGTTCAATAACCATCACCCTGTACCTCCTCCTTCCCGCTGTCGAGCTATGGTCCTGTGGTGTTTCTTTTTTTACGTATGGTAGTTTTGGCATTTATATGTTATGTAAAGTTTGAGTTAGTATTATTCTGCCTGCTGCACAACTGAGAAGTTATTTAAGTTATTGACTCTGTTATGGTATTTCTCGCAGTTAGTTTTCCGGATAAGATGTTTTTATATCAAAAGACACCAACAACACGTAACATGATAGATGTATAGTTGCATTATTAGATTTGTTGATTTGCTGTTATGGGGATGTCCCTCCATGTCTGTTGAGCGTGGATCGAAAGAATTTACTGAAATCACGCTGTATAAATATGGTTCAAAATTAGTAAAATGGACAATTATTACTATTTCAATAGAAGAACCGCTGATCAAGAGAAATCTCACACGTTTGTATTTATTTTTAATTATTTGTCACAATTAGCAAATATTAAAATATTTATTACGACTCCAGGCCGTTATCATCTAGAAGAAATGCGTTGACCTCCTCGCCAGGGTTCCCCTACAAAGTTTCCATAACTCGTTAATATATATCACTACATGAATATAAGAGTTGTTACAGTATAATATTAGCGTCAGTTTTAAGTAATATTTGATTATATTTAAATTAAATATCACATGAAACACGTTTTCGTGTCTCGTCACAAAATGGCTTCTTACATAACCAAGAAACAAAAGGGAAATGTGTCCGATTCTTTTTCAAAAGGAACAGAGATTACAATAACAATCACAGATAATATTAGTTGATTACGTAGTCTTTTCGATTTTTCTGCGATAATATTTATTTCGTTCCGATGTCAGTTTTGTTATATTTTCGAAGTTCTTCAATATCATTTTTTCACGTTACGTGGCGGTGCAGGTGGGTGTGTGCTACTGGGGCACAACTCGCACCATCTATGCGACGTCACACGCCCGAACACCTGAGAATGTTTCCGAAATTGTTATACGCAGGGAGAGCATAAAATCACAGAATTTAGAGTGCTCGATAGATGAATCCCAACTTCGTCCAAATCCGTCACTCTTTGGAGAATACGTTGCAAAATAAATCAGTCACACCTATGGAGATGCTTATAATAGAAAACTTATGGTGGAAGTGATTGAAACATACGATACGACATTGGCAATTACAGGTACTGTGCCATTCAGGAGATCGATTTCAACTATTTTAGGGCAGGATAGGGAACTGTATAATGTGACACGTATGGGCGCTGTCAGTATTTTACTGTTGTTGCAGATGACGATATATTGATTATAAAGAACTGTTTGACACAAACGAACTTCGGTTTTGTTTTCTGAGATTTGTCCCTTATTCGCAGATGAGAATTCCTGGTTGCACACAAGGGACACCATAGAAGACCGTTTGTCTTGGCTGGTATCAACTGGAAGCCAGCGCTGTGTCAGGCGATGGGTGAAATTCATCAATGGCCCCCATCCTCATCCCTCCCGTGACTTAGCCCTGGGTAAATCTGTGAATCTGGACCGCAGTCTCCTGCAAAGGAGGAAGTTTGCAAATTTCCAATGAGCTAGGGGTGATAGAATCGTGACTACGGCATCGGAATCACACAAAGTGCGAAATACTGGAGACTGCCATGTCCTGGGAAATGTGTGACAATAGTTAAATCGATCTTCACAGTAAAGATACCCTGATTACTGCGTTTTGGAAGCTAACAAATCACAGTCTTTTAAGGGAGAACAAGAGTGTGGACCGCACGAGGTATCTACACTACCTAATCAAAAGTGTGTGGATACCTAACAGGGAACATTAAAATTAGATGTGTCCGCCTTTCGTCTTTGTGCTGGCGTAAGCTGTCGCCAGCTCACCGGTCGGCAAAGATGAAGCCCAAAGATCGATAAGTGGGCGCTGGATGAAGAGTGCAACACGAGAGGGGCCACAGACACACCGATAAGCAACACACCGCCAACGCGCTGTCGACGGTACGTACTTAGGCCGTCGCCACCGACGGGAGGGACTCACTGATTCTGACTCACTCACACTCCTGATTGGTGTCTTGTTAGTTATCCGCATAGCGGGTGAAAGGCTACAACAGTACATACATCTACATCTACATTTATACTCCTCAAGCCACGCAACGGTGTGTGGCGGAGGGCACTTTACGTGCCACTGTCATTACCTCCCTTTCCTGTTCCAGTCGCGTATGGTTCGCGGGAAGAACGACTGTCTGAAAGCCTCCGTGCGCGCTCGAATCTCTCTAATTTTACATTCGTGATCTCCTCGGGAGGTATAAGTAGGGGGAAGTAATATATTCGATACCTCATCGAAAAACGCACCGTCTCGAAACCTGGCGCGCAACATACACCGCGATGCAGAGCGCCTCTCTTGCAGAGTCTGCCACTTGAGTTTGCTAAACATCTCCGTAACGTTATCACGCTTACCAAATAACCCAGTGACGAAACGCGCCGCTCTTTGGATCTTCTCTATGTCCTCTGTCAACCCGACCTGGTACGGATTTGTAAGCCACCTCCTTTGTTGATGGACTACATCTTCTAAGGACTCTCCCAATGAATCTCAACCTGGCACCCGTCTTACCAACAATTAATTTTTAGGATCATTCCACTTCAGATCGTTCCTTACGCATACTCCCAGATATTTTACAGAAGTAACTGCTACCATTGTTTGTTCCGCTATCATACAATCATACAATAAAGGATCCTTCTTTCATTGTATTCGCAAAACATTACATTTGTCTACGCTAAGACTCAGTTACCGCTCCCTGCACCAAGTGCCTATCCGCTGCAGATCTTCCTGCATTTTGCTGCAATTTTCTAATGCTGCAAATTCTCTGTATACTATAGTATCATCCGCGAAAAGCCGCATGGAACTTCCGACACTACCTACTAGGTCATTTATATATATTGTGAAAAGCAATGGCCCAATAACACTCCCCTATGGCACGCCAGAGGTTACTTTAACGTCTGTAGACGTCTCTCTACTGAGCAGCACATGCTGTGTTCTGTTTGCTAAGTTATTTGAGTGATTTCAGTTGCTTTTCTATTCCTTGGACACTTATTTCGCTGTCAGCCAATTTTTCGTTCGTGCGAGGATTTAGAGAAGGAACTGCAGTGCGGTCTTCCTCTGTGAAACAGGTTTGGAAAATGGTGTTTAGTATTTCAGCTTTACGCGTGTCATTCTCTGTGTCAATGCCATTATCATCCCAGAGTGTCTGGATATGCTGTTTCGAGCCACTTACTGATTTAACGTATGACCAGAACTTCCCAGGATTTTCTGTCAAGTCGGTACATAGAATTTTACTTTCGTATTCACCGAACGCTTCACGCATAGCCCTCCTTACGCTAACTTTGATATCGTTTAGCTTTCGTGTGTCTGAGCGGTTTTGGCTGCGTTTAAATTTGCAGTGAAGCTCTCTTTGCTTTCGCAGTAGTTTCCTAACTTTGTTGTTGAACCACGGTGGGTTTTTCCCGTCCCCCACAGGTTTACTCGGCACGTACCTGTCTAAAACGCATTTTACGATTGCCTTCAACTTTTTCCATAAACACTCAACATTGTCAGTGTCGGAACAGAAATTTACGTTTTGATCTGTTAGGTAGTCTGAAATCAGCCTCCTATTACTCTTGCTAAACAGATAAATCTTCCTCCCTTTTTTGATATTCCTATTTTCTTCCATATTCAGGGATGCTGCAACGGCCTATAACTCCGGCCGGATGTACCACCACACATGGACTCTATTCCAGTTAAGTAAATGTTCATTTAAATAAAGAACGGTATTAATCCACTTATGGATTTGTCTTGTAGAAAGAGGATACCATCTACTCATAACAACGTCCTCTCCTATGCTTCCTTCCGGTATAAGACTCTACAGTGGCAACGAGGATCCTACATTCTTTATGACGCCTTATACTCTGCTTGGGATACTTTCAATGAGTATCTGAACGTCTGTGGAGGAATGGCAACACATTCGCCCTCGAGAGCCGAAAGAAGGAAAGGTAATATTGTTGGGCGCTGTGGGCTGGAAGAGATGTCAACGTTTAACTCATGCGATAGGAGTTCCATTGGTATCAGGTCGGATTCTTTGAAAGTATTTCGATTTAAGTGATTTATATCTAAACTGCTGTGTTTTTGTTATGCTGAATGAATCAAAATACCGAGGTTAGAAATGAATTTCGGGCATGTAGCCATTACCAGTCCTATACACAGTACATTTATATGCTCTACAAGGAAAGGTGTTTAGTTTTTTTATCTAGAGATTTGTGAAGTGTACGGCAAAGAAATGATGCCTTTTAGGACGATTCATAATCGGTTTAGGCGATTCAGAGATTGCCATTTAGACCTCAAAGACATCTGCTTCGAAGTAGAACGACCGAATCTGTTCATTTACGGAGATCTACGCTAAACGACGAGGTGATTGGCAGAGATAATGGAATACTTCCAAGGTACCATACAGCGCCACTTCCACTCGATGGGAATGATTCAGAAGTTAAGCATATGGGTTCCGCATGCTAGACATTCAACAACAAAAATCAACGAGCCACGATCTCCGCCGGTGTGGTTGCCCGTCATCGGCAAACTCATCGACACAAACAGCGGTTCCTCTGCCGATTTGTTACCGTCGGCGAGAAATGGTGCCTGTACGTCAATATGAAGCAGCGCAAAAAATAGCTTAGTAGTCCCGACAAAAGGGGGACACCGCAACGAAAACAAGACCTTCACTCGCGAGAAACGATGTTGTGGGTATTGTGGGAATGGGAAGGCGTGGGCGACCATGAGCATGTGCCTGATAGGAAACAAACAGTGAATGCTGAACTTTACGCCCGGCAAATGAAACGACTCAACTACGCTGTCCAGGAAATATGACCTGATCGACCATATGGGATTGTTCTGCAACACGACAACACCCGCTCTCACAATACCAAGATGACCAAGGAAACCACTCAGTCGCATAGCTGGGAACCGCTCCCACATCCTCAATTTTCTCCTCACTTGGTGCCTTCGGATTTCCATATGTTCTGATCCCTCTCGAATGCATTGCCTGACTGTTCACTGATTAATGACGTGGAAGTGAAGGCTTGGCTGGACAAATTTTTGCAAATTTGTATTAAATTATTATGGAACCAAACTACTGAGGTCATCGGTCCCTAGGCTTACACACTACTTAATCCATCTTACGCTAAGGACAACATATACATCCATGCCCGAGGGAGGACTCGTACCGCCGACGGAGGGAGCCACGCGAACCGCCGCAAGGCGCCTCAGACCGCACGGCTACCACGGGAGGCAAGGCTGGACTATTTATTGCGTGGAAACCATGTGATTTCTACCGCTGAGGCATTGAATAACTTCTTGAGGGTTGGGAAGATGTAAACAACGGAGAATATATTATTGATTGATTATTCATTTCTCGTTTATATTTGCGGAAGCATAAACTTAAAAGAAGATCTAGTTTAGTGCGAGTACGATTCGCGCAAAAACGGTTCGGTAAAAACTTTAATCATGATTACGAGATAGTTCATCCATCCCGAGAGTCGAGAATTTCAGCCGTTTTTGTCTGTTATCGATGTCGGTTCTGGCAAGCTATCAAAATATGTGACATAAATGGCCGTATCTTTCGAATGCATTGACGCAGAAACTCAAATTTTTTACACCGCCAAGGGAACGTAGACTTTAGTACGTGACGTAAATTTCAGACGAACGGACAACGAAGTGATCCTGAAAGGCTTGTGTTTCTATCGACTGAAGTACGAAACCATAAAAACTTACGAGCCAATCGGATTAGTGTTCACAATCAGACGCATTTGCAGACATGAATTGCAATTTAAAGTCAGTAAATAACATCGACAGTTTTCTTTTTCTGCAAATTATTGCGCTCTTTCTGTATTACAACCAATGTACAGACGTTTAGTCTCTCAGTCTTCATTTGTACGGCCACTGTATCTGTAAATGTTGACTAAATACTTTATTACTAGCGATACTATCTATGTAAGTATTATAAGCATTTTTCCGTCATCAGAAGCGTGTAATTTTATTTGGTTGAAACATCCTTGGTGGTCTGCAAATGCCGGCCGAGTTGGTCGAGCGGTTAAAGGCGCTACAGTCTGGAACCGCGCGACCGCTACGATCGCAGGTTCGAATCCTGCCTCGCGCATGGATGTGTGTGATGTCCTTAGGATAGTTAGGTTTAAGTGGTTCTGAGTCTAGGGGACTGATGACCTCAGAAGTTAAGTCCCATAGTGCTCAGAGCGATTTGAACCATTTGGTCTGCAAATTAAACATGTTTTGGTGTTTTATTCTGTTGAAGATACAAAAAAATAATTGATTTACCCAACTTCTGTAGATGCACAAACTTAAATATTGTGTCGCTTTCAGACGTTCGTTTTGTTGCGGTTCGTAAATACTTTTTGTTAGTTGTGCACCTGCCAAACTAGCTAAATGCAGTGTTCGTTTTTCTCGTAAGGTATGGTTTTATATGTTGTGCAAGATACCATGTACATATTTATATTTTTGGAAAGCTGTACATGATACAGAGAGGGAAAGAGATGGAGGGGGGAGAGGGAAGGAGGGAAGGAGGAAAGGAAGGAGGGAGGGAGGGAGGGAGGGAGGGAGGGAGGGAGGGAGGGAGGGAGGGAGGCGGCTGATACAGCAACCAAGTGAAAGGTGGAGAGAATGCACTAGTTAGGACACGTACAGCACCTTAGGGAAGAAACGAGGGAAAAACCAGTATACAAAGTCAAATTTCTTGTGAATAGTGCACACAGGCAATTTTCCCCCAATCGAACAAGAAACAAATGAGTAAACACCGCAAGTAAATAAATTTTACTTCACTATTATGATAAACGAACTGTAATTGAATCTCCAAAAGTACAACAAATTGAAATACATGTTGTTTTCACGTTACGGAGACTTAAGAAGTATGGTATCAAGTATCATTGTTTCCAATGAACAGACAACAATTCTACTGGGAAAGTTCTAAAACCAAAATATCTGTAGGTCGGATTTTCTCTGCCCGGGGACTCGGTGTTTGTGTTGTCGTCATCATCTGATCATCATCATCATCATCATCATCATCATCATCATCATCATCATTCGTGACAGTGGCTAGATTGGACTGTGTAAAACTTTAGACTTTGTACGGCCGCTTATGACCGCGTGGTTGAGCGCCCCACAAACCAAACATCATCATCATCATTTGACCGACGTGCAGTTAGAATCTACCACGGCTGTGATCAAAACTGATATTAGTAGAAGTCTGCTACATCTGCCGGCAGTTGATGGTTAAAGTGTTCACTGCAGCAAACATCTACTAATACCAGTATTGTTGGCCCCTGGTTTGATCACAACCGAGGTAGACTCTTCCTGCACGTCGGTTAGAGGCCTGAAGATGGCGTGGTAAAACGCTGAAACTGGTTGCCAAATAAATAAGGTTGAAAATTGACGGCTGAATGGTATTTAATTTGACATCCTCTATCGAAATGCCGAGTTCCACAACCATTTCTTAAAAGATGGACATACGGAGACTAGTGTGTTTAATGTCTCGTCGACGACGACGTCATAACAGACGGTGCCCAATCTCGGATTAAGAAAGGGCGTGAAAAGAAATCCGTCGTTTCCCTTTCAAAGGAACCATCTCGGCCGACCGCGGTGGCCACGCGGTTCTAGGCGTTGCAGTCCGGAACCGCGCGATTGCTACGGTCGCAGGTTCGAATCCTGCCTCGGGCATGGATGTGTGTGATATCCTTAGGTTAGTTAGGTTTAAGTAGTTCTAAGTTCAAGGGGACTGATGACCCCAGATGTTAAGTCCCATAGTGCTCAGAGCCATTTGAACCATTTGAACCATTTGAACCATCTCGACGTTTGTCCTAAGCAGAGTTATAAAACCTCAATAGGCTACCATAGGACTACGGTAGTTTTCCTAGTATCTTTGGTCAGTGAAATTATCTGTTAAGTTAGTTGCGTTCCATACCTAATTGGCGTTACATAGTAACGACTGCTTTCTTTCGTTCTTTGCGCATGGAAGCAGTGTCTTACTAGGTTTCCTTAGAAACAGGAAGTGGTGTACTGTCTAGATAGTGAGTGAGGATATACATAGGGCCAGGTAACCTACGGAATATTTTTGTTGCACATGGTTATCCTCCCGTGTGTTACTGAAAATTAAGCAGTATTCACAGCAAAATTGAAACTGGCAATGTTTCATTGGTGTTTTATTAGGAAAATGTTGATCTTTAATGTGAAACAGAGGTGTGCTATGGTAAGAATAAAGAATACAATACACACTTAACATAGAGCACTAGAAAATGCAATTTCCTCATCAAAAAGGTAAAATAAAACAAAAACTGCAAAACAATGTGTCGAACATAGCCTCAATACTTCATCTAACTTCCATAAATGTGTTTCTGTTACTCCTAAACAACTTTCACATTTATCAAAAATGGCTGGGAATTCTTGCCTTTGATCATGATGATATACAGGGTGATTCAAAAAGAATACCACAACTTTAAAAATGTGTATTTAATGAAAGAAACATAATATAACCTTCTGTTTTACATCATTACAAAGAGTATTTAAAAAGGTTTTTTTTTCACTCAAAAACAAGTTCAGAGATGTTCAATATGGCCCCCTCCAGACACACGAGCAATATCAACCCGATACTCCAACTCGTTCCACACTCTCTGCAGCATATCAGGCGTAACAGTTTGGATAGCTGCTGTTATTTCTCGTTTCAAATCATCAATGGTGGCTGGGAGAGTTGGCCGAAACACCATATCCTTAACATACCCCCATAAGAAAAAATCGCAGGGGGTAAGATCAGGGCTTCTTGGAGGCCAGTGATGAAGTGCTCTGTCACGGGCTGCCTGGCGGCCGATCCATCGCCTCGGGTAGTTGACGTTCAGGTAGTTACGGACAGATAAGTGCCAAAGTGGTGGCGCTCCATCCTGCTGAAATATGAATTGTTGTGCTTCTTGTTCGAGCTGAGGGAACAGCCAATTCTCTAACATCTTCAGATACTGTAGTCCAGTTACAGTAGCACCTTCGAAGAAAAAGGGACCAAAAACTTTATTGGCTGAAATGGCACAGAAAACGTTCACCTTAGGCGAGTCACGTTCATACTGAGTTGTTTCCCGCGGATTCTCAGTGCCCCATATACAGACATTGTCGTCGATTCACTTCTACCGTACTCAATAACACAAAAAGCTTTCTGTTGAGCGGTCGCCATCTTAGCATCAACTGACGCTGACGCCTAGTCAACAGCGCCTCAAGCGAACAAATGTACACCTAAATGAAACTTTATAGCTCCCTTAATTCGCCGACAGATAGTGCTTAGCTCTGCCTTTTGTCGTTGCAGAGTTTTAAATTCTTAAAGTTGTGGTATTCTTTTTGAATCACCCTGTATATTCTACTGAGTACAAAATAACAACAATTAATATATATATATATATATATATATATATATATATATATATTATGTCTGTGCACGTAAACTGTACTTGCAGCATAAATAACTGCTTTCGTTACATGAAAGTGCTGAAGCAAAGCGGTCAGCTAATTTTTATTAGTTACAAAGTGCATTTGATTATCTGTAAGAATATAAAATACTCAATGGACGAACACTGGATAGCGCGCGGTTCTAATTGTTTGCAAAAGAAACAATCGAGCAAACAAAAAGTTGTCGGCTCCCCTTGTAGATTCATTTATGTTTCTTTCCCTGAATGCTACCAATACTACCGGTAATCATATCATTTCTTGAGGGGTGATTTTGCTCGATTGGCTTGATCTACAGGACAGCTTGCGCTACTTGTATAAAGAAATTTTGCTCATTTTTCTTTTACGCTTTGTAATTCACATGTTGCAAAGATTCTGCTGATAGATAGGAACAGTGATGAAGTAAGGTTGACCTTGGGGTTTTACTGTAATGTGGGAATGATGAAATAATGTTTATCTTATACGGAAAGTATTCAAAATTTGTACCGCACTGTTTGTAATGGAACTCTTATAAGTCTGCGTCCTTATTGACTGGTCATGGTACTTTCCTTTTCGTGGACGATGGAGGAAATGCGCGTTTTAATAGAGGTAAGGTGGGTATTTTACGCGCGCCCGTCGAGTAAACAGTGTGATTTACGAGCTAGAAACAACCCTCCACTGCCGCTGGAGTGCGTTGCGATTACGTATACCACGTTGGGGCCCACGTACCGTATGCACAAGTCGCATCGTTCCTGAGCGTTCGGCAGCACGTTGAACTTGGCACGCTTAACGTTAAAGTCGTCGGCACACGGACCGTGCTGTCGAACGTTAACGTTGAGCGTGCCAAGTTCAACGTGCTGCCGAACGCTCAGGAACGATGCGACTTGTGCATACGGTACGTGGGCCGCAACGTGGTATACGCGATCGCAATGCACGCAGACTTATAAAAGTTCCATTACAAACAGTCAGATACAAATTTGGACTACTGAAAGGTCTCTGTTGGATTCCTTTCATGTTTAATTTCTCAAATTTGTTGTCTTTTAAGGAATAAATTCCTCTTCTAAATTTACTGTGGCGTTTCTGACTATCTGGGAGGAGACTGAGTAGTGGAACGTGTTACTTTTACACGTAAACAAGAACGATCTCTCACACTACTACACTTTAAAGCACAGTTTATATGTAATTCTTATATGTAATTCATGTCACACAGTCTCATACGGAACCTACATCCGCTTTCTTTTATATACTGTGTATGATAAGATACTGCCATCCCCCTTCCCTTCTGTGTGAGAGGATGAATGATCAAATGTGTTTGTAGCTGCATGCTTGAGGGTAGCAGACAAGGCTGTCTGCTAGAGAACAGTAGGACCAACGTTGAAACAGGTAGCTACGGTTCCTAAAAGCAGAGAGGTTTCCATTCTTAGTATGGTCCGGTCCGTCCCCTGTCATGTTGGTATAGGAAGCTGCCCCTCTGGCGCCTTCCGTTGGTCTTTGTGAGCGACTCTCGGGAGCACGCTGGGTAGTTCAGTAGGAGTCTGGCAGCTGGAGAGTAAGCAGTTGGAGTCCAGTAGTAGCGCAGGGCAGTCCAGCAGTTGCAGTCTGGCGGTGCGAGCGTCTGAAGTGGTAAGATCTCCGGCTAAGCGCGTGTCTGTTAAGTCCATAGGACAATGGATTTGTTAAGTTCAGCTTAACTGAGAATTTAATCATTTTATTTCGGGTTAGCTTTAAAATGGCTAAGGTTATCTTTAATTGCAGCGGAGTGTGATTCTCGTGTCCAGTTCAGATTAATTTGCGGTAGTTGCTTTGTTACTACTTTGTGAGTAAAGTGGAACCACGTGTTGGTCAGTAACTCTAAGTAAGATCAATCTTAAATGCAAATGCTTGTGTGATTATAACGTATCGTCTTGAAAAGATTTTGAATATACCAACTTTTCTTTATGTTCAACCCACGTGGCGTGTACTTTGTGAGACCAGTACCACGTGCTTATATAACTGTTTGACCCATCAGGTTAATAGTAGGACGTTAGTAACCAGTTCGAGGTTTTTGTTTTGTAATTTGCTTTTTGATCTAATTTATTTTTATTATCTAAATTATTGCGGAGTTATACGCTTTCTGTAAACCAAGTTGACCACGTGAAGGGTAATTACAAGACGGACAGGATTGTGCTATGAAAGTAATCTCTGAATCTGTTTGTAGTGATTAACTTTCTCTTGCATGCGTTTCAATGTTCTTTGTGTGTTGTTTTATGAATGCAGTGTTGTATCCAGTCTCCCAATCTTGACTCCATATTTTATGTGTTCCGTAATATTCCAATCTCACAGTCTCACAATCGTAAATAAGGCACCAGCTCAGTTATAACTCACGTATAATATGCTGAAATTTCAATGAACAATCTTTAAAATAAATTTGCAAATATAAACTGATTTCTTTCTTTTTATTTAAATTCTCCTTTTTATATAGATATATTACCGGTTGTTGTATGACTGTAAAAGATTATAATCAATGATAGTCTGATTGGTAAGGTGGTAAACCTAGACTAGTTACCCAGTCGTGAAACAGTGGCCCAGTAAACGCACGGTTAACTTCTCCCCAGACAGCTCAACGGCTTGTAACCGCTTTCATGGTCTAATTAGCACTCGATTTCAGCATACCAAATTCAAGTCACAATCTTACGCTATTCAGCAAAGCAAATTAGAGTTACAATCTTTCACATGGCGACCCTGTTCTGTGATTCCGCTAGACTCTGGAATCTCTGAGACGTTAGATTGCGAGCGTGTTATAATCTTAATTTTTTTCCCCTACAGCGCTCAAACAACTTTTGCGTTGTTTCCGAGCAGACGTTCAAAAGATTCACGGCGTTGTTGAGCGGCGTTGTGTTGTTTGGCTTGTTGTTTTGTTTTCTATATTTGTGTGTTTTATATGTGTGTGTGTTTTTTTGTTCTCGCTTGTACATTGCACTGTTTCGATCAAAGAGAAAAATTTGTTTTGCGTGTGAAAAAGTGCGTACTAGGTTGGGTATCTTTCTTGTGACTGTCGTAATTTTTGGGGGACACATTTATTGAGATTAGTGTGTTGCGTACTGGGTGTAAATTGCACTAATGCTGACACGTAACCAAGCTAAAAGTAAGCGGTCCGACAACTTAAGCAACATGGACCAAGGGGATAATTTGATTTCCAATATTAACGCGTCGGGCGGTTCCGAAAATGCAATGGGGAATACTTCAGACGAAATGCAAAACAGCACGAACGGCCTCACATCAGAGCCACAAATTAATGTGCCTCCAACTAACCAAATTGATTTGGCAGAACTCGTGAAAGCCTTATTACAACAAAATAAAGAATCGTTTCGAGAACAAAAAGAATTATCAGAAAAATTGTTCCGAGAACAAAAAGAATCCGAAAAATCGATCCGCGAGCTAGGCGAACAAATGACGCAGAAATCTGAAAAATCGATCCGCGAGCTAGGCGAACAAATAGACAAAAAATTAATCCAGCAGACAAATAAAGTTGACAAGTCGACGCAGAGAGTGTCCGATGATATCTCACAAAGAATAAACAATCTGGCAAGTGAAATAAAAAGCGATATTATGAAAGAATTAGGCCGAACATTTGAACAGATCGATGACCGTCTGCAAGCGTTAGAACAGAGCAAGCGCAGTGGCGAGGCCGAATCTAAAGAAAGCGAAGAACGGCTACTTAGGAATTTCCAAGAGCTGAGAGAACAATGCCAAAGAGATCGTCAGCAGGTACTCTCGAGTGTCCAAGAGGCTGAAACGCATTGTCCCACGGCCGTTAGCAACACAATAGCGGACAACAGTTTAGCGATCCACGCGTTGGAACTGCAGGTCGAACAATTGAAGCAGACTGGGGCGGAGGACAAGAGACAAATAGATGAGAAGATCGCGGCATTAGCGGACATTGTAGGCACAATGAAGCTGACGGAAAGCGAGAACAATATCACACAGGTAGCGGCCGCAGAGACCGAAGAAGTGCGTTCGCTTCTTAAATTCCAGAAGGGACAGTTTGAAGTAAACAGACAGCACAAAGCTGTAACAGGCGATTTACAAGAACGCGTGGCGCATCTGGAAAACCGCATGGCGTGTGATTCCGAACTCGCCAATAGCAAGAAAAATAGCCGTACGAACAGTGCAGAGAGGGACTCCGGCCACGAGGGAGATTTTGACGACAGGGAAGAATGTAATTTAAGGGGCAGACATGAGACAAATAGAAACATTCAAGGGCCTCGCCAGGAGGAAATGCGGGGATTTGATTTCAAACATTTCCTTACGGTAAGAAAATTTGAGATATTCCGTAATTCTCAAAAAGGCATACATCCACGAGCATGGCTCGAGCAATTTGAGTTCTGTCTTCCTCCCGACTGGGCAAGTTCACATAAAATAGAGTATATGTGTGGCTATTTGGAAGGCGAACCGGCGAGTCGTATGAGGTCGGCAGCGCGTCACTGCAACTCCACTCGGGAGTTTCGACAAGCCTTTCTCTCCGCCTATTGGTCGGAAGCGGCACAAGATAGGGTCAAACATGGCATAATTATGCTGCCAAATTTGAACCAGTCTGGTTTCGGCAGCCCTGCACGCCTATTCGACCACATGCTGCAGGCAAATCAATTTTTATACGACCCATACGGACCTGCGGAACTAATTAGGATATGCATCACCAAATTGCCGATGCACTTGCGGCACGTCATTCTTGCGGGACGATGCAAAGAGGACGTGGAAACGTTTAAAACGCTTCTCCAAGAGATGGAATACAATACAGCAGAATGTCCGCCTAATCAGGCACAAAGTTATTACGGGGCTCAGCAGCGCGATCGCAGTCGTGGCCGTATTACTAATCAACGGCGTGACTGGTCGTCGCGACGCGAACGAAACAATAATCGAGACAGGCCGTATAGAAACTGGGGTAACAGTCGCGAACACAGATGGAGCAACAGAAATGATAGAGGATGGGGACAAGATCGTGAACGCAACAGGTACGGCAACCAGCATCGTTACTACGATGAACACGGTGGGAGTAGAATTGTAGGCGGAGCCCCACATGATGTCGAAATTCGGCCGGCCAACCCCAGACATAATCCAACAAATGGGAATGAACGAAACCGGCAATGACAAATGATCAGCCCAGAAGGCGCCAATCGGAACAAATGAGCGACATGGCAAATGAGTACATAGGATTTATAGAGAGGAGAATGAATTGGTTAGTTTAAATTTGTGGCGTATGAATTTTGAATAATATGTTAGTAAAAATAATGATAAAGATATTTTTGTGATTGATTGAAGTGATGTTGTTAATTTGTTTTCTTTCCTTGTGCAATTAGGATTTAGTTTGATTCAAACGTAAAGATAAAAGGTTTCCTTGTGAACAAGTGAAATGCTTTTTTTTGTGTCAATTGAAAAGAGTCGCTCCTGAGAGAAGCAAGATCGTTGCTGAAATTGCAAAAACTCAGGGGAATATCCGATCTGTGGATATTATGGGTCTGGCAAACCCAGGTCCCCAGCTGTTAGTAGCCTTGTTTCCGATTTTCTGCTTTCAGTGCTACTATCTATCTATTACTATTCTATATCTGTCGGTATAAATGAGGATCTCTTACTATAGTATGCGTGCTGTATGAATATTTTAAGATAGGAGAACTCTGAGAAAGGAATGAGGAAGTT
Source organism: Schistocerca nitens (assembly GCF_023898315.1). Lineage (NCBI taxonomy): Eukaryota > Metazoa > Arthropoda > Insecta > Orthoptera > Acrididae > Schistocerca > Schistocerca nitens. The sequence goes on along the minus strand of NC_064619.1, from coordinate 9,407,827 downwards.
TGGAATCTTGAAAACAGGATGCAATAATACGATTGTTTAACCATTGGCTTCCCAATATGCGATGATATGTGAATATTGATGATATATGTCTTTTTGTTCTTTATAGCTGAGTACGAAAAGTGCTGTCTGTGGATTTCGTAAGTAGATTGATTCCCCTCAAGGTGAAAGAAGAATTGTGGTTTGAGTAATTTACGTGGCTCTGAAATATTATTGTGGTAGTCAAATACGAGCAGTTTTTCAGCAAATGGAGAATGGAACGGAAATATGGATCCTTTTTGTAGTCTTGATTGATGTTGAGCCAAAGCCCGAAAAAAATTATTCTGCGTTAATACTTGTCCTAGAAAAGCGACGTTTATGTGTTTTGCTGATGCTGTGAGCATTACAGCTTACTGTTTTCGCTGGTGCGGGATGCACTGCAGCTTATATGATTTGTACTGAGGAAGTTTCCCTCTTGAAGGTAGAGGATGATTAAATAATTTTGATTATGGGAACGAAGGAAAGCTTGGTTTAAGGTAATAAGGATGAAGCAAAACATTTGTCATTTAAACTACAAGAGGATTCGAATCTTTTGTGTCTGTTGTAAGTTCAAATATGTAAAGATGAAACTGTTTTACAGAATAGAGGTCACCACAATTTTGCTATTCATGAGAAATGAATCCAGAATAACCACCACAGGAGAAATAACTGATTTGAAGGCGAAAGGTAACGTAAAGAAGGAACGAAATCGAAGCAAAATGGGTAAGAAAATGTAATATAACCTGTATAATTAAAATATTTTACCTTCTCAGAGCCATCTGTGTGATTAAGTCTTGTAATAACGTAATTTTAGATGAAATTTTCTTACTGTGTTATGTGTGAATATATGAGTATGATAAATGTATAATTGCGAGTCTCTTTTCAGGTGTGTGAACTGGTATAAATGTTTTTGTGTGTAAATAACCATTGTTCTTTTTACTGTGTATGTTTAAGGAAGGTTTCTCCATTTATCATGTGACAAGACGTATGCCGCGAGCGTCAAGAAGAGGGCGAATTAGAACATTTCTGTAGTGGTGTAAACACTTTGTTGAAGTAGCATTGAAGTGGCTTATGGGATTAATTAGTAGTGGATAGAAGTAGAATTATGAGTAATGCATGTGTATGGGTAGTTAGTTTGTAGAATAGACAACAGGTGTGCATGTGTGTGTGTAAATAACATGTGAACCCCATGCTCTCCTAACCTATACTTGCGCAAGGTATAACCCTATTCATTTTAGTGAATTAATAAGTGGCATTTGATTTATTAAAACACAAGTGAACCACATTAGTGATGTGGATTTAAATATTGTATTGTCAATTCATTTAATTTTTATTTTTACATTGTAAAGTCATTTCACTTTTATTTTTTTATATTGTCAAGTCATTTAACTTTTAATTTTATATTGTCGATTCATCTAACTTTGTTCTTAAAAATTGTGAAAGACAATACTAAGTGATATTATGTATGACATTGTGTAATCACATAAGGATGATAAAAAAATTTCTGTGAATGCAGTTGAGAACGTGAAAGCGAACCGGCAAAACTCTTAAGAGACAGCGGGAGCAGCCAGCTAGTTGTAAACTGGCGGGTTTCCCAGCGGGACACGCTGTCAGCCAGGCCACTTCGGGAGCGCGGCCGACAACAAAAGACCCTACGCCGCAAACACTTTCCCGTATACCTGCAGCTAATGGAGGGCCGCCCCGCGCGACCCTAGCTGAAGGGAATGACCTGAGATGGGCGAGCGGTCCACCGCGCGGAAATCCATCTCCTGGCAACGCACCTCACGCACGCGACCGTGACGAGACGGCTGCGGTGTAACAACACAAAGGGCGTGGAGCCTTTTGACAGGTACTGTCCAAAGAAACTTGCAGACGTCAACGACGCCTATCGACATTTCCTGACGGATGCCTACTGTCAAGCGACAGTAATTCATGGTTAGATGTTCTCTGGTCGCTAAGGGTGACACGAAGAAGAGCCATTGAAGTGTCATCCTTGCCCAGGAATATCAACCTGGCATGTCAATCGAGGATACTGCACGAATTTGACAATACAAACATGGAACAAAATCGAGATGTACGTGACACAAGAGAAACTTCATGAGAGGGCAGAGATGGCGGGATTGCACGCAACAGATGGACAAAAATCCCTACTGACAGCTGCGGCGACGAACCCCCTCCCCCTCCCCTTATATTGTGCCACGGAACAGTGGAACTAGTGAGTGTATCAGTGAACAGTGATTATACGGTTCTTAGTTCAATGCATATACGTGTGTTTCTGTCACAGAAACTTTGACTCGTGTGTTTTGCAGGGACTCGATTTATTGGTGTTTATTAAACTCTGACTCTTGTATTTTGCAGGTGTTCTATATTTTTTTAAAAACTTTGGCTATTGTATTTTGCAGGTGTTTTATTTATTGGTGTTTTGTTTTAGATTTTGACTATTGTACTGTTTTATTGATCAATGTTTGTTCTTGTGTTAGGTATTAGATCTGTGATATTTTGTTTCGAAAATTCATTGCTGTGGCACTGCTTCCTTTATGAGTCAGATAGCTATTCATTCTCATTGGACGGTGATCGATTAGCCTTTGCATGGGGCATATTTATTGTGAGGAACCCCTTAAGGGTAACAATCACACAATTATTGTACTTTCAGTATAATGACACAGTGCTCATTGTTTGCTAACTAACTGAAATATTGTAGAGTGATTAAATTAGTGCCACATAGTTAGGTTAATCCTACAGATTATTAGTTTTATAAGATATAGAATTTTTTTGCGATAACCACTTAGTAAAACATGTTTTTTTTGTCGATTTTTTTGCTTTTGCGAATTGTGCATTGTAATGTTCTACTTTATGATACTGATGTTATTTGATGTTCTTTTTTTTAATTGCTGTGGCACCTTTGCTATTTTCATAAATTTTGCCTGTTAATAAACAGTCATAAATTCGCCTGTGATCAGTTGGCTCTTGCAATGAGCAAATACTGGTGAACTCCATAAGGGTAACAACCAGAAATTGTTTTCATATTAATGACACAGGAACCATTGTTTTTACTTGCTGACCGATTTAGGTCTACATGATCTTTTAAATAGGTGTCACAGATTGTGTGTTTTTTTTTCTCTCTTTGAAATTGGTAGATTGTAAAGATGTTTGAAATTATTGTGTTTTAGCAAGTAGCTGGTGACCTTTTGCCTTTTTCTTTACACTTTTGGTTTAAGTAGGGTGTGAGAAGCCTGCTTGGGAATGTCCTAGCATGGCCAGAAAATTCCCTGCACAGTCTTTTCCCGGAGCGTTGGGGTTATGAAAGGTCTCTGTTGGATTCCTTTCATGTTTAATTTCTCAAATTTGTTGTCTTTTAAGGAATAAATTCCTCTTCTAAATTTACTGTGGCGTTTCTGACTATCTGGGAGGAGACTGAGTAGTGGAACGTGTTACTTTTACACGTAAACAAGAACGATCTCTCACACTACTACACTTTAAAGCACAGTTTATATATAATTCTTATATGTAATTCATGTCACACAGTCTCATACGGAACCTACATCCGCTTTCTTTTATATACTGTGTATGATAAGATACTGCCATCCCCCTTCCCTTCTGTGTGAGAGGATGAATGATCAAATGTGTTTGTAGCTGCATGCTTGAGGGTAGCAGACAAGGCTGTCTGCTAGAGAACAGTAGGACCAACGTTGAAACAGGTAGCTACGGTTCCTAAAAGCAGAGAGGTTTCCATTCTTAGTATGGTCCGGTCCGTCCCCTGTCATGTTGGTATAGGAAGCTGCCCCTCTGGCGTGGAAGGGTCAAAAGCTATTGCCAAATAATTAGAAAATATTATGGGGATGGTGTCAAATACGTGAGAACTTGCATTGCAAAAACTCCGCAGGTGTTGAAGGCGGCGCTGGATTCAAAATCACATAATGTGATTTACAAGTTTTCCGTCTCTGAAACTGTTCTTGTTCAGTATGCAAGAGACAGGGAAACAGACATGTTTCAGGTACAATGGTTTTAAACCACCATTTAATCCTGGCAGGGTCGCCATGTGAAAGATTGTAACTCTAATTTGCTTTGCTGAATAGCGTAAGATTGTGACTTGAATTTGGTATGCTGAAATCGAGTGCTAATTAGACCATGAAAGCGGTTACAAGCCGTTGAGCTGTCTGGGGAGAAGTTAACCGTGCGTTTACTGGGCCACTGTTTCACGACTGGGTAACTAGTCTAGGTTTACCACCTTACCAATCAGACTATCATTGATTATAATCTTTTACAGTCATACAACAACCGGTAATATATCTATATAAAAAGGAGAATTTAAATAAAAAGAAAGAAATCAGTTTATATTTGCAAATTTATTTTAAAGATTGTTCATTGAAATTTCAGCATATTATACGTGAGTTATAACTGAGCTGGTGCCTTATTTACGATTGTGAGACTGTGAGATTGGAATATTACGGAACACATAAAATATGGAGTCAAGATTGGGAGACTGGATACAACACTGCATTCATAAAACAACACACAAAGAACATTGAAACGCATGCAAGAGAAAGTTAATCACTACAAACAGATTCAGAGATTACTTTCATAGCACAATCCTGTCCGTCTTGTAATTACCCTTCACGTGGTCAACTTGGTTTACAGAAAGCGTATAACTCCGCAATAATTTAGATAATAAAAATAAATTAGATCAAAAAGCAAATTACAAAACAAAAACCTCGAACTGGTTACTAACGTCCTACTATTAACCTGATGGGTCAAACAGTTATATAAGCACGTGGTACTGGTCTCACAAAGTACACGCCACGTGGGTTGAACATAAAGAAAAGTTGGTATATTCAAAATCTTTTCAAGACGATACGTTATAATCACACAAGCATTTGCATTTAAGATTGATCTTACTTAGAGTTACTGACCAACACGTGGTTCCACTTTACTCACAAAGTAGTAACAAAGCAACTACCGCAAATTAATCTGAACTGGACACGAGAATCACACTCCGCTGCAATTAAAGATAACCTTAGCCATTTTAAAGCTAACCCGAAATAAAATGATTAAATTCTCAGTTAAGCTGAACTTAACAAATCCATTGTCCTATGGACTTAACAGACACGCGCTTAGCCGGAGATCTTACCACTTCAGACGCTCGCACCGCCAGACTGCAACTGCTGGACTGCCCTGCGCTACTACTGGACTCCAACTGCTTACTCTCCAGCTGCCAGACTCCTACTGAACTACCCAGCGTGCTCCCGAGAGTCGCTCACAAAGACCAACGGAAGGCGCCAGAGGGGCAGCTTCCTATACCAACATGACAGGGGACGGACCGGACCATACTAAGAATGGAAACCTCTCTGCTTTTAGGAACCGTAGCTACCTGTTTCAACGTTGGTCCTACTGTTCTCTAGCAGACAGCCTTGTCTGCTACCCTCAAGCATGCAGCTACAAACACATTTGATCATTCATCCTCTCACACAGAAGGGAAGGGGGATGGCAGTATCTTATCATACACAGTATATAAAAGAAAGCGGATGTAGGTTCCGTATGAGACTGTGTGACATGAATTACATATAAGAATTACATATAAACTGTGCTTTAAAGTGTAGTAGTGTGAGAGATCGTTCTTGTTTACGTGTAAAAGTAACACGTTCCACTACTCAGTCTCCTCCCAGATAGTCAGAAACGCCACAGTAAATTTAGAAGAGGAATTTATTCCTTAAAAGACAACAAATTTGAGAAATTAAACATGAAAGGAATCCAACAGAGACCTTTCACTACTTCTCCGCATAAGATAAACATTATTTCATCATCCCACATTTTAGTAAAACCCCAACGTCAGTCTTACTTAATCACTGTTCCTACCTAGTAGCAGAATCTTGGCAACATGTGAATTACGAAGCATAAAAGAAAAAGGAGCAAAATATCTTTACACAAGTAGTGCAAGCTGTCCTGTAGATTAAGCCAATCGAACAAACTCACCCCTCAAAAAAAGGTGAATTTATATTTACATAACACCAGGTATTATAGTATATACTTACATTAAACTAATAATAAAGTATCATAACCTAATAAAAACGAGAATGTTAGGAAGTAAAATCTACGCGAGTGAAGATGCGAACCACTGCTGCTACTAAACATTGTAACAGAAGAGAGTGACGCTTCTCAATACGGTAAACCAACTACACAATCCTTGAAACTAATCATAGTATGTTACCCTCGCAGAAAACCTTATCGTAGATATGTTACTAACTGAAATTTAGTTATAACAAATTGTACCAAGGACAATGCGTTCTGGGTGGGTCTTCAGTGTGTCGCTGCCTTCAGATAGCCTACTCTCAAAATACGCAAGTTACAATAATTCTTTTACCGTGAGAATGATGTTTCTTATTATTTTATTGGAACTAATCACACAATTAACAACGGATTTTTCAGTGATTCTCAATTTTCTGGTGCTCAGAACGGTATATATACAGGCTTGAAATGAATGCCAATATGGCGCCTCACAACTCTGTACTGAAGGGAGAGGGCGTGAGTGTGACGTACGTGGAGTTTTTACATCTCATTGGTCAACGCTGAGACGCACGCTCAGAATATCTGTCATGCCAGATATTGCTCTGCACGCTCGGAAAGACCCCCAAACGTGCTATTCCACGCTATGAGGTCAGAAACTCGGGACGCTCAACGCTCGACGTTCGGATGCACGGTCCGTGTGCCGACGGCTTAAGACTGCTTCAGGGAATCCTGTAACTTGCGTCTGCGCCTGAGACTCATACTGTGAAAACGGTTGTATCCTTTGTGACCGAGTGACGAGGACGTGTTCGCTGTCATGGAAACAAGAGGCTGACGTCAGCAGAAGCGGCGGTCGTGCGGCGCAGGTGGCGGTGGGTGTTAATTCCCGCCGTCCGCTGCGGGCAGACAGCAGCGCCCGCGACCAGCTGTTGGTACGCGGAAGCAGACAGGGGGGGACAGGGGGACAGAGCCCCCCCTGTCACGGCCGTGGCCGCCTGTTGACAAGCACTCTGCGCACGCGCGCCGCGCGCTTTCGGCAAATGTTGACGGACGGCGGCGCGGCGCGGCGCACCTGGCGCATCTGCCGCAGCTGTGCAGCCGAGGTCAGCGAGAGGCGAGGCGAAGCGAGGCAGCCGCCCACGCGCCGACGGGCAGGCGCGCCCGGGAAACAAACCAGCTGCGGGTCGGCCGCAGCGGCAGTCTCACCCACTCACTCGCTCGCTATATTGACGGGCCTGGTTCAAATGGTTCAAGTGGCTCTGACAAGGGAACCTCCCCATCGCATCCCCCTCAGATTTAGTTATAAGTTGGCACAGTGGATAGGCCTTGAAAAACTGAACACAGATCAATCGAGAAAACAGGAAGAAGTTGTGTGGAACTATGAAAACATTTGCAAAATATACAAACAGAGTAGTCCATGTGGGAGATAAGCAACATCAAGGACAGTGTGAGCTCAGCAGCGCCGTGGACCCGTGGTTAACGTGAGCAGCTGCGGAACGAGAGGTCCTTGGTTCGAGTCTTCCCTCGAGTGAAAAGTTTAATTTTTTATTTCCAAACAATTACTATCTGTCCGTCCGTCTGTCCGATGCGAGGTAACAGCGCCGTAGTATGTGGACGCCACACCTAAACAAACACCGAAACACACGACGTCAGTCGACTACAGGGCACGGAAGAGAGAGTATTCCTGCTAACGAGGCTCCCTGGCTGGCAGTTGTCTGTTCGCTACTTTGGACGAGAGTGCATTAAATACGTGAGATGCATTCCGTGGGCAATATGAATCCAGCAAATATAGCTCGCGACTTCAATAAAAAGGTCAATGAATATTTTCCAAACTGCAAGTTTGCGGTGCGGTCGCAAAACAGACACTAAACTTATTACAGTGAACAGAGACGTCAATGACCGAACGGACAGATAATAATTGTCTGAAAATAAAAAAAATATATTTTTCCCTCGAGGGAAGACTTGAACCAAGGACCTTTCCGCAGCTGCTCACGCTAACCATTACATATCTTGCACGTGGACTACTCAGTTTGTATATTTTGCTTATTTTTTTCGCAGTTCCACACAACTTCTTCCTGTTATCTCGATTGATCTGTGTTCAGTTTTTCAAGGCCTATCCACTGTGCCAACTTATAACTAGACGTGAGGGGGGTGCGACGGGGAGGTTCCCTTGTAAGGTAGGAGGGCGGGGTGACCACCTTTTCTTCTTGTTGGGCCACCTCTTCGTGTGTGGTGGTCAACTTCCGCTGCTTCCACGTCTTCAGATAGCTGCAGCTGCGCGCGTTTGCGGCGTGCGAGCCACCGCAATTTACGCACACCGCTGCAGTACCCCTCGGTTTGGTGCAGTTGCGTGTGTCGTGCGGTTTCCCGCAGTTAACACACGCAACCACGCCGTCGCATTCCCTGGCTGTGTGTCCCAGCTTTTGACACTTATAGCACTGTAATTGTGCCACAGGCTTCCGCTCCTTCTTCTTCTTGTTGCCGCAACCGTTGCTCCCGACTGCCTTTAGCAGGAGCTCAACAGCAGCAGCAATCTTGCCTCTTCCTGCATTCCTACTTCTCGGCATGGCGTTGGGCTAGTAGGATTAGCGTGCGCGAGCGACGGTAAACTCGTCGGCACACGGACCGTGCTGTCGAACGTTAACGTCCAGCGTGCCAAGTACAACGTGCTGCTGAACGCTCAGGGACGATGCGACTCGTGCACACGGTACGTGGGCCCCAGCGTGGTATACGCGATCGCAACGCACTCCAGCGGCAGTTGAGGGATGCTTCTAGTTCGTAAATCACACAGTTTACTCAACGGGCGCGCGTAAAATTCCCACGTTAGCTCTTTTAAAACACACATTTTCTTCATCGTCCACGAAAAGGAAAGCACCATGTCCACTTAATAAGGACACAGGCCTATGGACGTTCCATTACAAACAGTGCATTACAAATTTGGAATACTTCTCCCCATAAGAGAAACATTGTTTCATCCTTCCCACATTTTAGTAAAACCCCAAGGTCAGTCTTACTTGATCACTGTTCTTACGCAGTAGCAGAATCTTTGCAACATGTAAACTACGGGGCGTAAAAGGAAAAGGAGCAAAATATCTTTATACAAGTAGCGCAAGCTGTCCTGTAGATTAAGCCAATCGAACAAAGTCACCCCTCAAAAAAGGTGAACTTATATTTACATAACATCAAATATTATAATATATGCTTATATTAAACTAATAATAAAGTATCAGAACCTAATAAAAACACGAATGTTAGAAATTCGGTAGGGTCAAGACGCGAACCACGGACTCGCTATAAAACTCTCGACTGGTCGGTGACTCTACTCATTACGCTTTTTTTTTTCGATATTGTTCGTTGCGTTAGGTCTGGGCGTACGTCACAAGACATCCGTTAAAGTTGATCGTTGACTCTTTGACTCAGTTTTCTTTTATTACAGAGAGCACGCAGCCCTCTGACCGAACACGCTGAGCTACCGTGCCGGCACATTACGCTAAACCAACATCACACCGTTTACAACTAATCAGGTTATGTTAGCCCTTACTGAAATTCTTAATCGTAGATATGTTACTAATTGAAATTTAATTATAACAAATTGTACCAAGAACAATACATTTTGGGTCGATCTTCAGTGTGTCGCTGCCTTCAAATAGCCTACTCTCATAATACGCAAGTTACAATAATTCTTTTGCCACGAATATGATGTTTCTCATTATTTTATTGTAACGAATCACACAGTTAACAACGGGTTTTTCTGTGATTCTCAATTTGCTGGTGCTCAGTAGCGGCATATATATATATATATATATATATATATATATATATATATATATATATATATATATATATAGGCTTGAAATGAATGCCAATATGGCGCCTCACAACTCTGTACTGAAGGGAGACGGCGGGCTTGTGACGTAGGTGGCGTTGTGCCATGTCATTGGTCAACGCTCAGACGCACGCTCAGAACATTTGACACGCCAGATATTGCTCTGCACGCTCGGAAAGACTTCCTAGCGTGCTATTCCACGCTATGACGTCAGAAACGCGGCACGCTCAACGCTCAACGTTCGGATGCACGGTCCGTGTGCAGACGGCTTAACGAAGTGAGCCGCAGCGAGTCGAGCAGCGGAGTGCGTGCGCCGCTTCGCGTGCGTGCGTGCGTGCGTTCGTGCGTGCGTTCGTCGCAGCGGCAGTCTGACGGCGGTTCACAGACACGTCTGCAAGACCCCTCGAAAAATATCGAGCTTTATAAACGTGAGAGCCGCGCGGGATTAGCCGAGCGGTCTCAGGCGCTGCAGTCATGGACTGTGCGGCTGGTCCCGGCGGAAGTTCGAGTCCTCCTCGGGCATGGGTGTGTGTGTGTTTGTCCTTAGGATAATTTAGGTTAAGTAGTGTGTAAGCTTAGGGACTGATGACCTTAGCAGTTAAGTCCCATAAGATTTCACACACATTTTTTTGAATAGACGTGAGAACAGAGTGAAAGGATATCGGCCTAGATCAGAGATTGCACCAGCGAGATTTAGCTCCTATTGTACTCGTGCATGTTGTAAGCATCAGCTTCATCTGCGGAAATATTTTGTTTTATATAGCATTTTAATAGCTGCACATTTCGTTGGCACACATAGTGAAAAGCCCTGCCATCACAAAAGAATGAAGATATTTCTGACTGCAAAAGCGACTTTTTTTAATACGTAGAGATATGGCTGAAATGGCTCTGAGCACTATGCGACTTTACTTCTGAGGCCATCAGTCGCCTAGAACTTAGAACTAATTAAACCTAATTAACCTAAGGACATAACACGCATCCATGCCCGAGGCAGGATTCGAACCTGCGACCGTAGTGGTTGCTCGGATCCAGACTGTAGTGCCTAGAACCGCACGGCGACTCCGGACGGCTGTGGAGATATGTTCAGTCGGTGCAACTAATTGAAGTCATTTTCTTTATGGCCATACGCTTTTCGCTTCTGTTATTTGTGAAGCATCTTCGGTGGCCTGTAATACATGTTTCTTTTCATATATATAATAAATGTATTACGCGGTAGTTTCATTATGTTGCCATTTCACATTTTGTTCTGTTTTTCTTTTTTTTTTTAGGTTAGAATCAACTTTTGCGGCAAAAATTTCGTAATGTGAAACGATCGTTCGGTGTTACGATTTCCAGCGCTGTTAGCTCACGTATGTTCTCCTGGAGATGGTTTCGTTAGTCTCCGCGCTCCAGTTGACCGATTTCTGCCGTTCTTTCACCCACAGTTGATTCAGAACATAGCGTACATGAGGACTCTACATTTTGTGATCAGCATGTGTGTGTTTTCGGTGCGTAGTTTTGCCAAGTGTGGCTGTGTGTTTATCTCTCGTCTTTTTTTTCTGTTGTATGTGGGGTCAAATTTTTTTCTTTTCTGTTTTTTTGTAGTGTGTGTGTGTGTGTGTGTGTGTGTGTGTGTGTGAGAGAGAGAGAGAGAGAGAGAGAGAGAGAGAGAGAGAGAGAGAGAGAGACGGGGGGGGGGGGGGAGAAGGAGGAAGAGGAAGATTAATTAATTATTATTCAAGTTCTGTTTCGGATCTCTGTTTGTTATTGTTTTAGTGACTAACATTATTCGAGTGTTATTGCTCAAGTGAATTTTGTCATTCCCTCCGTATCCGCCGTGGGCTGAGAGGATGACACGGCGGTCGGTCGGTACCCTTGCGCCTTCCAAGGCCTATTCGGACGGAGTTAAGTTTAATTTTAGAATTTGGTCATTAAGTACCTCGCTCTTCATTGCAATGGCTCTTCGTATGTCAAAGTTTTCTTGTAATGTCAGGAACTTTTTGTAGTGATTGCTCACTGTAATAACCGTCATCTCATGTTCCATGATGGATAGTTCCTGTTTGTGTTCGGCGAAGGTAGAACAGCAGCCTCCATATTTCCAACTTCTTGTGTGCTACTAGCACCTATCCCCATGCAAAACCAGTCGTGCCCTGAGAAGGGCCATTTTAATTCGGCCGAAACGTCGGTTTTAGTTTATTATTGTTGTTAGTTTTTAGCAATGACGCGGCATAATACCCAGAAGAATTTTAATCACTATTCTTGTGTGTGTGTGTGTGTGTTTTTTTTGTTTCGTTCACAGGTGTCAATTTTTTTATGTGCTTCAACTGTGTATAGATGAATGTATTACATTACTGGCCAGTTACCTGTGGCTGCTTTCAAGTGCCTGAGTATCACAAAACATGTTTGACACTATTGCGCTTTACAACTGCTGTTAAATTACTAACAGTGATAGTGGTGAAATGTTTATCGTTGTATTTAAGAGCTGCTTACTGCTGTGTAATACACAGAGAAACTGCATAATTGTTGATAATCACATACTGCGTACAGTATAGCTCTTCACATAACTGAAACAATGTTGACAGATTGTTACAACGTTGTTGCCTAATGTAAGAGGGGAGTACAGTAAGTAATACAACACACTTTTTTTTTCGGTCAATTTCGGTTGATCAAATACGGAATTTATTGTGGGACTTAATGGAATTTCCCGCTTCAGCTACTATACTTTCATGAACTTGCGATAGGTGGCGTTCCGAGCAGAGAGCTGTCAGCTGTTATTGAGTTCCTTTTGGCGGAAAACCAGAGCAGCGAACATATTCACAGACCCCTGCAGAATGTCTACGGAGACCTGGTAGTGAACAAAAGCACGGTAAGTCGTTGAGCGAGGTTGCACAAATCTGTCCGAACTTCCTCGAGCCGGCCGGTCGCGCACAGCTGTGACTCCTGCAGTATTCGAACGTACGAAAACTCTCATTCGGGGTGATCGAGGGATCACAATTAAACACCTCGCTGCGCAGCCAGACTTCTCTGTTGGTAGTGCTGACACACTCTTCCACCAGTCGTGGTACTCAAACGTGTGTGTCCGAATGGTTCGTTGCCACTGAACAGAGAACAAGAAAGAGGAACGAAGGAGAATCTGTGAGGAATTGCTTTCGCATTTCGAGACTGATCGTGACAATTGTTTGTCGAGCGTCATTACAGGCACTGAGACATAGATTCATCACTTCGAACCGGAAACAAAACGGTGATCCACAGAGTAGCGCCACATCACCTCTCCTCTGAAGGAAAGGTTCAAGGCCGCATTCTCAGCCGATAAAGCCATGTTGACGGTCTTCCGGGACTCTGAAGGAGTTGCCCTTTTTGAAATCCTCCCTCGAGGTGCAACGATCAACTTTGAAATATACTGAGGACACGGTCTCTCTCCCTTCTCAACCAAGGCTTCCATTTCATGTGCTTTGGCTCTTGTAATTACAGTCTGGTTTCTGTACAAGTTGCAAATAGCCTTTCAATCCGTGTATTTTATCTCTTATACCCTCAAAATTTCGAAGAACGTATTCCAGTCGTCACTGTCAGAAGCTTTCTCAACCTCTAGAAATGCTATAAACGCAGGTTTGTAGTTCTACAACCTGTCATCTATGGCAACACGTAGCGTCAGTACAGCCTTGCGTGATCTGCATTCCTCTCGAACCCTGCTGTCGGCTTCTACCAGTCTTTCCTTTCTTCCGTTAATGATTCGTGTCACTACTTTGCAACCGTGACTTATTAAACTGACGTGTGGGTAGTATTCACACCAGTCAGCACCTGCCTGGGATTATTACATCTTCCCAGAAGTTTGAGGGCATTTCGCCCGGCTCGTATGTGTTGCACACCACGTGGAATAATGTTGTCAAGCCTGGCTCTCTGAAGGATGTCAGTAATTCTGAGGGAATATCGTCTATTCCATGGGCATTTTCCCACTTACGTTTTTGAAATCTCTTACAGTTTCCTTTCGTAGTATCACATCTCGTATCTCATCTTCACCTGCTTCATCTCCCCTTTCTACACTCATGCTTATAAATTAAGGATAATGTAGATGCATGGTGAAACAACGCTCTAGTGGGCGGTTTGCGGGTTTAAATCACCTCGGCGTATGACCATGCGGTCCACATCACCTGCGGTCGTCGCACGGCGGCGCTGGCAGCAGTCCACATACGCAGAGGTGTGTTGGTGCATGTCGGAGTACGGTGCAGCGAGTAAGAGTGCAGACGTTTTCAGACGTGCTAATGGTACCTGTGTGTTGAAAATGGCTCAATGAACACAAATTGATGACATTATGAGGGATAGAATACTAGGGCGACTGGAGGCTGGTCAAACACAGCAGGTTGCAGCACGGGCCCTCCGTGTGCCACAAAGCGTGATCTCAAGATTATGGCAACGATTCCAGCAGACAGGAAACGTGTCCAGGCGCTACAGTACGGGACGTCGACGGTGTCCAACACCACAAGAAGACCGATATCTCACCATCAGTACCCGCAGACGGCCACGGAGTACTGCAGGTAGCCTTGCTCGGGACGTTACCTCAGCCACTGAAACACTTGCCTCCAGACACACAGTCTACAGACGACTGAAAAGACATGGTTTATTCGCCCGGAGACCTGCAAGGTACATTCCACTGACCCCTGGTTACAGGAGAGCCCGTAAAGCCTGGTGTCAAGAACACAGTACACGGTCATTGGAACAGTGGTCCCAGGTTATGTTCACGGACGAGTCCAGGTATAGTCTGAACAGTGATTATCGCCGGGTTTTCATCTGGCGTGAACCAGGTACCAGATACCAACCCCTAAATGTCCTTGAAACGGACCTGTAAGGAGGTCGTAGTTTGATGGCGTGGGGTGGGATTATGATTGCTGCACGTTCACCCCTGCATGTCTTTGACAGAGGAAATGTAACAGGTCAGGTGTATACCGACGTCATTTTGCACCCATATGTCCGTCTTTTCAGGGGTGCAGTGGATCCGACCTTCCTCCTGATGGATGATAACACACGGCCCCATTGAGCTGCCATCTTGAAACAGAACATATCAGGCGAATGGAGTGGCCTGCCTGTTCTCCATTCCTAAACCCCATCGAGCACGTCTGGGATGCTTCAAACCCCTAGGACACTTTAGGAGCTCCGACAGGCACTGTTGCAAGAATGGTAGGCTATACCCCAGCAGCTGCTCGACAACCTGATCCAGAGTATGCCAACCCGTTGTGTGGCCTGTGTACGTGATCATATCCCATATTGATATCGCGGTACATGCGCAGGAAACAGTGGCGTTTTGTAGCACATGTGTTTCGGTACGGTTTTCTCAACTTATCTCCAATACCGTGGACTTACGGATCTGTGTCGTGTGTGTTTTCCCTATGTGCCTATGCTATTAGCGACAGCTTTGTATAGTGCCACGTTGTGTGGCATTCCGCAATTATCCTTAATTTATGAGCATGAGTGTATAATATTGTCTTAAAGTTCATTTCCTTTGCACCATCCTTCTGAAAATTTTCTTTCTTCGCCTAGTACTGGCTTTCCATCTGAGCTATTGATATTCATACAGTTGCTCCTCTTTTCGCAAAAGGTGTCTCTACTTTTCCTATAGGCAGCAGTTATCTTTTTCGTTGTTAAGCATGCTCCTATAGCCATCTTACGTCATCTCATTGTTTCGACGTCTGTTTTCCCTCTCGTTTGCTTCAATATGTTTTCCATTCATCATTTCAATATGTTAGTATTAGCTGGGAATTTCTAGTAGGCATTGTCTTGTCACGTATACGATTCTCTGCTGTCTTTCCTTTTTCATTTCTCGAAGCTACCCATGCGTCTTCTATATACTCCCTTCCCAAGTTTCAGTTCATTGCTGCCTATTTTTCCCTCTGAAACTCACAATAAACTCTGATTTTTTCAACTTATCCATGCCCCATCTCCTTGATTTCTTGTCTTTTTGCAATTTCTTCATTTTGTAATTTGCAGTTCATAACCAATAAATTATGGTTAGAGTTCACACCTGCCACTGGAAATGTCTTACCGTTTAAAATATGGTCTCTAAGCGTTTGTCATATCACCTTATAATCAATCTTATACGTTCCATTGTCCCCAAGTCTCTTCCACGTAAACAATCTCCTTTCAAGATTCTTAAACCAAGTGTTAGCGATGATCAAACTATACTCTGTGCAAATTTCCACGATGCGGCTTCCTCTTTCACTCCATTCCCCCAGTTCATGTTTTCCTACTATTTTTCCTTCTCTTTCTTTCCCTACTTCAAAATTACAGTCTCCCATTAAAATTAGATTTTCGTTTCCGTTACTGTCTGAATAATTTTCTTTATCTTGTCGTACATTCTTTCATTCTCTTTATCGTCTGAAGAGCTAGCTGGCATATGAGCTTGTGTCATTGTGGTGAGTGTTGGCTTCAAATTGAGGTTGGGGAAAACTCACGCACATTTACTAAAATTTAGAAGAGCAAGCAAACATCACCCTCTAAGCTCTTAGGTGACAGTAAAGGTATTAAGGCAGTTGTTCCTTCTGATGAATGAGAAGGGACGATTATTAACAACCCATAAAGTCTAAATCTATTGCAATGCACGTGCGGAAGTCCACGTTCAGCTACCACACGGTTATTGAGAAATCACTAGAATCCTTATAGCAGACGTAAGGTAGGTAGCTACACATCATATCATTTGAACCTAATAGTATTATCGTCTGTAGAAAAATTCCTGTGGAAGTGCTATTTAATCTGCTATGCCCTTGTTCAATATTATAAGAGACTTGACGGATTATCGTGAAATACAAGAGTTAACGTAACAGATTTTACTTGAAGTTATCCAGTCTCCTTACGAGTAACTGAATCACTTCAACCACTGTGCACGGCCATTAGAAACGAAGAAAACTGTTAAACACTGAATCAAATTTTATGATACCTTTTCATTTCCAAATAAACATTCAAAAATAAAAACACGAACACTCTGCAAGTAGTCCCGTAAAACATGTCATGCTGCCGAGCTACTTGTAATCTTTCAAGAATCTTTTGAACTTCACGATAGGATAACGAAGACAGTCTGTGAATCTGTATGTCTAAATTAAATAAAGAGAGAAAAAAACTGTTTGCAGATTCAGAGAAAAATCTTTCTAAAGAAATGCTGTTTCTTCGAAATGTTGCCGCAGTATGACAGAACTTCACCGTCGTTAAAACTCCACAGGTACTGAATAAGCCACGACGCATTCTCCACCCGTTTTCCTTATCTTAATTAATGGTATTTCCTGAGTTTCTTGTAGCACCAATCAAAAAAAGTCAGTGAAGTATAAGGAGAAAAGTCGGCTACGAACGAATTTTGACGTACAACTAAACGAATTCTGAGTAATCAGATGAAGCTGTAAGGCTGCTTCTCGCATTTCAGTTATCAATTTCATTATTGCCAACTTTCAAGAACTGATATTGGAAAGTTACTGAACTGCCTCTTTTCTTAAGAAAATCAGACAAGTATTATCTTTTTCTGTTTGTCTGTCCTCTTTCAGAGGACAACAAGTAGTAATTCCTCAAGTAACGGGAAGTTTTAATAAGCGCATCCTAAGAAAATGTTGTGCTCGTAACCTCTTGTAAAGCATTCCATTAATTACTTTATTAATTATTAATTATCATGGGCTCAGAACAGTTGCTGTAAACGTACGCGAGCACTTAACACTTCAAACTGTAGGACAACGAAGACAGTGACTATTAAACACTATGATATTCAGCCGAACCTTCGAAATGATAACTGCAACACGATGACATTAAAAAAAAATCTTCTGAACTGTATCTGCCACTTGACAGTTTTCAAGAACCAAAACGTGACAGAAGAAAACCCTAAGCCCAACTGATGAATGAACCCCTAAAATTACTCCGGTTTTTTTCCTTAATCTTCAACAAAACAATTATTATACGTCAGCTTTGCGAATATGCAATGTTGACATGATTGATTACTTTGTTAGAACAATAAAATGACTGTAAGTTGAACGAACACAGCTGTGTGATATGACTTAATCCCTCACAGTCACTGACCCTGCAACTTTGTTAGTTTTATCTACGAAATGCAGTCTGAGCTATTTCAGCAGTCATTAACTATGTAGTAGCTGTTACTCAGATGCAAATTTTAGGAGCTTAGTTACAGAAATCGCTTTATTGTACAGCTTGAATCTCCTGAGACTATCGGTATAAATAAAATTGTGGATATTCGTTTGTTCAAATGGCTCTGAGCACTATGGGACTCAACTGCTGAGGTCATTAGTCCCCTAGAACTTAGAACTAGTTAAACCTAACTAACCTAAGGACATCACAAACATCCATGCCCGAGGCAGGATTCGAACCTGCGACCGTAGCGGTCTTGCGGTTCCAGACTGCAGCGCCTTTAACCGCACGGCCACTTCGGCCGGCCCTATTCGTTTGTTCAAAATTGCTTACCTTCGAAAGTTCCTTGCCAGACTGTCGTTCCCTTCTGAACACTGTTTAACGCATTGAGTTCGTATTGGAGAAGAGGGAGGATCAAATTTTCGGCCAGTCATATAGCCTTAGGTTTTTCAAAATCAACCAAGGAGAATGAGAGGATGGTTGCTTTTGTACAGTCATGACTGATTCTATTCTCGAGTCTTCGCCACATCAACCATTCATTTCTCAGTCTTAAATTAACAGTCAGTTCGACATAATATCCTTATTTTACTGTCTACATTTGAAAACTGTAAACACTGAACATATGAGAACACTGTCAAGGAGAAGTGTGAAGATAGCAGCACGTCAGAGAACAACTTCCATGATACTAGAGGAAGCAGTAGACAAAAACTGTAAGGAAAGGCAGAGATTGGAATTTATACAACAAATAATTGAAGACGTGGTCTGCAATTCCTGCCCTGAGGTGAAGAGGTTTGCATAACAGAGGAATTCGGGCTGGGCTGCATTAAACTATTACTTTAAGTTTTTCTCATTTGACATAAATGTTTTCTGGGTACGGTACCGCGTCCTAATGTATAAAACTACTGCTGCTGGAGAAAAACCAAGGTTTCGGCCACGGTTGGAGCGGCTTTCTTCTGGGTCTAAACTTAAGTCAGTAAGAACATGTCGAGATTGTTAGGAATAACGTTTCACTTTTATATGTTACATATTCATTTAAATATTACATATATTTAAAAGTGGGTGTATAAAAACACACACTTATTCGCATGCAACGTTGTGTCAATATTTCAAAGTAGTCGGTGATGAAAAAACAAACATTAACATTTTATTTTTTAAATGTAAACATTTGTTTGTGCAAAATCATAAATCTCCGAAAGTTCTTCATCTAATTCTTCGACATTTTGACACAATGTTACATTCGAATACGCGCCTGTTTTTCTACACCTAATATCGTTTCGGTTCGGCCTCAGCAATGTGGCTCGATTTTGCTATTGCTTTAGTACAGACGGTAGTGGCACCGCATGTAAAATAATGCTTGCATCAATTGTACATCCAGTAGGTAAATAAAAGTACACTTTCAGAGGTATACGATTTTGAACAAACGATATTTACATTTTTGTTCATACAGATTGTCTCAGGAGATTCAAGTGATACCATACCTAAAATGTACATCTAAATATCAGCTACTACGTAGTTAAGGACTATTGAAATAGCGCAGCCGGCATTTTGTAGAAAAAAATTATGTCCACTGAGGTCAAGTGTGTATAAGGGATAGTATTAAAAATGGTTCAAATGGCTCTGAGCACTATGGGA
This sequence comes from Schistocerca nitens, assembly GCF_023898315.1. Lineage (NCBI taxonomy): Eukaryota > Metazoa > Arthropoda > Insecta > Orthoptera > Acrididae > Schistocerca > Schistocerca nitens. The sequence continues at coordinate 9,388,266 of NC_064619.1, read as the reverse complement.
CTCAACTGCTGAGGTCATTAGTCCCCTAGAACTTAGAACTAGTTAAACCTAACTAACCTAAGGACATCACAAACATCCATGCCCGAGGCAGGATTCGAACCTGCGACCGTAGCGGTCTTGCGGTTCCAGACTGCAGCGCCTTTAACCGCACGGCCACTTCGGCCGGCGGATAGTATTAAGCCACATCACTTCACTTTATGAAACTAATGTCCATTTTAATATTATACAAATGAATCAATTATGTCAGCAGTGTATGTTCGCAAACTTGACCTACAAACATTGTACTGCTGAAATCAAGAAAGTACAAATAAAAAAATTACGGAATAATGTCAAAGGGTAACAACAGAACATCCTGGGGCTCGCTTGTCAGTTGGTCCTAGCACTTTCTTCTGTCACATTTTGGTCCTTGAAAAATATCAAGATGCGTCGTGATTCGGAATTCTCGTAAATCTGGTGATTCCCTTATGCTTGGGTGAGTAATGCAGTTTAGAAGCCGGAGGAAGGCATACGAAATGAGAAATATTTTTGAACACGTTTTCTGATATCTGCCTTGAGCAGCTACTTCGGTAGCCGACATGCAACGGAAATATCTTAGACCTTGTAGCTATAGATAGGCCGGACCTTACCGACAATGTCAGTATAGAAACGGTGATTAGCGATCATGATGTCGTTATAGCAACTATGATTACGAAAGTTAATAAATCAGTTAAGAAGGTAGGAGAGTGTTTCTGCTAGATAGAGCAGATAAGTAGTTATTAGCATCTCACTTAGACAGTGAACTGACATCACTTAGTTCCAATAAGGCAGACGTAGAGGAATCATGGGCAAAGTTTAAGCAGATTGTAAAGTGAGGTCTAGAGTGTTATGTGCCTAGTAAAGGGTTGAAGAATGGAAAAGACCCACAATGGTTTAATAACGAAATACTGCGGATGCTGAAAAACCAAAGGCTGTTGCACTCTTGGTTCAATAGGAATGCACAAATGACGAAAAGCGAAGGTTAGTAGAGATTCGTGGGTCTGTGGAAAGATCTATGCACGAAGCACACGATTGCTGCCACTGTCACACCTTAGCAAATGATCTGGCACAGAACCCGAGAAAATTCCGGTCTTACGTAAAATCGCTAAGCGGGCCTAAGGCTTCCATTCAGTCCATTGTTGACCAGTCAGGTGTGGCAGTTGAAGATAGCAAAACCAAAGCCGAAGTGCGAAATTTCACATTCAAGAAATCATTCACACAGGAGAACTGTACAAACACACCGCGTCATTTGACCATTGGGCAGACTCCCATGTGGACGACATAGTAATAAGCATCCTTGGTGTAGAGGAACATTTGAAAGATTTTAAAGCAGATAAATTACCAGGTCCGGATGGAATACCAATTCGATTTCACAAAGAGTACTCAATGGCATTTCCCCCTTACCTGGCTTGCATTTATCGTGAATCTCTCGTCCAACACAAAGCCCAAGCAACTGGAAAAAAGCACAGGTGACTCCATTATATAAGAAGGGTCAGAAAAAGGATCCGCAAACTGACAGACCAATATTCCTAAATTCTGTTTGCTGCAGAATCCTTGAACATATTCTCAATTCGAATATAATAAACTTTCTTGAGACTGAAAAGCTTATGTGCACGAATTAGTATGTTTTTTTGAAAGCATCGCTGGTGTGAAACTCAACTTCCCCTTTTCTCACATGATATAGTGCGAACTATGGATGAAAGCAAACAAGCAGGTTTCTAGGTTTCAGGAAAGCATTTGACACGGTGATCCACTGTAGGCTGTTAATGAAGGTACGAGCATATGGAATAAGTTCACAGATACGCGAGTGGCTCGAAGACTTCTTAAATAATAGAACCCAGTATGTTGTCCTCGACGGCGAGAGTTCATCAGAGACAAGGTTTCGTCAGGAGTGCCCCAGGGAAGTGTCACAGTGCCACTTTTGTTGTCTGTACACATAAATGGTTTGGCTGACAGGGTGGGTAGCGATATGCGGCTGTTTGCTGGTAACACCATGGTGTACAGTAGGCTGTCGAAGTTGAGTAACTGTAGGAAGATACAAGTCGACTTGGACAAAATTTGCAGTTCGTGTGATGAATGGCAGTTAGCGCCAAATGTGGAAAAATGTAAGTTAATGCGGATGAGCGGGAAGATCAAATCCGTAATGTTCCGAAACGGTACTACTAATGTCCTGCTTGACACAGTCAAGTCGTTCAAATATCTGGGCGTAACGTTGCAAAGCGATATGAAATGGAACGGTCGTGTGAGGACTGTGGAAGGGAAGGCGAATGGTCGACTTGGGGTTACTGGGGTAATTTTAGGAAAGGGTGGTTCACCTGTAAAGAAGACCGCATGTACGACACTGGTGCGAGCTATTCTTCAGTACTGCTCGAGTGTTTGGGATCCATACCAGGTGGGACTGTGGGAAGACATCGAAGTAATTCAGAGGAGGGTTGCTAGATTGGTTACCGATAGGTTCGAACAACGCATAAGTGTTACGGAGATGCTTCGGGAATTTAAATGGGAATCCCTGGAGGAAAGGCGAAGCTTTTTTTTCGAGAAACGCTAATGAGGAAATTTAGAGAACTGACATTTGAAGCAGGCTGCCGAACGATTCTACTGCCACCAACATACATTGGGCGTAACGACCATGAATATAAGATATGAGAAAAAGAAAATGAAAAGTAGTGGCACAGGATACCATCCGCCACGCATCATACGGTGGCTTGCGGTATACACAAGGTGTTACGAAAAGGTACGGCCAAACTTTCAGGAGACATTCCTCACACACAAAGAAAGAAAATATGTTATGTGGACATGGGTCCGGAAACGCTTACTTTCCATGTCAGAGCTCATTTTATTACTTCTCTTCAAAGCACATTAATCATGGAATGGAAACACACAGCAACAGAACGTACCAGCGTGACTTCAAACACTTTGTTACAGGAAATGTTCAAAATGTCCTCCGCTAGCGAGGATACATGCATCCACCCTCCGTCGCATGGAATCCCTGATGCGCTGATGCAGACCTGGAGAATGGTGTATTGTATCACAGCCGTCCACAATACGAGCACGAAGAGTCTCTACATTTGGCACCGCGGTTGCGTAGACGAGAGCTTTCAAATGCCCCCATATATGAAAGTCAAGAGGGTTGAGGTCAGGAGAGCGTGGAGGCCACGGAATTGGTCCACCTCTACCAATCCATCGGTCACCGAATCTGTTGTTGACAAGCATACGAACACTTCGACTGAAATGTGCAGGAGCTCCATCGTGCATGAACCGCATGTTGTGTCGCACTTGTAAAGGCACATGTTCTAGCAGCACAGGTAAGAGTATCCCGCATGAAATCGTGATAACGTGCTCCATTGAGCGTAGGTGGAAGAACATGGGGCCCAATCGAGACATCACCAACAATGCCTGCCCAAACGTTCACAGAAAATCTGTGTTGATGACGTGATTGCACAATTGCGTGCGGATTCTCGTCAGCCCACACATGTTGATTGTGAAAATTTACAATTTGATCACGTTGGAATGAAACCTCGTCCGTAAAGAGAACATTTGCACTGAAATGAGGATTGACACATTGTTGGATGAACCATTGGCAGAAGTGTACCCGTGGAGGCCAATCAGCTGATGATAGTGCCTGCACATCCTGTACACGGTACGGAAACGACTGGTTCTCCCGTAGCACTCTCCATACAGTGACGTGGTCAACGTTACCTTGTACAGCAGCAACTTCTCTGACGCTGACATTAGGGTTATCGTCAACTGCACGAAGAATTGCCTCGTCCATTGCAGGTGTCCTCGTCGTTCTAGGTCTTCCCCAGTCGCGAGTCACAGGCTGGAATGTTTCGTGCTCGCTAAGACGCCGATCAATTGCTTCGAACGTCTTCCTGTCGGGACACCTTCGTTCTGGAAATCCGTCTCGATACAAACGTACCGCGCCAAGGCTATTGCCCCGTGCTAATCCATACATAAAATGGGCATCTGCCAACTCCGCATTTGTAAACATTGCAATGACTGCAAAACCACGTTCGTGATGAACACTAACCTGTTGATGTGCTTGATGCTAGTACTGTAGAGCAAGGAGTCGCATGTCAACACAAGCACCGAAGTCAACATTACCTTCCTTCAATTGGGCCAACTGGCGGTGAATCGAGGAAGTACAGTACGTACTGACGAAACTAAAATGAGCTCAGACATGGAAATTAAGCGTTTACGGACACATGTCCACATAACATATTTTCTTTATTTGTGTGTGAGGAATGTTTCCTGAAAGTTTGGCCGTACCTTTTTGTAACACCCTGTGTATGTAGTTGTAGATACCAGTTCCAAGAGGGCAATGCCTAATAAAGTACTGGAGTGCCAAATCAATCTTCTTCGTGAGGACAAACTTATCTTATTATCCCAGTCCATAGACTTGGATAGCGTTTTAGTTTATATCTTCGCGCTGCAGTCATCATATCGAAGGTTCACCTGTATATCATAGTGTTTAATAGTCATTGACCTTGTTGTCTTACAACCTGAAAACCGCCAAATCAGTCAGCCACATCCTATTCTTTACCTATTTTACATTTACTGACGCAAATCGGCAGAACGAGATGTTAAATTTTATGTATTTCCGATTTATCGATTGATTTACAGTAAAAAGGAAGAACACACACTAGAAACGGGTGCGTGTGTCTATAATAAACTCAGCCAACGTCAGAAATCGGTATTCGCTGTCGAGGACAAAAGTAGCGCGTGGCTACCAGGCGCTGTGGATCACACCTGATTACGTCAGACAGGCGGGATGTGTGTCTCGGGCGACCACGGACTGGCCACACGCGACGTGTGCGTGGCTTTGCCGCTAGCGAGCGTGTGTCAACTGCCGAATGCGTGGGCGGCGTCCTTCCTTCTGCACACGTACTCACACGGACGCTCCTACAACGCTTGCATCTCCGGCACGCACACGGTTCCGTTACTGCGTCCCAGCTGTGGGGCAGGGACCTCCAGCGATATAGTCAGCTTCCCTGTTCCGTTGCTGCAGTATCTATACTAGTTACTTGTTCAAAACATAGAAGTAGTATAATTGGAATCCAATACGAGAAAAGAGAGGCAGCCTCACAAAACTTTTTCAGGCATACACCATCTGAACAAAACACTGTGTAATGCGGAACTGAACACTAGATTTCACAAAAGGACCCGTCTGTATAAAAGGAGACGGGGAGTATTGTGTTATCGGTAGAAATCCAGTAACAGCAGAATGGGCCCTTCAAACCAGCTTTGTGACTTCGAACGTGGACTAGTCATTGGAAGTCACCTGAGTAACAAATCCATCAGGGTCATTTCAATTATTCTAAAGCTCCCCACATCGGCTGTTGGTGACCCGAGTGGGCAGTGGAAACGTGAAATTAAGGGCGCAATTCTCTCACTGCGTTTAAGAATATGCTACATGCGGAAGGATATAAACACGTTTTATAGCAGTGTGTACTGCTTACAGATGAGGAGCAGTTCGGAGACGATGATTGATTGTACGGGCCTCACAATGCACCCTGTCATTAAGCAGCATCGGTGAGGGAATGGTTTGTGGTCAACAACATACCTGAAATGGACTGACCTGCCCAGAGTCTCAACCTGAACCCAATGGGACACCTTTGCAATGAGTCAGAACTTCGAATTCGTTACAGACCAACATCAGCACTTGCTTTGGTCCTGCTCTTGAGGGAGAATGGGTTGCCATTTCCGCACAGATATTAAGACACCTCACCGAAAGGGTCGCCAGGAAAGTTCAAGCCGTCTTAAGGTGAAACAACTTGACAGTTAATATTCAAATGGTTCAAATGGCCCTGAGCACTATGGGACTGAACGTCTAAGGTCATCAGTCCCCTAGAGTTTAGAACTACTTAAACCTAACTAACATAAGGACACCACACACTTCCATGGCGGAGGCAGGATTCGAACCTGCGACCGTAGCAGTCGCGCGACAGTTAATATTACTTTTTTCTAATGGGTGTCCAGATATTTTTGATCAGATAGCGTAGAACACGGAGTCTGTGAAAACCAAATTACAGAGATTCGATTTTAAAATGTTAACTGGCATGCCTTAATATTCGTTATAATACGCCTCTGCAAGCTTTCGCGACGGTTAGGTTGTAAATAGACTTCACGGATTTGCCGCCGGATGATGTGAAAATTCCACAATGTTTCCTCGGAGCAACTGCCCGACATCTTCAGGTGGTTGCATTTTGGTGTTGGCTCAGTACGACTGACGGTATTCGCACGTCGACGCCCCTGTATATAGAGCAACCGCGCGAAGAACGCGCAGGCGCGGAAATCAAGCATGTGCGATGATTTGCAGATACGCGCCACCATACTGAAATGCCCTCTGCCGAAAATTGGAGAGCGACCTTCCTTCGCGTGCGCTATACGCTATGTTTACTAACAGTGCTGCCAGACGTTACTCAATAAAAAAAACACACTAGAGCAATGTTATGACGAGTCTGTTACTGAATAATCTTGATTTTCTCGTCGAGATTTAATAGCAGCCAACGCAGAGCTCCAGGCTGTGCTCAGTTGAAATCGCGCATCACTGTTGTAGCTGTACGGTTATGTATTGCTTCCTTAATGACGCAATCCTAGAAAGATGATGCCGGGGATAAAACTTCCGTCTTTTCATAAATCAAGCACATCCTGTATTCGGACAGTGTTCTGCAACTGTCGACTCCTCCGATTGGGGTAGGCGTGTATGAAGCCAATGTTCATCGTCGCGTTCTTTTACTGCGCGACGTGTCTGTCCTATATATGCCGCCCCACACTGACAAGGAACCTTGTACACACCACGTTCCCTCTGGCCAAGGTCATCCTTAACCGAACCCAACAGGTTCCTCAGTTTTGCAGATGGTCGAAAAGCACACCTAATATCATATCTTCCGAGAACTCTTCCGATTCTTGACGACATCGCACCAAAATGCTGCAAGAAGACTTAACACGTTGATGTCTTTGTATCTTCATTCTGCTCCATGGATTGATAATAGTACTAATTATTTCAGTTCCACTCTTGACCATCAATGCGAGGCATATTTTGTACGACAAACCGTACTGCGAATCAACGACTGTGCCTGACTTGTTTGAAAAGTACCCTCGGCTGTTCGTAGAAAGAGTTGTCCCTGCACCTTGCCCACCCTCTCGTTAACAATGACCTTTGTCATCATTTTAGAGCTAAATATTCCACTCTACCTAACTTCAGCCATCTCATTCTCTTCGTCTATCGGTAAACTTTCATTCTAGAACCATGTGAATATGGACTTTAAATTAATACCCCTCTATGGTGATATCGGAAACATCCATCGTTACCTGAAAGGATTTTCGCATTCTTTCATGTGATCTGAAGTCAACAGCAGTCTTTGACAACATCGTTTGTGAGGTATTACGTTACACTGTTTTCTGAGAGTAGTGAATAACTTGAAATTAATGCATACTTGCACGGAAAAGTGCATCCACGTCCATAGTAGAAGTGGCAAGTCTATATTACACGCTCCACGGAAAGAATTTCGATCCTGTTGTTGGAAGTAATTGCAGTCATCAACAGTTACTTGGCAAAGGAAGGAATACATTCACCGTTTACCTTCAGCGTATCAGACCTTGCCCCAGTACCCTGAGTTCAATGCCCAAGCCCTTCCCAGTCTCTCCTGGACTGATGAAATTTTACTTAGTCGGTTGTGATTTGCCCATCACATGGGGATGTTAGTTCTCTGACTATCTTGTCACCACGGGGCAGAAACAAGTTATGCGGATGCACCCTTTTTTTATGTTCACCGTTCCGTCCTTAATAAGGCAAAATAACCGAACACTGAAATACGCTGCATAACGACGCATCGGTCCTAAATACACTACAAATTTAAGTTTACACATGGCTTCCAAGGTTCACCTTATGTGATTGATAGAATTCATTCTTTCGGGTGTACGATTAGATTGACAACTCCATTCTCCTGCACAATAAATCTACCACTGATCCAGTAGTTTGCGTCATCTCCAGTTGTCTCTGTTATGTCATACGCTAGCTGTCAAACAGCAGAAAACATGTCGTCTCACTTTACACTTCGTTAGCAGGTTGGGGGAAAGTAATGGGAAGCCAGTGCCACTAAGACACTGTCTACGCCAGTAACGAGGAATGGGTTCTGTCTCTCTGACAACACCCGAAAGCTCGTCAGGAACATAACACATACAGAGAAGTGAATCATAATCGTTAATAAATCGCAAGTATTGTTTATAGTTTACTGAGATAAACAGTTTAAATTTCGAATTGAGCCCTGTCAGTGTTTTACATAACGCGCACTACGGTTGATATCTACAGGGTGACTCCGAACCCCATCGACTAAAATTGGGAGGTTTTCACAGAAATTTACTTCGTAGTGTCCATTGGATCGTTGCAGAGTAACAAAGAAATTGTGGATGAAAATCTGTGGTGATTCAAGCCTCATGGGAGCGTTAAAACACTGTAACGTTTCGATGACTGTCACACTCTTTATCTTCTGACGACTTTCCGAAAGCCTTTCATCAGTAGCCGGAAAAGTATGCATTCATTCAATAGAAATTACACTTTTCCCCATTATTCTTCCAGTATTGTACATTTATGTAAAAAGAAAACCTTCCCAGCACTGAAAAAGCCTGTAACATTGAATAAAGAAAACGTACAACACAAAACACAGTGTAAAACAACAGCTCTCAGACAGCTGTAGCAATACTGTGATGTGGCTGATGACACTGAGGGAACAGCTCGTCATTGCGTCGTAGGGCCACCCATACCAGAGGTGCGTCCCGGTCTACTCTCCATCAGTAAACCTACCGATAGCACACTGTGTCACTGTTAACGTACAACTAACACTGCCGGAAAAACAACACGAGAACGCACCAGTGCTGAGTGCAAGTTTCAGGGAGAAGGATCACGTGGGCATTGCACCTACATATACATCATAAAACTTCCTGAGAGATTAAAACTGTGTCACGGACCGAGGCTCGAACTCGAGACCTTTCACTTTCAGAGGCAAGCGCTCTTGCCCGTGAATGGCAACGGACCCGAGTTTTAATCCACCAGGAAGTTTCATATCAGCACACAGTCCGCTGCAGAGTGAAAACTTCATTCTAGCTGCAGCATATTCCGCAATCCACCCAATGATCTGTGGCTAGGATACTTCTGGACCACTAACTGATTCTTCCACACCTACCTAGTTCTACTCGCGAATGGCGCGTGGGAAGAATGATTGTCGGTAAGCCTCTGTAATGGATCTAACTTCGCGAATTTTCTCATCGTGCTCGCATTCGGAAGGACGACGGCTCAAACCCGCGTGCGGCCATCCAGATTGAGGTTTTCAGTAATTTCCCGAAACCGGTCCAGGTAAACGCCGGGATCGTTCCTTTGAAAGGGCACGGCCTATTTCTTTCCACATCCTTGACACATTCCGAGCTTGTGCTCAGTCTCTGATGACCTCAATGTCGACGGGACGTTAAACCGAATCTTCATTCCTTCCTTTCTTTCCTTCGTCGTGGTCACTAAGCGAGGTGCACGTGGGAGAAAGTAATATTTTGTCCGACTCTTCCCGGAAACTATTGCCTCGAAATTTCAATAGAAAATTTCTCCGTGATGTACACCACCTCTCTAGTAACGTCTGCCAACGGGGTTTGTTGATCATCTCGTTAGCGCTCTCTCACAAACGATCTCGTGACGAAACGCGCCACCCTTCGTCAGATCTTCTCTATCTCTTCTATCAACCGATGACCGTAGCAGTCTGGTCCCTTTAATCCCAACCAACCAATCTTCTATCATTCCTACCTGGTTAGGATCCTATATAGATGAACAGTACCCAAGAAACGATCGAACAAGCGCCTTATAAGCCACTTCCTTCGTGGATGAGTTACATTTCTTAAGATTCTTCCCACGAACCTCACTCTGGAATCTCCTTTTCTAGTATTTGTTTTATGTGATCATTCCGCTTAAGGTCAGTCTGGATAGATACTCCAAGATACTTTACGGTAGATATTGTTTCCAGCAGTTTCTCAGTAGTAGTGTAGTTGTACAGTGGACTCTTTGTGAACGTCAAGTACCGTGAATAAATTGAACTTACCTGTTCCCAAACAACACATACAGTACACTCCGTAGACATTCCTCTGCTGTGCATATATTTTCAGTGCTATGTGGTTACAAAAGTAAATATATGTAAAAGTCAAACGAAATACAATTGCTCTGTTACGAGCCACCGGAAACTATTTGTCCCTTATACCAAAATAATCAGGAAGTGTCCCTGAACAACATCCGAAATTTTGTTGCTGAAGTTGGGGTTCAATTTTATAATATCCCTTAAAGTTTTTACTCTGATATGGCTCAAGAACGGCGACTTGTATCTGCTGACAGCCCACATCCCCATACCCATATGGGGCGAGGGGAATGAAATGACAATAAAGGGAAGAAAACTATCTTCACAGTCACTAGATATTCTGTCCATGTCAGCACGTATCATTCAACAGTACTAATACAACAACGTAATACGCAATGGTTGATGTTGATGATGCTTAATTTTCATGTACAGCATACACTGTAAGAAATACCCTTGAAACAGGAGAAAACTTTGAGTGATTAAATAAAACTTCCTTAAAATTGTTGAGAACTAGTAAGATATTCAAATTTACGCGAACTGTACCATAAAAGCAAGTTCTGACAGAAGTCAGGGCAAATCACCATCCGGTCAAAAACATCCAGACTCTTATTAGTGGATATTAGAGCGGGCTGTGTCCAGCGTCGCTTTTTAACGGCTTGAACGCTACTACTTTCAATGAGGCAGGTGTGATGACTAGTAGCTTGCGCTACATGTAGAAAAATGTGAATCAGTCCTGATGAGTAGAAAATCAATCCCATAATGTTCGAATGCAGTACGAATGGTATACTGCTTGACAGAGTTACCTCATTTAATCATAATAGGGATGGCTTTCATACCCAGGTGCATTAACTTCATTTCTCCAAATTTAAAGAAAGTTGCCATTCATCACACCAGTTAGACATTAAACATCTAGGGGGAAACGTTGCAAAGTGGTATGAAATGGGAGAAGCACGCGATGTCGGTAGAAGGGCAGGAAATTGGTCGACGTCACTTTATTGGGAACATTTTAGGAATGTGTAGCTCACCGACAATGGTGACCGCGTGGGGAGCACCAGTGCGACCGATTCTTTAGTACTGCTGGAGTGTCTGGGATTCCCACAACGTCAGAGTAATGGAGGACATCGAAGTATTTCAGAAGCGTGCTGCAACATTTACTGCTGGTAGGTTCTATTAACAACCGAGTATTACGAAAACTCTCCGTAAATGGAAATGGGAGTCCCTGGAAGGGAAAACGACATGCTTTTCACAAAACACTGTTGAGAAAATTTAAAGAATCGACATTTGCGGTTGACTGCAAAACAACTGCACTGTCGCCAATGTACATCTCTCTAAGGACCACGAATGTAAGAGAAATTAGGGCTTGTACGGAAGCATATAGACAGTCGTTTTCCCCTCTCTCCATTTGCGAGTGGAATTAGAAGGGAATGACTAGTGTTGGTACACGCCACCATTTGCTGTGGACCGTGTGATGGCTTGTGGGTTATGTATGTAGACAACGGACACAAACGGGGAATATTCAGTAGGTCTGTATGACGCGTTAAATTAAAGGGATTTGTGAGCTGCTGCTATTTTGGAAAATCTTGCTAGTCAGCCAACTACATTTAGTGTGCAGTTATGAAAGCCGAAATGACTTAAAAGTTTTGACGAGCTCCTCGTAGAGGCCCTGACGACACAGTGGCTGTGTTAGTAGGCTGTCTAAGTTTTTATATTGGTAACGCCACGTAGCGCTCTGTATGAAAATCACTGGCTGTGCTGTGTACAGTCTGTGGCTACTTTGCATTGTTGTCTGCCATTGTGTTGGGCAGCTGGATGTGAACAGCGCATAGCGTTGGGCAGTTGGAGGTGAGCCGCCAGTAGTGGTGGATGTGGGGAGAGAGATGGCGGAGTTTTGAAATTTGTAAGACTGGATGTCATGAACTGCTATATATATTATGACTATTAAGGTAAACACATTGTTTGCTCTCTATCGAAATCTTTCATTTGCTATCTATGCCTATCAGTAGTTAGTGCCTTCCGTAGTTTGAATCTTTTATTTAGCTGGCAGTAGTGGCGCTCGCTGTATTGCAGTAGTTCGAGTAACGAAGATTTTTGTGAGGTAAGTGATTTGTGAAAGGTATAGGTTAATGTTAGTCAGGGCCATTCTTTTGTAGGGATTATTGAAAGTCAGATTGCGTTGCGCTAAAAAAAATATTGTATGTCAGTTTAAGCACAGTCATGTATAATTGCTCAAAGGGGACGTTCCATATGGCGACCCTGCCAGGATACTCTGTTAATCTAGTTTTACTACTGATTTATTTTTCTTGTTTGCTGCACATTGCCCTATATTAGTTGTAATATTGCATTTGCTTTCCTAATTTATGCTGCTTGCTTTGCCATTTGTATTCTTTATCATTGCTGTTTGTGTTAATTGTTTTGTGCTGCTGCATTGCCTCATTCCGTAGTTTAGCATCTGAGCTCAGTAGATTTAAGTTAGCTTAAGATGGGGTAGGCTATATGAGAGAAAGAGTTGTGATGAATTGGAAGAAATGCATTGAGAAGCTATAAGAAAATGGATTGGCCAAAAAAGTATTTTGAAAGAGGATATGAGCAAAAAAGTAGGGTTTAGGGACAACAGGTTTACGTAGGATTTTCTTGGAAATAAATGATGAGGTAAGATAATGGAAAATAAATAATGAGGTAAGAAATATGTGAACATATAAATACAGAAAGCATGCTTGGATAGGATTTTTTTGGTGGAAACCAATGTTGAAATAAGACGAAAGATCTATGGAATGAAGTTTTAGGTTGGACTTCAGTACCAAATATGACACTGAAAACAAACCCTGCCCTTTCCTCTTGTGTTATTCTGCTATGTGTTTGTGTACTCTTGTATATTTGTGTTTTTCCTGTCTTTATGCGTTTAGCTGATATGAGTTATGTTGTAGAATTTTTCTAATACTATGTTATTTACTTTGTAAAGATGTTTAGACATTATTTATCTGTTTTGTTTTGTTGCTCATATGTGAAGTTGATGTTTCAAAAGTTATTCTGATCTTTATGTATGTACTTATGTCACAATTCTTGTAACACTGATGTGCATGTTTATTTCTATTCTTTTGTAAAGCCTGTTTTACTACAAATGTTATCTTTACTATTATGTTCTTTAATGATGTATTTTGTACCTTTGTTATTGTATTCTTATGTTATAAAATTGTAATTGATACCAGTTCATCAAATTAAGTAACTTGTAAGTTACATTTCACTGCACATGTTTCTGTTGGTCATAGTATATGGACAATATGTGAGAAGTAGGGACTGTTAGTGTTTGCACGTGTGTTAATTCAGCAAGGGACTGGATAACAGCATTGCTGGTTCTAAGGACAATTCCAAAAACTGTGTGAGTACACAAGTGGTGGTTTATGGACTTGCTATATTCTCCACAAGACTCTTCGATGGTGATTGTGCACCTGCACAGTCGCAGCAGATGGCTGCTGGCCATCTCTACAAGGACTACAGTGGGTCTGCATCTTTGATGACCCACCAGTACCATTATTTCTACAAGGACTGCAGTGGGTCTGCACCTCTGGTGGCCCACCAATACCGTAATCTCTACCAGAACTACAGTGGGTCTACTCTGTGATGACCTACCTACCAATAGTCTTCAAAACTTCGAATGACTCTGTTGTGGGTTTGCTCTGTTGTGGCCCATTACCTGTCTGCATGTCAAGAATCAGCACTGTCTTTTCGTTGGAAGGACAACACTACTTCTTCAAGACTGCATGGAAATCCACTACTTCCGTGTGCATTTTCTTCTACCGCTCAGACTTTGAGAAAACACTGCTATTTTACTGTGATGAACGATCAGGACTGTCTTTATGGACTGTGAGAAAATTTTAGCTTTTGACCAACATTGTATCAATAAGTGTGTGCATTTGATTTCTTTGTTTTTGTAATTATGAAAATTTTTTTTCAAATCTGTATTGGCCACTGCCCAAAACAATTTGTAAAATTTTTTGTGGGGAGCATGGGGGCTATGTAAGTAGGCTGTTTAAGTTTTTATATTGGTAACGCCACGTAGCGCTCTGTATGAAAATCACTGGCTGTGCTGTGTGCAGCCTGTGGCTAGTTTGCATTGCTGTCTGCCATTGTGTTGGGCAGCTGGATTATAACAGCGCATAGCGTTGGGCAGTTGGAGGTGAGCCGCCAGCAGTGGTGGATGTGGGGAGAGAGATGGCGGAGTTTTGAAATTTGTAAGACTGGATGTCATGAACTGCTATATATATTATGACTATTAAGGTAAATACATTGTTTATTCTCTATTAAAATCTTTCATTTGCTATCTATGCCTATCAGTAGTTAGTGCCTTCCGTAGTTTGAATCTTTTATTTAGCTGGCAGTAGTGGCGCTCGCTGTATTGCAGTAGTTCGAGTAACGAAGATTTTTGTGAGGTAAGTGATTTGTGAAAGGTATAGGTTAATGTTAGTCAGGGCCATTCTTTTGTAGGGATTATTGAAAGTCAGATTGCGTTGCGCTGAAAAAAATATTGTGTGTCAGTTTAAGCACAGTCACGTATAATTGTTCAAAGGGGACGTTCCAGCTGTCGTGCGGCGTGCGGATGAGATACGGCCAGCGAACCGTCGTCCGGCCATGTTCCCGCATACCACACCTTGGAACCGCCACTTCCCGTTCAAAAAGCTGCTCAGTTGGCATCAGGAGGCAGACTGCACCCCCCTCCCACCAAGCAAAAGTTCTTGACTCTACCAGAAATGGAACCTGTGTCCTCCATATGGCAGCCATCTACACTGGCCGTTCATTTACGGAGGCGAACTGAAATGACATGAGGCGTGAAGAGCAGCACTCGACATTCCCAGCGTGTCTGATACCGAAGAGTACAGTGTACATCAGATCAAGAAAGAAAAATTTGCTAGCCGCGCGGAGTGGCAGCGTGGTTTGAGGCGCCATGTCACGGATTGCGCGGCCCCTCCCGCCGGAGGTTCGAGTCCTCCCTCGGACATGGGTGAGTATGTCGTTCTTAGGATAAGTTAGTTCAGGTGGTGTGTAAGTCTAGGGACCGATGACCTGAGCAGTTCGTTCCCTTAGGAAATAAAAAAAAAAACTGTTCGAAAAAAAATCTATTGTGCTCTTTACGAGAAGAGTATCGAGTAAGACACTTTCAGGATTAGTACTTTCATCTTAATCTCCAGATCTGTCAACTGAGCTGAAGCTAATCGCCACATTCAGTGTGTAGTTTACGTCATTCTGTTGCGTTACGCTCCTTTTCACATGGACGTTATTCATCTGTACTGCTGTCATTTGTCAGTTTTTCAGGCACGTAAGATGGCAAGGTATAAATCGTTGTGGATAACGAAGAGTGGTCACCCAGTTAGTTCTTATTTAGAGGCGTTATGCGTGGTGATGGGCCAGACATCTGTCAGTCCCTGGAGTTGAGAAAAAGAGCGGATTCGAACTGACGCAAGAGGCGTATCTCTCAGAACAGACGCCGGCCTTTTTCCGTTCTAGGAATAACGCGATAACGTCAGGTCAGAGGGCTTCCTCGCAGAGCGAAAAAGAGCTGGCTCTGTGGGAACATCTGCTGCCCGTGGCCTTGGTAGGCCTACAGCCGGGCGCTAAACAAGAAACCATCTGCGCGTATCGACCAACTGACGATACACTGAGTGTAGCTTCACAGTGTTCCCTGTACTATCTCTACATTTGCTCTGCTTATCGGCTTCGGACAGAAGGAGGCTAATGGAAATTACTCTCACCGTCATTACCTGCTCTAAAAGAGTGGAAAATGTGGCAGCTTATTTATCATTATATCAACTCACTACCGTCATAATCCGCATTCTACTTTGCTTCAGACTCTTATACGGAACGACAGCTTACGACGTCATAATTATAATTTGTCATCATCATGATCTTACCTTAGAAGGATTAAGCATTTGCTTATTCCTTATTCACAAAGTTTATGACCGGTATCATCTGAGACACACTTTCCTTCAGGATTGCTACTAAGGATTTTCTTCGGCAAACGTTCGTGTCCTAATCCGTTCGTATGCTGCTTCCTCCATTAACAGGACTTGCTGTTTCGTCCTTTAACACCACATGATCACAACTACGTACATCTATTTCTAATTCGACTAGGAAACGCGGTTCCTGTGAAAATTTCAGCTGGTATAATTCACATAAACTAGAACGCTAGTGTTTATGGTCATAACACAATAATACAAAATCCAGCTTCTTTGCCAAGAATTATTGAGATCTGTTTGTAATCTCGCCGGCCTCGGTGGCCATGCGGTTCTAGGCGCTGTAGTCCGGAACCGCGCGACTGCTACGGTCGCAGGTTCGAATCCTGCCTCGGGCATGGATGTGTGTGATGTCCTTAGGTTAGTTAGGTTTAAGTAGTTCTAAGTTCTAGGGGACTGATGACCTCAGATGTTTAGTCCCATACTGCTCAGAACCATTTGTTTGTAATCTCTACCACTAGCGACAGAAATCTTGCAGGATAAGAAATATTCTGGTTTCTGCCACGACCTTCGAAGAACCGGTAGCCTGTAGTAGTTGGTGTAACAGCTAATCAAAACGAAAGTCAATCAAAATAAACGGAAATACGACGCAGAAGCAATGGAAAGTTCCAGAGTGTATCCTTGTAGTAACAGCATTCCTGAGAAGAAAAATAAGGCACCCAGGAGATATGTTCTGATGTCAGTGTAATTTCGCACATATGTACCATCTGCGATTATGTAAATGGTTCAAGTTGTAAATTCCCTGACAGGTAGAACGGCCACTAGACTGCATTAGTATTGTCCAGATATAGTGTTGTTACCAGGCCTAGTAGGCTGCTAAGTGGCGTGAAAAATGTTCAAATGTGTGTGAATTCCTAAGGGACCAAACTGCTAAGGTCATCGGTCCCTAGACTTACACACTACTTAAACTAACTTATGCTAAGAACAACACACACACACACACACACACACACACACACACACACACGCACGCACACAGACAGACACGCACACATGCCCGAGGGACGACTCGAACCTCCGACGGGAGGGGCCAAGCAATCCGTGACATGGCGCCTCAGACCGCACGGCCACTCCGCGCGGCTAAGGGGCCTGAACAGCTTCAGATGTTGAGTGATCACTGTGAAGGCAACGAGTATGCCAGACACTCGTATGAGACAGCATCATCAGCATATGACAGAGTTTGAAAGTGACTTCATTGTGGGTCTCCATTTGGCAGGCTGGTCGAATCGTGCAATGTCCAGATTTCTGGGGCGTAGGTCAGTTGCCCGATGCGGGACTGCATGGGAACGAGAGGGCAAGCATACCTGTCATCGAGGTTCTTGTCGACCTAGGTTGCCCACCACATGGGCAGATCACAGCAAAGTGCGCCAAGCACGCTCCTTCACATCTGAGGCTGCCATCGGAGGACAAGCGATGGACTCCCTGCTCACGCTGCGTCATCCCACACCACTTGTCGGAGATTTATTAACAGCAACCGGACTGTGGACTTACCATTCCATATGTAGGCTCTCATTAAAACTACATCACAAAAGGCTGAGTCTGCAGTTGTGCCGTGACGTGAAGCACGAGCTGCCGATGAATGCCGTCGCTTTATGTTCAGTGATGAATCGAGGTTCTGCAGTACACCAGATGACCACCGTCGATGAGTATGTCGGCGATCTGGAGAGACATTCAGTTCTTCCAATGTTTTGGTGAGGCACAGCGGTGTTACTCCTGACGCCAAGGAGTGGCGTGCCAGCGGGTATAACTTCCGATCGGGGCCGACAGTGAGTAAGGTAAATATGACGACACAACGATGCGTCACGACATTCTGCGTCCTCGCGTGATAGTTTCGAGGTGCCATTTTTCAACAAGACAATGCTCATCCACATACGGTACGTGCCTCTAGGAACTGTTTACGTGTTGTTGAGGTACTCTCATTGCCAGTAAAGTCCTCATATCTGTTCCCTGTGGAACATGTGTGGAGCCAGTTCATATGTCAACTCAATCCCAGAGCCAATATCCAAAGAGATGTTTGGGACCAGCTTCGACTTAATTCCATCTCAATGCCAGCATCCAAGATTTGAAGGAAAAGCTACAACAGTTGTGTTACAGCTTGTCTCAGGAGAGGATACAATGGCTTTTTGAACCCCCTTACAACCAGTTCAATGCATGCATCCAGGCCAGAGAGAGCGCAACATCATACTGATAAGTGGGCCCATACTGCCAAATTCTCCGTAAATTTGACGCGATTTTATAATCACTGAAATAACATGACATACACTATTAATTCATTGAGTTTCGTGACGTTTGCTTCTCCCTTTCCAGATGGGTTAACTTTTTGTATCAGGCAGTGTCTTTTCATCTCTGAAGTTTCATTACGTACAAGATCCTGGAAAATTTTCTTCTGAAGTTTCATTACGTATAACATCCTGGAAAATTTTCTTACAGTTTTCAGTTTGTCTGCCCGTAGGAACTTTTTCTTTCCTGTTTCTTCCGGCACAAAGCTAACTGCTTTTGGATTTCTTAACAGATACTCCTCCAGCTGTTGACATCTTCTCGTAAGACCTTCCCATAGAGTTATTTCCTCTCCTGTTTAACGAGTGAGTGGTACCTTTCCGTTCCTCAGTTTGAATGTCTGCTCAGTTTGAAGCACCGTTTGTTAAATTAGCTTGCATATACGTCAGATTTCTTTTTATTTGGCTATGTCACGGAGGCCATTTCAAGTGTCCTCATTTCTGCTCCCTGGGCGTATGCTTTTGGAAATAACTTGGTTAACATTTAGATGTAAGATAATCAGGAAAGAGTTGTTATTACATTCTGCGAGCGGAGGGATCTGGAGAAGCAGGTAGGTACAGTATATGTAAAAATATTTACAATCTGTCATGGCGTATAGGAGGCGGACAAGAAAAACATGCTACTGGAGCGATGGCTTCTGGGATAATATCCACAGCAGCTACCAGGGGTTCAAGCGGCGCTGGGATTGTAATCGAAGAGGAAGCAATGCACGGAGTGAGTGATTGCGAAGAGCTAAATAACAGAATTATTCTTATCAGATAAACAACGTCTATTGTGCCGGCCAATGCTAAACAGATTTAGAAGTTAAGTCTGACATCGATAAAAGTTGAAACTGTAGGATAAAGTAGTGTAATTTGCAATCTATACAGGATGAATAAAAATTCGCCCATTCGGACTTCGCAGCGCAATTCCTCACGTACTGCCAATACAAAAATATCTGTTACAAAATTTGGTCCTGCGCATATTCCGGGCAATAACTTGACGTTGAATGTCGGCAGTCTGGCTGTCATAACGTGCACGGTATGTGCTGTTGGTGCAGTGGATAGCGTTTTCCGTTAGCAAGCACGAGGTCGAGGGTTCGTTTCTCGGTGGAGACACATTTATTTGTTAAAAGCAGTCTGCATGGCACGGTATGTGGCATCTTAATCGTCATACAGCGATTACAGCGGGTCTTCTACTAAACATTTGCAGTTACGAATAAAGAGCACAGAAAGGGAAATACAATCATTTTCATTGGTCAGCTTTTAAATAAACCTTTTTGATGTGGACGCGAACTGTTTCGCACCAATGCATCTACTAGATTCTAAACCTATTTTCTGTGTACCCTCAACCCAATGGTCCCATCGCTTAATACCAATTATTATTCTTGCCACATTCAGGTCCGTTACACTCCGTTAGGGCTTTACATCACAAGTAGGACTAGCAACGTGCTTTGCAACTAATTTCAATGGGACCATTGTGTAAGGGTACTCAGAAAACAGGTTTGGAATACAGTAAATGCAATGGCGCCAAACAATTCGCGTCCGCAACGTGCAAAAAGCTTCTTTAAAAGCTAACCAATGAAAACGATTGTACTTCCATTTCTGTGTTCGTAGTAGGTAACGGCAAATGTTTTGTAGAAGACCCACCGTAATAGCTGTATGACGATGTAGCAGCCAGATATCGTACTACGCAGACTACTTTTAGCAAATAGAAGCGAATATGCCTCCACCGAGAATCGAACCCTCAACGTCCTACATGCCAAACCAAAAACACTATCCACTGCACCAACTGCACAGCACTGCTGTGTTTGCTGACAGAGGTACTTATCAGATATCTTATTGCGGTTTTATCTGGTTGCCAATATTTAACGTCCATTTACTACGCAAAATATGCTCAGAATGAAATTTTGTGACAGACAGTTTTGTATTGCCAGTATGTGCGGATCCCGCTGCGGAGTCCGAGTGTGCAAATTTTTCTTCACCTTTTATATTTCATGACGTCCCACGTGCGTTTTCCTGTATTATATTATAGCTTATTTCAGGACCTATTGAAGGGATTTACACTCAAGAGCCAAAGAAACTGGTACAATTGCCTAACATTGTGTAGAACCCCCGCGAGCGCACATAGCATGGACTCAATTAATGTCTGAAGCAGTACTGGAACAAGTTCACACCACGAATCCTCCAAGGCTGTCCATAAATCCATAAGACTACGAGGGGGTGGAGATCTTCTTTGAACAGCAAGTTGCAGGGCATCCCGGATTTGCTCAATAATGTTCATGTGTGGGGAGTTTGGTGGCCAGCGGAAGAGTCTAAATACCGAAGAGTGTCGCTGGAGCCACTCTGCAACAATTCTGGACGTGTTGGGTGTCGCATTGCCATGCTCAAATTGCCCAAGTCCGTCGATTGCACAATGGATATCAATGAATGCAGGTGATCAGACGGGATGCTTACGTACGTGTCACCTATCAAAGTCATATCTAGACGTATCAGGGGTCCCATATCACTTCAGCTGCACACGCCCACACCATTACAGAGCCTCCACCAGCTATGAACAGTCTCCTGTTAACACGCAGGGTCCATGGACTCATGAGGTTGTCTCCACACCCGTACACGTCCATCCTCTCGGTACAATTTGAAGCGAGACTCGTCCGACCAGGCAACATGTTTCCAGTCATCAACAGTGTAATGTCGGACCCAGGTGAGGCGTAACTCTTTGTGTCACGATCTCGTCAAGGGTACATGAGTGGGTCTTTGGCTCCGAAAGCCCATATCGATGATGTTTCGTTAAGTGGTTCGCACGCTGACACTTGTTAATGGCCCAGCATTGAAATGTGCAGCAAACTGCGAAAGGGTTTGACTTCTGTGACGTTGAACGATTCTGTTCAGTCGTCGTTGGTCCCGTTTTTGTAGGATCTGTTTCCGGCCGCAGCGATTTTATGTTTTATCGGATTCCTGATATCCACGGTACACTCGGGAAATGGTCGTATGGGAAAATCCCCGAAGATGCTGTGACCCATCGCTCGTGCGCCGACTGTAACACAACGTTCCCACTCCCTTAAATCTTGATAACCGTCCATTGTAGCAGCAGTAACCGGTCTAAAAGCTGCGCCAGGCGCTTTTTGTCTTATATAGGCATTGGCGATCGCAGCGCCGTAATCTGCATTTAATGGCTCAAATGGCTCTGAGCACTATGGAACTTAACATCTGAGGTCATCAGTCCCCTAGATCTTAGAACTACTTAAACCTAACCTAAGGATATCACATACGTCTATGCCCGAGGCAGAATTCGAACCTGTGACTGTAGCAGTCGCGCTGTTCCGGTCTGAAGCGCCTAGAACCGCTCGGCCACCGCGCCGGCATATCTGTATTTGAATACGCATGCCTACACTAGTTTCTTTGGTAAATCAGTGTACTTAATCATATGTTTTTTGCAATGAATTTTTATTGTATAGAAGAAATGGTTAGTCAAACTGAGTGACAGTTAACATTACATTGAGGTTGCGCTACATAATTATTGCCACGGAACGTAGGACAATACATCAGTCATTTCTAGCTATTTTAAAATGTTGAATATCGACAAACTAAATTTTGTGACAGCTTGCACACACAACTGATCTCCCGTATATAAACTTATTGCTGACTGTAGGACTGGCGACCATATTATTTCACTCAATAACTAAATTTTCATTAAACAGCAGTTTCGTAATTAGTAAAAAAACAGAAGAACTGAATACAATTAATTTTCATCTCTGATGTACGTCTTCATCCGATCGTTATTAGGGCATTATGTTCATGTGCCATAGTAAGTATTAACTGTACACATCTCCTTATCATTTCGAGTTATTTTCTTGGGAAATGATGTCTATTCCGGTAATTAGGCAAATGTTGTTGTTGTGGTCTTCAGTCCTGAGACTGGTTTGATGCAGCTCTCCATGCTACTCTATCCTGTGCAAGCTTCTTCATCTCCCAGTACCTACTGCAACCTACATCCTTCTGAATCTGCTTAGTGTATTGATCTCTTGGTCTCCCTCTACGATTTTTACCCTCCACACTGCCCTCCAATGCTAAATTTGTGATCCCTTGATGCCTCAAAACATGTCCTACCAACCGATCCCTTCTTCTAGTCAAGTTGTGCCACAAACTTCTCTTCTCCCCAATCCTATTCAATACCTCCTCATTAGTTACGTGATCTACCCACCTTATCTTCAGCATTCTTCTGTAGCACCACATTTCGAAAGCCTCTATTCTCTTCTTGTCCAAACTGGTTATCGTCCATGTTTCACTTCCATACATGGCTACACTCCATACAAATACTTTCAGAAACGACTTCCTGACACTTAAATCTATACTCGATGTTAACAAATTTCTCTTCTTCAGAAACGCTTGCCTTGCCATTGCCAGTCTACATTTTATATCCTCTCTACTTCGACCATCATCAGTTATTTTACTCCCTAAATAGCAAAACTCCTTTACTACTTTAAGTGTCTCATTTCCTAATCTAATCCCCTCAGCATCACCCGATTTAATTTGACTACATTCCATTATCCTCGTTTTGTTTTTGTTGATGTTCATCTTATATCCTCCTTTCAAGACACTGTCCATTCCGTTCAACTGCTCTTCCAAGTCCTTTGCTGTCTCTGACAGAATTACAATGTCATCGGCGAACCTCAAAGTTTTTACTTCTTCTCCATGAATTTTAATACCTACTCCGAATTTTTCTTTTGTTTCCTTTACTGCTTGCTCAATATACAGATTGAATAACATCGGGGAGAGGCTACAACCCTGTCTCACTCCTTTCCCAACCACTGCTTCCCTTTCATGCCCCTCGACTCTTATAACTGCCATCTGGTTTCTGTACAAATTGTAAATAGCCTTTCGCTCCTTGTATTTTACCCCTGCCACCTTCAGAATTTGAAAGAGAGTATTCCAGTTAACGTTGTCAAAAGCTTTCTCTAAGTCTACAAATGCTAGAAACGTAGGTTTGCCTTTTCTTGATCTTTCTTCTAAGATAAGTCGTACGGTTAGTATTGCCTCACGTGTTCCAACATTTCTACGGAATCCAAACTGATCTTCCCCGAGGTCCGCTTCTACCAGTTTTTCCATTCGTCTGTAAAGAATTCGCGTTAGTATTTTGCAGCTGTGACTTATTAAACTGATAGTTCGGTAATTTTCACATCTGTCAACACCTGCTTTCTTTGGTATTGGAATTATTATATTCTTCTTGAAGTCTGTGGGTATTTCGCCTGTCTCATACATCTTGCTCACTAGATGGTAGAGTTTTGTCATGACTGGCTCTCCCATGGCCATCAGTAGTTGTAATGGAATGTTGTCTACTCCCGGGGCCTCGTTTCGACTCAGGTCTTTAAGTGCTCTGTCAAACTCTTCACGAAGTATCATATCTCCTATTTCATCTTCATCTACATCCTCTTACATTTCCATAATACTGTCCTCAAGTACATCGCCCTTGTATAAACCCTCTATATACTCCTTCCACCTTTCTGCCTTCCCTTCTTTACTTAGAACTGGGTTGCCATCTGAGCTCTTGATATTCATACAAGTGGTTTTCTTCTCTCCAAAGGTCTCTTTAATTTTCCTGTAGGCAGTATCTATCTTACCCCTAGTGAGACAAGCCTCTACATCCTTACATTTGTCCTCTAGCCATCCCTGCTTAGCCATTTTGCACTTTCTGTCGATCTCATTTTTGAGACGTTTGTATTCCCTTTTGCCTGCTTCATTTACTGCATTTTTATATTTTCTCCTTTCATCAATTAAATTCAATATTTCTTCTGTTACCCAAGGATTTCTATTAGCCCTCGTCTTTTTACCTACTTGATCCTCTGCTGCCTTCACTACTTCATCCCTCAGAGCTACCCATTCTTCTTCTACTGTATTTCTTTCCCCCATTCCTGTCAATTGTTCCCTTATGCTCTCCCTGAAACTCTCTACAACCTCTGGTTCTTTCAGTTTATCCAGGTCCCATCTCCTTAAATTCTCACCTTTTTGCAGTTTCTTCAGTTTCAATCTGCAGTACATAACCAATAGATTGTGGTCAGAATCCACATCTGCCCCTGGAAATGTCTTACAATTTAAAACCTGGTTCCTAAATCTCTGTCTTACCATTATATAATCTATCTGATTCCTATTAGTATCTCCAGGATTCTTCCACGTATACAACCTTCTTAGGTAAATATAAACACTATAAATTTTACGTATCCCGAAGGATGTGGTAGGGTTACAATCTATTTTAACAGGAACACATTTGACAGGCTGCGTCAGAATATATTTGCTGCCGAACTGTTAGACAGACACGAAGGACAAATAAAGTAATAGGTAATGCAGGGGGTCCCAGAAGGAATGGTCAGAATTCAGGGGTATGTCGGGAATGATCATTCCGTTTTCTGATGCTTGTGGCGTGCATATCTCTGTACGCCATATTTTAACACAGTGTATTTTATAGCGTGAAGCAAGGGCAGAAGCAAATACCGGTGGGGATCCGCCCTCTTGCCGGCCGCTGTGGCCGAGCGGTTCTGGCGCTGCAGTCCGGAACCGCGGGACTGCTACGGTCGCAGGTTCGAATGCTGCCTCGGGCATGGGTGTGTGTGATGTCCTTAGGTTAGTTAGGTTTAAGTAGTTCTAAGTTCTAGGGGACTGATGACCTCAGAAGTTAATTCCTATAGTGCTCAGAGCCATTTGAACCATTTTTTTGATCCGCCCTCTATTTTAGCTGATGATGAGATAAGAGTCACTCAAGTTTTAAAATTCTGAGATGAGTCTGGAATCTGGCCAAAACTTTTATGCTGGAGATTTTAGTGTGTTGCTGAGTGTCTGGCTCATCCTTTTGTATTCTTGCCGTCACCCAGCCACGCCCATCTGCTACGTTGTTTTAACTCCTACCACTTTCTTACTGTTTAGTTAATGTTTTAATATTGGCGTGATACAACGTTGCGTCATTCTGTGTGGGTACACACACAGTTTTCGAAGTTTTGTGTCCTTTATTTTCCATGCTTTTTTTTACTCCAATTTAAAGTATTCTACCGACATTCGTCTCAAACTGTTTTCGCGCGGCCGTTGAGGATCTTGATGTCGTGATCCCATACCAACATATCCATCCATCCACGTGTGGTGAAAATATTTACAGCGAGTGAGCTGCTGTTAGTATAATATGCGTAAGCGACGCCCGCAAGCGAGCTACGCAGTCTGCTAGCGTCACACACGGGCAGCCGTAAATCACAGTAGCAGGGCGCTTTATCAGATTTTTGTCGGGTCTCTAGCCGGATCAAACTGTCGTCTGAACACAATATTTCAGCGGTCCACCTGGCCGCCATCATCAGGTGAGAAAAGCTACGCTGCTCTCGCCGATAACTGATTCTACTCGGAACAGACTGCACCTATATACACTCCTGGAAATGGAAAAAAGAACACATTGACACCGGTGTGTCAGACCCACCATACTTGCTCCGGACACTGCGAGAGTGCTGTACAAGCAATGATCAGACGCACGGCACAGCGGACACACCAGGAACCGCGGTGTTGGCCGTCGAATGGCGCTAGCTGCGCAGCATTTGTGCACCGCCGCCGTCAGTGTCAGCCAGTTTGCCGTGGCATACGGAGCTCCATCGCAGTCTTTAACACTGGTAGCATGCCGCGACAGCGTGGACGTGAACCGTATGTGCAGTTGACGGACTTTGAGCGAGGGCGTATAGTGGGCATGCGGGAGGCCGGGTGGACGTACCGCCGAATTGCTCAACACGTGGGGCGTGAGGTCTCCACAGTACATCGATGTTGTCGCCAGTGGTCGGCGGAAGGTGCACGTGCCCGTCGACCTGGGACCGGACCGCAGCGACGCACGGATGCACGCCAAGACCGTAGGATCCTACGCAGTGCCGTAGGGGACCGCACCGCCACTTCCCAGCAAATTAGGGACACTTGCTCCTGGGGTATCGGCGAGGACCATTCGCAACCGTCTCCATGAAGCTGGGCTACGGTCCCGCACACCGTTAGGCCGTCTTCCGCTCACGCCCCAACATCGTGCAGCCCGCCTCCAGTGGTGTCGCGACAGGCGTGAATGGAGGGACGAATGGAGACGTGTCGTCTTCAGCGATGAGAGTCGCTTCTGCCTTGGTGCCAATGATGGTCGTATGCGTGTTTGGCGCCGTGCAGGTGAGCGCCACAATCAGGACTGCATACGACCGAGGCACACAGGGCCAACACCCGGCATCATGGCGTGGGGAGCGATCTCCTACACTGGCCGTACACCACTGGTGATCGTCGAGGGGACACTGAATAGTGCACGGTACATCCAAACCGTCATCGAACCCATCGTTCTACCATTCCTAGACCGGCAAGGGAACTTGCTGTTCCAACAGGACAATGCACGTCCGCATGTATCCCGTGCCACCCAACGTGCTCTAGAAGGTGTAAGTCAACTACCCTGGCCAGCAAGATCTCCGGATCTGTCCCCCATTGAGCATGTTTGGGACTGGATGAAGCGTCGTCTCACGCGGTCTGCACGTCCAGCACGAACGCTGGTCCAACTGAGGCGCCAGGTGTAAATGGCATGGCAAGGCGTTCCACAGGACTACATCCAGCATCGCTACGATCGTCTCCATGGGAGAATAGTAGCCTGCATTGCTGCGAAAGGTGGATATACACTGTACTAGTGCCGGCCGCGGTGGTCTCGCGGTTCTAGGCGCGCAGTCCGGAACCGTGCGACTACTACGGTCGCAGGTTCGAATCCTGCCTCGGGCATGGATGTGTGTGATGTCCTTAGGTTAGTTAGGTTTACGTAGTTCTAAGTTCTAGGGGACTTATGACCACAGCAGTTGAGTCCCATAGTGCCGACATTGTGCATGCTCTGTTGCCTGTGTCTATGTGCCTGTGGTTCTGTCAGTGTGATCATGTGATGTATCTGACCCCAGGAATGTGTCAATAAAGTTTCCCCTTCCTGGGACAATGAATTCACGGTGTTCTTATTTCAATTTCCAGGAGTGTATATATGCATCGGAAGTACAAGAGCGCATGCTCACGCGCTCATTCATTCCTGCTGCCCCCTGGCGCAAAAAGAGTTGCAGCGCCTCCAGTGGTGAATACTGCTGAAAACGATA
Organism: Schistocerca nitens; assembly: GCF_023898315.1. NCBI lineage: Eukaryota > Metazoa > Arthropoda > Insecta > Orthoptera > Acrididae > Schistocerca > Schistocerca nitens. The sequence continues at coordinate 9,360,769 of NC_064619.1, read as the reverse complement.
TATCGTTACAAATGATTATTCATAGCCGGCCGATTCAGATGCCGCTGCTTTTTCATTTCAGATAAAACAGGATTCCACGTTTTACTTAGCGGGTATCCATTATCACGATTAATGATATTATCTGCTAGTCTGATTTCGACAGATTCTTTCAAAACACAATCCCAGTACCGGGAATCATTTGCAACTACTTGCGTCTCATTGTATAGTATCTTGTGCCCCTCTGTAAGGCAATCCTCAGCCACCGCAGATTTATCTGGTTGTAATAATCGCGTATGGCGATGATGTTCAGTACACCTGTCGTTGACGGTGCGAATAGTTTGGCCAATGTAAATTTTCCCACATTCACACGGTATTTTGTAAACGCCAGACTTCCTCAAACCTAAATCATCTTTAACAGAGCGAGGAAGTGCTCGAATCTTAGCTGGCGGACGAAAAACACATCTGATCTCATATTTCTTCAGAAGTCTACCTATCTTGGAGGACACATTCCCAGCATACGGAAGAAAAGCCACAGACCTAAAGGTGCCTTCAGAAGTTTCAAAAAATGCTTCAAATGGCTGTGAGCTAGAACTTAGAACTACTTAAGCCTAACTAACCTAAGGACATCACACACATCCATGCCCGATGCGGGATTCGAACCTGCGAACGTAGCGGTCGCGTGGTTCCAGACTGAAGCGCCTAGAACCGCTCCGCCACCCAGGCCGGCTCAGAAGGTTCAGGTAGAGGTCAAAACTCAAAAGCACGTCGAATTTGTCGGTCCGTATAGCCGTTATTATTGAACACGTCCTTAAGATGTTGCAGCTCCTGTGGCAAATTCTCAGCATCCGAGACAGCGTATGCTCGTTTAACCAAGGCCTGAAGGACTCCTGTACGTTGAAAACGTGGATGGAAACTGGTAGCATGTAAATACCTGTCCGTATGAGTCGGTTTTCTGTAAACACTGTGTACAAGAGTTCCGTCTTCTTTCCTATAAACTAGTACATCCAAAAAAGGTAACTTTCCCTCCATTTCAATTTCCATCGTGAATTTGATTTTCGGATGAAGACAATTAAATAGATGACAGTTTCATCCGGCTGGAAACCCGACAAGAATTTGATATACTAATAGGCCGGGAAAGTCTACATAGTCAGCAGGGCGCTTTGTCTGCGGCGGAGGTGCTGGTTGCAGCTACGGCGCGCTTGCGCAATAGGGGCTGACACTCACCGAGGCCACTGTGTAGGTGTGGGTGTCCAGCGTGGCTGCGCTTCCGCCATCCCGCCTGGATCACACTGCCTCCTCTCGCTTTCATTGTCGCTCCTCTCAAGCACCAACCTTCAGCGCCGCGTTGCCTTCAGAAGTCACAGTCCAAAACATCGGTAATTGGTGCGGTATCAAGTAATGACGAAGGACTACATTTTGTGTCATCTCGTTGCCACAATAGAGCCTCGTACCAGGGGAAGCAAGGAGAGGATGTTGTTTGGTGGCCCGTATCCTCTTTCTACACCACAACTGCACTGTATTAACAGGGTTCTTTATTTACCAGAACAGAAAGCTACTGATCATTAAGCTAGTCCATATGTAGTAGTGGTACAAGTTGTTCCGTAATAGTACAAGTTGTTCCGTAATACCCCACGTTAGCCTCTCTGCTGGAGAAGTACAAGTCCCGTTATAAACACTACTCCCTCGCAGCCAGAGACGTGAACTGACACATGCCAGCTACACACACCAAAAAAAGTTTTGCACCACCTCGGTTCCGAGAGTTCCGGAACCTGTACGGAAAATTGGGACAGAGATCAACATAAACATCATTTCCGCCCTTTTTATTGCTCATGAAAACCACACATTACATGTTGTACCACCACACAGCAGCCTGTCCCCTTGCATTGATGCATGCCTGTATTCATCGTGACATACTATCCACACGTTCATAAAGGCACTGTTGGTCCAGATTGTCCCACTCCTCAACGGCGATTCATCGTAGATTCCTCAGAGTAGTTGGTGGGTCACGTCGTCCATCAACATCCCATTTCAATCCATCCCAGGCACACTTTCGAAAGGGTTCATATCTGGGGAACATGCTGGCCACTCTACTCGAGTGATGTCGTTACCCTGAAGGAAGTCATTCGCAAGATGTGCACGATGGGGGCGCCACTATGGTCGCAGGTTCCAATCCTGCCTCGGGCATAGATGTGTGTGATGTCCTTAGGTTTGTTAGGTTTAAGTAGTTCTAACAAGGGAACCTCCCCATCGCACCCCCCTCAGATTTAGTTATAACTTGGCACAGTGGATAGGCCTTGATAAACTGAACACAGATCAATTGAGAAAACAGGAAGAAGTTGTGTGGAACTGTGAAAAAATAAGCATAATATACAAACTGAGTAGTCCATGGCAAGATATGCAACATCAAGGAGGACGTGAGCTCAGCAGTGCCGTGGTCCCGTGGTAGCGTGAGCAGCTGCAGAAAGAGAGGTCCTTGGTTCAGGTCTTCCCACGAGTGAAAATTTTACTTTATTTTTGCATAGTTATTATCTGTCCGTTCGTTCATTGACGTCTCTGTTCACTGTAATAAGTTTAGTGTCTGTGTTTTGCGACCGCATCGCAAAACCGTGCGATTAGTAGACGAAAGGACGTGCCTCTCCAATCGGAACCGAAAACATTTGATCGCAAGGTCATAGGTCAACCGACTCCTCCACAGGAAAACACATCTGATATATTCTATACGACACTGGTGACGGCATGTGCGTCACATGACAGGAATATGTTGTCGACCCACCTAACTTGTACACTTGGCGAATGGGTAAAAAGATTCTTCTACCTTGCCCGATTTAGGTTTTCTTGTGGATGTGATAATCTCTCCCAAAAAAGTGATGAAGACATAAGAGTTTGTCACATAAACTGAAAATAAAAAATTAAAATTTACACTTGATGGAAGATTTGAACCTAGGACCTTCCGTTCCGCAGCTACTCACGCTACCACGAGACCACGGCGCTCCTGCGTTACTATCGTCCTTATTGTTGCTTATCTTCCCTTGAACTACTCAGTTTGTATATTTTGCTTATTTTTTCACAGTTCTACACAACTTCTTCCTGTTTTCTCAATTGATCTGTGTTCAGTTTTTCAAGGCCTATCCACTGTGCCAACTTATAACTAAATCTGAGGGGGGTGCGATGGGGAGGTTCCCTTGTAAGTTCTAGGGGACTGATGACCTCAGAAGTTAAGTCCCATAGTGCTCAGAGCCAACTGAACCATTTTGAAGGGGGCGCGAATTGTCGTCCATTAAGACGAATGCCTCGCCAATATGCTGCCGATATCGCTACACTAACGATCGGAGGATGGCATTCGCGTAGCGTACATCCGTTACAGCTTCCACGACCACCAGCGGCGTACGTCGGCCCCATAACAGCAGGGAACCTCCACCTTACTACACTCGCTGGAAAGTGTGTCTAAGGCGTTCAGCCTGATCGGGTTGTCTCCAAATACGTCTCCGACGATCGTCTGATTGAAGGCATATGCGACACTCATCAGTGACGAGAACGTGATGCCAGTCTTGAGCGGTCCATTCGGCATGTTGTTAGGCCCATCTGCACCGCACTGCATGGTGTCGTGGTTGCGAAGATGGACCTCGCCATGGACTTTGGTAGTGAATTTCCGAATCACGCAGCCGATTGCGCACAGTATGAGTCGTAACACGGCGTACTGTGGCTGCACGAAAAGCATTACTCAACATGGTGGAATTGCTGTCAGGGTTCCTCCTAGCCATAATGCGTAGGTAGTGGTCATCCACTGCAGTAGTAGCCTTGGGCGGCACAGTATCTACAGTTCCTCTCTGTATCTCCTCCATGTCCGAACAACATCGATTTGGTTCACTCCGAGACACCAAAACACATCCCTTGTTGAGAGACCTTCCTGGCGCAAAGTAACAATGCGGACGTAACAGAACGAACAACATAGAACACAATCCGTGTACCTCCATCCTGATGGAATGACTGGAACTGATCGGCTGTCGGACCCCATCCATCTAATAGGGGATGCTCATGCATGGTTGTTTACATCTTTGGGTGGGTTTAGTGTCATCTCTGAACCGTCAAAGTGGCTGTGTCAGTGATACGATATCCACAGTGAACGTCTGTCTTCAGGAGTTCTGGGAACTGGGATGATGCGAAACTTTTTTTGATTTTTGTAGAATAGTGACTGAACTAGTAACTGAGTTGACTGACTGCCTGTGACTGGGCTGACTGTCTGTGACTCCTGGGCCCTCTGGTCTGAGGCGGCGATCTAAATACTGGCAGTCGAGTGGGCGTTGCGGTTCGTTACTTGCCAGTCTGTCTTTGGCCTCTCACCTGATAGGTACGCTTGGTCCAGCGTCTATTATCGATTTTCTTCAAACCTCTTTGCTGCCCGGTGTGCTGGTGACAGTTTACGCTGGCACACTATGTATAACACTTCTCAAAAATTATTGCAGTTATGACTGTTTCGCGATCCGTATTGATGACTGAGTATAGTCTGAAAGCAAATGCAGTTATCTTTCTGGCAGTTGGAGTACAGCTAGCTGTTATAATTGTAAACACCCGGAGGGATAGTAAATAACGAAATTTTACTTATTTTATGTATACATTACAGTAGGATGCATACATAGTTAAATTTGTAAGTGACTTGGGAGTATACAGTGGGTGAGATTTACTTCAAAAATGTTCAATTGTGTGTGAAATCTTATGGGTCTTAACTGCTAAGGTCATCAGTCCCTAAGCTTACACACTACTTAACCTAAATTATCCTAAGGACAAACACACACACCCATGCCCGAGGGAGGACTCGAACCTCCGCCGGGACCAGCCGCACAGTCCATGACTGCAGCCCCCCTAGACCGCTCGGCTAATCCCGCGCGGCTGAGATTTACTGTCAGAGCGTCGACCTGTGGTAGCAACAATGGCATTCATGCAATAATTTGTTTCATTAGGTTGTTTTTATTTTACAAGATATATCTCACTGCCGTGCATATATTCTTGCATGAAAAGCATACCAGATATCAAAAATTATAAAAAATAGTAGTAACGGATAAATGCGATGACAAACCGTGCTCTTCTGCGAAAACCGCGAATAAAACGAATACGCACAACAGCGGTGTCGGACGATTCATAAATATAGATACCAGCATCGTTCGATTCAATTTCGAAAAGAGAGAAGCAACCCAGGACTGTTACACATTGCTGAGAATAGAGGCGAACTGAGCTTGGATGACAGATACGATTAGTACGTCATTCCATGCTTCTTCATCTCAGTGCCAGAGTTTATCGATGTGAGTGGCTGGTTAGTGGCGGAGACCCAGTCTGTCAGCAAGTCTTGACCAGATCTTTCCAATAAACGAAAGATACAGAGAACGTGCTGATCAGGGCAACAATCGAACGCCCTATACATCGACGTACGTCAGGACACTACTCACTACATGAAGTATTCCGGTATATTGTTGAAATATAACGTCCTGGAGATCTCAAATGACACCAGCTTAACGTGTCGGAAATGTAACGGCTGCTACCGAAATTACCTGCTATGCGGAACGGGTGTGACGGTGTTGAGTAACCAGTGACACCCCATATCATCACACCAGGTACTGGGCATATATGACAATGACCAATGCAATCAAGCTCTGTTCATTCTCTTCTGTGCCTCCACACATGGATACGTCCAGTATGATGCTTTACAGGGGCACTTCTTGAAACGGTGACGGGCTGCCACTCCTGTCTCCAGTGCTTCCGTTGGGCGCGCCAGTTCAGTGCGTCACAGTAAGCCGCAACAGTGGTCAGCGTGCTGACATTCTGTGAGTTCCAGAAGTGGTCGCATGGTCGGTGTGGGTAACTGTCTCGCTGCAAATAAGCCCGTATTCTGACTGAAGATGCGATACTACATGGCTGAGCTAAGCACTGTGTCTGTTCCCTTGGGACTGTTGAGCTCTGCCTGCAGCTCACCGTAGGCATCCTGAACTCATCGATACCACATTCACAGGATGCGTGCAGGACCGCGACCAGTGGGCGCGGAACAGTCAACCGCAGTCTCGATAGGCCATGATCCTGCGGCTGTTTCTCTTTCTCACTGGAGCCTAACACAATCTTCTCGCAAACAAGCAGTATTCGAATGTCATTTATGAACGACAAATCCGCTGTTGAACCTATCCTTGCATACAGTAGCGGAATCTAACACTACACTGTCTGAACCATACATGTATCGAATTTAATATGAAAGCAACAGATACATATAAGAAATGAAAAAATCACGATCGTATTACCTAGTTTCCTTCACAATACGAGTAACAAAATAAGGCGTTTGCATTTCCTTGATGAAAACGGAAATAGAGGCACTAACTGTCCTTTTGCGCCATTGCATTGTTAGTATTTTGTCCAACCGCCGTTCTTCCTGATTACGTCAAAAATTCTCTTCAGCATTGATTTTGTTAGGATTTATGGTTCTTGCGGTGAACATGTCGACCACTCTTTCCGTATCGCTCTTTTCAGCTCACAAACGGCCTGAAATTGCATTCCACTGCGATGAACAGGTCTTGCAAGTAATCCTCGAATGTCTGTCACAGGGCTCACATCTGGGCTACTTGCAGTGTAGGGCAAGACATCGGTATCTTTATCTTCAAACGACATTTTGGTTCTAACAGAAACATATACATATGCATTATCTTGTTGAAACATTAGACTTTCGTCCATTAGGTCATCATACACTATTATCAATTCTGTCTCTAGCATCTCGCTACATCTACATCTAAATAGATACTCCGCAAACCACCGTACGGTGCGTGGCGGAGGGTACCCTGTACCACTACTTGTCATTTCGTTTTCTGTTCCACTCGCAAACAGAGCGAGGGAAAAACGAGTATCTATATGCCTCCACATGAGCCCTAATTTGTAGTATCTTTTCTTCGTGGTCCCTATGTATGTTCATGGCAATAGAATTGTTCGACAGTCAGCTTTAAATACTGGTTCCCTATATCTGTTAGAGTTCAGTGTTTAGCCAGGCAATGCGTAGTTTATCGCAGAATGCTGCCCAAATCATAACACTTCCACCACCAAAATTTCTGCTCATTCCTACCTACTGTTCTGTTTCTGAGCATGCCAATAATATCGAAATCCATCAGGACAATCTAAAGTAAACTTCTTCTCATCACTAAGACCACTTTATTCCATTCTTAAGTCCATGACATATGCTTTTCAGTAAACTCAAATATAGTCTGTTTATGTTTGGGTGCCATGAGAAGGTTTCTGCAGTCGTTTCTTGAATGCAGGATGTTCGTCATTTGAAAAAATTTGTCGTACACGTCTGGCTGTCACTGGCAATTGTAAATCAGCAATAAGCTTAGCAGATTAACTGTTTGTGGCCCTTGATTTGCGCAAAAGTAATAGTTTCGATGCCTCAGATAATTTTCTTCTTTCCCTACATTTTCTATTCTGTCCATATCATGTGTCCAATCTAACGAAATTATGAACCACTGTACTTGAACGGTTGAACTTCTTGACTATTTGACGATTAGAGAGTCTCATTTCCTTTTAGGCACCGATTTTTGCTTTTTCTTCACATGATAACTGTTTCCCGCATGGCAGTGTCACAATCGTGGTTTATGTACACAACGTGTGCTGGTGTCGGTTTCCTGTTCGTAGTAAAGGCACATACGCCGACACGAACACCGCACAGAGCCGACAGCATTTATACCGAGTTACACCCTCTACCACCTGTATCGTTCATACCTTGTTATGTACTATACTACTGACATCAAATGCAATATCATTCGACTGCATCTGTCGGTATGCTGTATCACATACTATTGCATGTACACTCTGCACAGGCATTCCAATCGATGAAGTTAATTTTCCTACAAATGTCAATGCTTGTGCTACAAAGCTAATTTGTTGTACAGCCAAGCATGTAGTACAATTCATGCCTGTTGTTTGTCGCTTGCCGCTTTCATTACGGAAGTTTACTGGCCAACACTGTATACCTGACCTTATATCAAACCTATACATTCACGCGAACAAGTTTATACCTAACCTGACAAGTTTATTCTGAAACTTACCTGAGCGGTCTCATACTGATTTTGAACATGATCAGTATCAACTGGACCTCAGCTGTTACGAACATTTGAACATATTATTCTGTCTACCGAGAAATACAGGATTAGCTTGAATGATTCAACGGGTTTAAAGGCACTGTTTATTACAAGCATACAATGTACAAAGGTGAGCGGTGCAGGAAAAGATAAATACACTCACCAAATTCCTGGTGGTACATTCTACAAACCTTCAATGTTTCGAGCATTGGTCACCTGGCACACATCCAAACGGTACTCCAGTTACTTCCATACGTTCACCAGTGCGTTTCTGTCAGTGTCCGTCAGAACACAAGTGACACGTTCCTGCAATTCCTGCAGCATTGTTGGCATTATCAAACACAGCAGGAAGAAATCACATGGCGTGAGGTAAGGCAACCGGGGTGCCATGGCAACAGAGAAACGTCACCCATACCAGCGTGCCTTATCCAGGGATGACGTAGTTCTCTGCTGAGAAAGGCGTGGACAGTGCTGATACTTAAAGGTACAGCCATTTCCTGTTGAAAGATGAAAGTCGAGGCGTCAGCAGTCACTTGTGGCAACAACAGCAAGCTCAGTATATCCAGATACACGGAATCTATCATTGTCTTCTCGACAAAGACAAAGGGGCCATACACCTTTGTCTTAGGTATGGCACAGAAGACATTCACTTTTGGCACATCCCTTTCCAACCCTGCACGGACATGCGGTAATTCAGTATCCCAATTTGTCACACTGTGACGATTTACTTCTCCCGATATATAAGCCGTCTCATCGCCTCATCGTTAAATCTCAATGTCCACAAAAAGTCGTCATCATTTTCCATAGCTTGCTGCATTTTTATACAGTTGCAACAGTTGCAAACGGTAGCATCTGAAATGCAAACGCCACCTCAAAATTTTCCGCACTGTTTTCTTCGGAATGCCCAATTCACGGCTGCCATGAACGGTTAACTATTTTTTTAAGGATCACAAAATTTAGTCTCATGTGCTCCACGATTTCCTCTGAGACTCGTAGTCACCACATACTTTGCACAGACAACCAGCACCAGAAAACTGGGGAAAACAACGCAAAACGCTCCGGTAACACAGTTGCTACTGCTCCATATTTGCATACGAATGCACTCTAAACACTTGTAACCACCGAACACTTCACATACTCTTACAAAAACTCTTCTCGTGCATTGCCGCCATCTTGTAGACAGCTGTCACAGGCCTGCCATCTAGCATGCACACAAGCCACAAGGTGGGTGTTTTAAACTCGGTGGGTGGATCTGTCTTTTCATGTGCCACCCGTTTTTGCACGTCGTATACTTGTCAATAAAGAGAGCTTTGAAACCCGAGGACATTTACGTTTGTGGCAGGTTCCTATGGGACCAAAATGGTGAGGTTGTCGGTCCCTAGGCTTGCACACTACGTAATCTAACTTAAACTAACTTACTCTAACGACAACACACGCACACACACACCCATAGGTGAGGGAGGACACAAACTTCGAAAGGGGGGAGACGTGCAAACTGTGGCAAGGTTTCTCAGACCGCGCGACTACCCTGCACGGCGAAACCCGAGGAATCGTTTAGGCTAACCCTGTATGTCTCTGTGCCTAGCCTGGTCTCAGACTGTTATCTAAAATTCTTGTGGCATCAACTTTTTATTTTCATTTTTAAAACTGTTCATGTATTTTACAATTTTGATCTGATAATAACATGAATTGTTCCACGTTACAAAAATATATTATTTTAGAAAATGTTTTAAACAAATTAAAGTAATAATAATGAATTACGAAGACAATTCAGCAAATTATAAGTTGTAAATCAGTTATAGCAGTCAGAGGGTGTGATCTGTAAATTGTCACGAAGAAAAAAGGTGATGTAGAGTGTAATTGAAGTTCTGTAGTCCCTGTATGAATGCTAACTAGAAATAGGGACACTGAAGTGCATTATCGAGATCTAGCACCTTCGATTGGCAGTAGGTTATTCTAATTTAGAGTTTCCCACAGTGATAGCGAATTTCCGGATGGCCAGAATTGTCATCCTTATCCCTGTCCTTGTGTTACACTTAATTGTCATTTATTGATTCGTGGTGTATCTGTGCATATTTTCTGTTAATATTAGTATAAAGTATTTGCACTTTTTGAATGACAATGTGATTACTGACTAGCCATAATATGTATTTAAATATATACTTTTAAAGTGACCTAGTAGCAAGAACAGCCATCACGACTTTTTATACGCACATGTGACAAGCAAGTGTTTGAGTTTCTGTATTCTCGTGGCGACTAACAAGCAAAGCGTACTACGATACGAGTGGTGAGATTTGATCTCAATAACGAGTAACAAACATTGTCGCCAAAATGAATTTTTCCATCTTAAACAAATTTAGAGATTGTCATCTGTGACCATCTCATCCATGTAATGTTTAGCATTAACTATTGCCAAATAGAAAATTATTGTTCTGTTCCTGTTCTCTAATCTGAAATCATGTGGTGCGGAAGGAATCGGCGACAAGGCAGACTTGCTTGTCTATTGCAGCTGAGGAGATGCTTGAATAGTAACAGCAACGAAACGTCATGTGTAAATGAACTGGACTCATATCCATAGCACACACTTCACGATCAACTCTATTACCAACTGAAACACCAGAGCAAGCTTATAAGGTCGACCCAGAATTTCATTTTGCAGTTCTCTCTTATTTTTCGTATCAGAACATTTTGCTATTTTATCATAGCTGACAGCCATGGTCTAGAGTCGTATCGAGAATGTATCTGTCACCTGCTGTGGAATTATCCCTGTGAGTCCTTGCTGCCATTAGATTTCAATCTGTCAAGAAGTCGCACTTCGGCGAAGATTGCGCTGCAATCGGTAAACAGCGTAATATTCATTGTAATAAAGAAAACGAATTCAGGGTGGATCGTGATTCACTTATTAGCTATCTACTTTCTAGGGAGCAGACGTGTTAATTACATCACACGATCACACGTTAACTACCTCAGTTCACTGAAGCACTTTTTTGCTACTGTGTTTTTCATCAATTCAACATACGGAGCTCATATTTAAATAAAAATTAGTCAATCATTCGACAGTCTTCTGCTAATATTTCCGACTCCGTGTATAGATTATATCCAGTATCTTCCATATTGTCTTCCACATATTCCAATATAAGTTTGCTTCAGTAGACATAACCTACTAACTTAGTTTGCCGCAAAAAATTAACTATTCGTGAATGACATAGTAGATGTCCCAATAGTACTCTTTTCGAATTTTCTACAGTTTCTTCCATTGTCCCATCTTCCCCACATTGCTTCGTTTCAGTACAATTATTTACGTTGTTGTTGTTATTGAGGTCTTCAGTCCAGAGACTGGTTTGATGCAGCTCTCCATGCTACTCCATCCTGTGCAAGCTTCTTCATCTCCCAGTACCTACTGCAACCTACATCCTTCTGAATCTGCTTAGCGTATTCATCTTTTGGTCCCCCTCTGCGATGTTTACCCTCCACGCTGCCCTCCAGTACTAAATTGGTGATCCCTTGATGCCTCAGAACATGTCCTAGCAACCGATCCCTTCTGCTAGTCAAGTTGTGTCACAAATTTCTCTTCTCCCCTATTCTACCTCTTTAGTTATGTGATCTACCCTTCTAATCTTCAGCATTCTTCTGTAGCACCACATTTCGAAAGCTTCTGTTCTCTTCTTGTGTATACTATTTATCGTCCATGTTTCACTTCCATACATGGCTACACTCCATACAAATACTTTCAGAAACGATTTCCTGGCCCTTAAACCTATAATGGATTTAACAAATTTCTTTTCTTCAGAAACGCTTTCCTTGCCACTGCCAGTCTACATTTTATATCCTCTCTACTTCGACTATCATCAGTTATTTTGCTCCTCAAATAGCAAAACTCCTTTACTACTTTGTCTCATTTCCTAATCTAATTCCCTCAGCATCACCCGACTTAATTCGACTACATTCCATTATCCTCGTTTTGCTTTTGATGATGTTCATCTTATATCCTCCTTTCAAGATACTGTCAATTCCGTTCAACTGGTCCTTCAGGTCCTTTGCTGTCTCTGACAGAATTACAATGTCATCGGCAAACCTCAAAGTTTTTATTTCATCTCCATGGATTTTTATATGCAAGTATATTTTTTATCGGAACCTACGGAATTTTAAACGCTAAAAAATCGTGGAAACCTGCTGAAGGACAACTAAATTAATCGTTTTCGTTCTAGTGTACCATGCCAGAGATTCGGATTAATCGGCTGCTCACTTGTCAGATTAGTAGCGAGGTCATTTGTCTCAGCTTTATCGACGCAGAACTAATACGGGAGCTAGCTGCTAGCTGCTAGCTTTTACGCTCCTGTGAGATTCTGTCTTAAATTAGTGAATTTTAATCTCTTCTCATTTACTTTTCCACCTTCTCATATTTCCTGCTGGTTGTGCAACGTTCCGTGTTAAGAAGCAGAAGGTTGTTTCTTCCTGTCGCTGTTCAGTACGATTGGATATACGCATAATCAACACATTTTTGGGTAGGTATGAACGAGTTTATATTTGTAAAGTGGCATTCACATTTACCAGCACAAGCATATACAAGGAACATAATGAAACGTCTCTAAATATATGTTAGTCAAATTATCAGAAACATTTTTATTTCCAGGCATACGTGGAAGAAAATAAATTGCTGCTGACAGCGCTTAATAATTTGAACAGTAATATGACCATGGATGTACTGAGGAAACCCGAAAAGATTTATTCTCAACATGGGACCATGACTGATGTGGAAAAATGGAACTATATTTACACGCCAAGCAGCCATATCTGTATTTTTTTTAATTTTTGCTGGGTACTGCAAGAGGTATATTACTTTGGTTCTTTACATTGCATGCAGCATCTGGAGTACAATCATTTTATTCAGTCTAGGATGCACTAATATTAAATTACATAACTCAATGAAACAAAAATTTAATATTAAAATAAGCGAATAATCCCTTATCAGTGAGAAGAACACTATCCCGAAAATTCCATTATAGCATCGGGAAAACTTTGAAGGTCAAATTTTTGAGACCAGTTTTCTAAATTATCTAAACGCATCCCCATTTCTAACGGGTCCACAGATGTAGTACTATTCATCGCAATACTTCAGTTTACAATTCACATGCTGAGCTGTGATAACTTTTTTATTTATCTACCAAGGCTGCATTTTCGTACCGTATTGCAAGCTGTTAACTTGTGCACTCATATTGGCTGTAGTGGCCAATGTGGCGCAGAGGTTACAACTGTGAACTTTGGTTTGGAAACAATGAAGGAAAAACAACTGTGTAGCCGCCCCATACTGAGATTCTCCTCAAATTACCTTATGCAAATCCTGGAAGAGTATTTTTTAAAAATTCACTGGGAACTCCCCATCTTTACCGAGGCAAAGCAAGTATCTCCAATCTAACGCCACCAACGAGACGCTACTCTCAAATATTCTTTCCTCCTTCATTTCATAATTTTTGAGTTCACTACAGCTGTACATTCCAATGTTGCCGCATCACGTGCTTGCGCTGCATGGAAACGTATAAACAAATACATACATCACCTCGATACCATCATATTCACGTGAATTGCTTCCTCTTCCAGAAACTTTACAACATCCACCATACGATTCATTGAGGCAAAAATGTAAAAACCTCTTACAGTTCTTGCAGTGATGTGCAGTTACTAAGTTTTATTAAGATGAGTCCAAACGTCTAGAGGTTTTCACTATTTATGAGGGAGAACTTTGTGAGCGTATCGAGTCAAAGATTTTTCAGCATATTGGATTAAATATTTATGACGCCACTGCACAGCATGACAAACCGCTCTTCGAAACACTACTGAATGCCTTTTCTCAAGCCGGCCGGTGTGGCCGAGCGGTTCTAGGCGCTACAGTCTGGAAGCGCGCGACCGATACGGTCGCAGGTTCGAATCCTGCCTCGGCCATGGATGAGTGTGATGTCCTTAGGTTAGTTAGATTTAAGTAGTTCTAAGTTCTAGGGGACTGATGACCTCAGATGTTAAGTCCCATAGTGCTCAGAGCCATTTAGAAACTTCTCTGAAAACTATCTAGTACACATGGGACGGTCAGACACACGTGATGAAACATTTTGGATCCAACACAAGCAAACAGATGTGACGTCTTCTAGGATGTCGACGTTGTAACTGGCGTCAGTGACAATGGGGAAGCGGTAGCGTCAATGACTACCACCGTACCAGACGCATCTAAAACAGGTGGTAAGATTTTATTTTCAACAATACAGAGCCGATAGTGTTTTATCTCTATGAAACGTTTAACATTTAGTTCCAGACAGGTGTATGTAGAAGCAAGATGGCAAAGTTTAAAAGAATAGTTTGCTTTAAATGCGAACATTTTTATGTTAGGCTTTACCGTGACTGTTATTGACATTAAATGAAACAAGTTTACTGTTACCAGTCACCGTTTTATAGTTTGTTTGACCCATCAAACAGTGTCAGGGGGGCTGAAGGAAATGAAGTAGTAGACGTGTCAACGTAGACGCAAACTTTTACGTGAAAGCACACTTACAAATTTTCAGAAACCTGGAAACCAGACATACACCGAGGTCACAAAAGTAATGTGGTACCTACCCGCCCGGTTAGCCGTGCGGTCTAAAGCACGGCCTTCCGGATTGGGAAAGAGCGCTTGGTCCCCGGCACGAATCCGCCCGGTGGACTTGTGTCGAGGTCCGGTGAGCCGGCCAATCAGTAGATTATTTTTAAGCGGTTTTCCATCTGCCTCGGCGAATGCTGGCTGGTTTTCCTTATTCCGCCTCAGCTACACTATGTCGGCGATTGCTGCGCAAACAAGTTCTCCACGTACGCATACACCACCATTACTCTACCACGCAGACATAGGGGCTACACTCGTCTGGTCTGAGACGTTCCCTGGCGGGTCCACGGCCGGCCGAACCGCACAGTAACCCTGAAAGAGAGGGTCGGTGTGGGGCGGCGGAGGGGTGAAGTGGACTGCGGTAGTCGTCGTGGGGTTGTGGACCACTGCAGCTGCGACGGGGACGGAGCCTCTCCGTCGTTTCTAGGCCCCCAGTCAACATACAATACAACACAATACGAGTACAATGTGATACATCCTAATATCGTGTCGGAACCTCCTTTTGCCCAACGTAGTGCAGAAACTCGGCATGGACTCAACAAGCCGTTGGGAGTTTCCTACAGAAATACTGAACCATACTGAGCCATTCCTTGCCGGTGCAGGATTTTGTGAACGAATCGAAGACTCGATTATGTCCAATAAACGTTCGATGGGATTCATGTCGTGCGATCCGGGTGGAAATATTCATTCTCCGTTATTTGGGATCATGAATTCCATGAATGGCTGCAAAAGAGCTCCAGTTAGCCGTACATAACCATTTACACTCAATGACATGTTTAGCTGGACCAGAGGACCCAGTTCATTCCATGTAAACACAGGCCACAGCATTGTGGAACCAGCACCAGCTTGCACACTGCCTTGTTGACAACATGGCTTCGTGGTGTTTGCGCCACACTACAGTCCTTCAATCAGCTCTTACCAACTGAAATCGGGACTCAACTGACCAGGCGCGGTTAATTATTTGTCTAGAGCCCAGAAGGGGAGCTCCAGCGACGTCGTGCTGTTAGCAAAGGCACTTGCATCGGTCGTCTGCTGCCGTAGCTCTTTAACCCCAGATTTCACCGCATTGGCGTAACGGATACGTTCGTCGTACGTCCCACATTGATTTCTGCGATTATTTCACTCTGTGTTGCTTGTCTGTTAGAACTGACAACTCTACGCAAACGCCGCTACTCTCGACTGTTAAGTGAAGGCCATCGGCCACTGTATTTTCCATGATGAGAGGTAATGCCTGAAATTTGGTATTTTCGGAACACCCTTGTCACTGTGTAGCTCAGAATACTGAATTCCGTAACGATTTCGGAAACAGAATGACCCATTGCGTCTAGCTCCAACTATTATTCCGATTTCAAAGTCTGCTAATTCTCGTCGTGCGACCATAATCTCGTTGGAAACCTTTTCACGTAAATCAACTAAGTACAAGTGTCAGCTTCGCCAATACACTGACATTTTATAAGTTGTGTACGCGATACCTCTGCCATCTTTATACATGTATATCGCTGTCCTATGACTTTTGCCACCTCAGTGTACTCTTAACCCCCGAAGTATTGCTACCGCACGAATCATCAAGATAAAACTAAGCTGATTACAGCGCAGAGAGGTGTTCATGGAGTCGTTCTTCCTGCGTTCTGTAAGTGGATGGAACGGGAAGAAATCCAAATAACTCGTTTAATGGGAAGCACCACTTGCCATCCACTTCAATATGGTTTGCAGACAACGCACGTATACACACACTGAAGAGCCAAAGAAATTGGTTCACCTGCCTAATATCGAGAAGGGTCCCCGCGAGCACGCATAAGTGTCGCAACACGATGTGACATGGACTCGACTAATACCTGCAGAGATTTGACACCATGAATCCTGCAGGGCTGTCCATAAATCCGTAAGAATACTAGGGGATGCAGAGTCTGAACAGCACATTGCAAAGCATCCCAGACGTGCTCAATAATGTTCATGACCGTGAAGTTTGGTGGGCAGCGGAAGTGTTTAAACTCAGAAGAGTGTTCCAGGAGCCACTCTGTAGCAATTCTGGACTTGTGGGGTGTCGCATGCACAATGGGTATGATTGAATGCAAGTGATCAGACAGGATGCTTACGTACGTGTTCGGATCAAATAGTTCAAATGTCTCTGAGCACTATGGGACTTAACATCTGTGGTCATCAGTCCCCTAGAACTTAGAGGTAATTAAACCTAAGAACATCACAAACATCCATGCCCAAGGCAGGATTCGATCCTGCGACCCTAGCCGCAGCGCGGTTCCGGACTGAAGCGCCTAGAACCGCTCGGCCACAACAGCCGGCAACCACCGCACGACTCGGAACACTGCTCAGCGCAAATGCGCCTTGTATCTCAGCATGCCCGCAGCCGATTCACTTTCCCACCTAGCGCCATCTATCCGTCGCCTATCCTGTCAGATAATCTATTCGTCTCGATGGGCAAAGAATCCTCCACCTTCAGTGCGGATGCAGATTCACGTTAGATCTCTAGCGGGAATCTAAAATTAGCAAGCGGAGAGAACATGGACAGGGAGTGTGGATAGGTGGTGCTAGGTGTGAATCGGAGTCGGCCGGGGAGAGTGCCGATGTAGTCCGCGAATTTGCGATAAACACTGTGTCTGAGGAGGGAGGGGGGGGGGGGCGGTGCACAGTGGTTGACTCTCCTGTCCAGTAAACAGGAGAACCCAGATTCGAATCCTGGTCCAGGATCAGCTGCATCAATGGAGAGACGTCTACAGACGTTAAAGTAACCTCTGGCGTGCCACAGGGGAGTGTTATGGGACCATTGCTTTTCACAATATATATAAATGACCTAGTAGATAGTGTCGGAAGTTCCATGCGGCTTTTTGCGGATGATGCTGTAGTATACAGAGAAGTTGCAGCATTAGAAAATTGTAGCGAAATGCAGGAAGATCTGCAGCGGATAGGCACTTGGTGCAGGGAGTGGCAACTGTTCCTTAACATAGACAAATGTAATGTATTGCGAATACATAGAAAGAAGGATCCTTTATTGTATGATTATATGATAGCGGAACAAACACTGGTAGCAGTTACTTCTGTAAAATATCTGGTAGTATGCGTGCGGAACGATTTGAAGTGGAATGATCATATAAAATTAATTGTTGGTAAGGCGGGTACCAGGTTGAGATTCATTGGGAGAGTGCTTAGAAAATGTAGTCCATCAACAAAGGAGGTGGCTTACAAAACACTCGTTCGACCTATACTTGAGTATTGCTCATCAGTGTGGGATCCGTACCAGATCGGGTTGACGGAGGAGATAGAGAAGATCCAAAGAAGAGCGGCGCGTTTCATCACAGTGTTATTTGGTAAACGTGATAGCGTTACGGAGATGTTTAATAAACTCAAGTGGCAGACTCTGCAAGAGAGGCGCTCTGCATCGCGGTGTAGCTTGCTCGCCAGGTTTCGAGAGGGTGCGTTTCTGGATGAGGTATCGAATATATTGCTTCCCCATACATATAACTCCCGAGGAGATCACGAATGTAAAATTACAGATATTCGAGCGCGCACGGAGGCTTTCAGACAGTCGTTCTTCCCGCGAACCATACGCGACTGGAACAGGAATGGGAGGTAATGACACTGGCACGTAAAGTGCCCTCCGCCACACACCGTTGGGTGGCTTGCGGAGTGTAAATGTAGATGTAGATGTAGATACGTTTTCACTCGTCGCCGGTGGTTCCACATGTAGTCTGACTGCATCATTATTCCCTTCCATTTCCCATTTCCTTTACTTTCTCTCTCCCCCCCCCCCCCCCCCCCCCTGCACTTCCAATTTATCTAACATGTAACACAGCTGCGGATTTCGCGTGGTATCTATTCTCCATATAATTTTAAGTATCATATCGACTCTGCAGAACACCCGGAAGCACAAAATTAATCGATCACGCCATATAGAACTGAGAGAAGCTAAAATTAATGTTCTGTTTATTTGCAGGTACATGTCTGCACTCCCGGTGCGTATTGAAATCTGCACACCACAGCACCGTAACGCGCTGGTAGAGGAGTCTTAACAGAATAGCACAGCCAGTTTATAAAATGAAATTATGTGCGGTGAATCTGTTTCTGCATTCTAAAGGAAAGAACGCTCCAACGGTCGATGCTGATATTGTGGAAGTGTACGGCAACGATGCACCATCTTGTGAAACAGTGGTTAGGTGGCACAGATGCTTACAGTATTGTCCAACATGTCTCAGTTTAGAAGAACGAAATGGTACAGTATAAACCAGAAATCGTGGTAGAAGTGGAAGCCCCTGAGTTCGGAGCACACCTTATTACAATCGAGCCCATAGTGAAAAAACTGAAAGTCGCTCGCTGATGAGTTTTCAAAATCCTGCACAAAATTTTTTGTGGGAAGAAGGTCGACACCCGCGCGATCCCGCGACTGCTGGTCCCCACTAAAAAACCTCGCCGAGCCGATGTGGCGACGAAAATGTTGCAGCTTTGTCAATGTAAGCCGGATGACTACTTCGACCAGTCATCACGATGGACGAGTGCTGGGTATTTCACTACGACACCGAGACAAAGGCACAAAGCAAGGAATGGAGACATGTGGATTCACCACCACCGAAAAAGCTGAAGACTCAACCCTCATAGAGCAAGGTGATGCTCATTTTTCTTCTTTTGTGTGTGTGTGTGGGGGGGGGGGGGGGGGGGGGAACTGTCACTATGTGACGCTGCTAATGGGAGCCAACCAACTTGAAGCGTACTTAATGAAAAATTATGACGATATTAGGAGAGACTGTCAAGACGAAGAGTGCAGCAGGTCGTCGGAAAAGGTTTTGGGTCTTCACAGGAACGGCACAGCTGATAATGTCACACATGCTGCTTGTACAGGCTATCAAATTTTGCCACCCACTCCATACTCTCCAAACAAAGCAACGGATAAGGTCTTCCTTTTTTTACGAATGAAGAAATTTATCGCATTTACCGACCGAAAACAAGGGGATTTTCGAGGTGGCATACTTCCTGAACAGCCAAAAATGGAGAACTCTACAAGCAATGCTGCCGCCAGGTCATTGGAGATGTAACCTAGATCGGGCAGGGCAACCACTGATATGAGATGCGATCCTCTCTTCTGCAACGGAACCACCCGAGCATTTGCCTTGACAGACTGAAGGAAACAACAGAAAAATCTTTGAACAACTCGTTCATCACAGCCAGAAAATACCGAAGTATTGATATGGATGGAAAATTCATTCTGAATCCCCATAGAGGGAGACTACAGGTGAAAACAGTCTGAGAAGTTTAAGCAGAGAATGCTGAATGTACGAGTTGGCCGCCTGCTCTCTGATCCGCACGCACAGAGCAGTCGCACACGCACGGACGGTCGACGTGCGTATACGCTTGCACGCATGCCGGTATGAGCCTGGACAACCGCCAGGAACATGCATACAGGCGCCGCTCCGACACCGTCGCAATGAGTAATGCAAAGGCACTGTGCTGTATACGCTTCAGACTGTTGTTGTTGTGGTCTTCAGTCCTGAGACTGGTTTGATGCAGCTCTCCATGCTACTCTATCCTGTGCAAGCTTCTTCATCTCCCAGTACCTACTGCAACCTACATCCTTCTGAATCTGCTTAGTGTATTGATCTCTTGGTCTCCCTCTACGATTTTTACCCTCCACGCTGCCCTCCAACGCTAAATTTGTGATCCCTTGATGCCTCAAAACATGTCCTACCAACCGATCCCTTCTTCTAGTCAAGTTGTGCCACAAACTTCTCTTCTCCCCAATCCAATTCAATACCTCCTCATTAGTTACGTGATCTACCCAACTTATCTTCAGCATTCTTCTGTAGCACCACATTTCGAAAGCTTCTATTCTCTTCTTGTCCAAACTGGTTATCGTCCATGTTTCACTTCCATACATGGCTACACTCCATACAAATACTTTCAGAAACGACTTCCTGACACTTAAATCTATACTAGATGTTAACAAATTTCTCTTCTTCAGAAACGATTTCCTTGCCATTGCCAGTCTACATTTTATATCCTCTCTACTTCGACCATCATCAGTTATTTTACTCCCTAAATAGCAAAACTCCTTTACTACTTTAAGTGTCTCATTTCCTAATCTAATCCCCTCAGCATCACCCGATTTAATTTGACTACATTCCATTATCCTCGTTTTGCTTTTGTTGATGTTCATCTTATATCCTCCTTTCAAGACACTGTCCATTCCGTTCAACTGCTCTTCCAAGTCCTTTGCTGTCTCTGACAGAATTACAATGTCATCGGCGAACCTCAAAGTTTTTACTTCTTCTCCATGAATTTTAATACCTACTCCGAATTTTTCTTTTGTTTCCTTTAATGCTTGCTCAATATACAGATTGAATAACATCGGGGAGAGGCTACAACCCTGTCTCACTCCTTTCCCAACCACTGCTTCCCTTTCATGTCCCTCGACTCTTATAACTGCCCTCTGGTTGCTGTACAAATTGTAAATAGCCTTTCGCTCCCTGTATTTTACCCCTGCCACCTTCAGAATTTGAAAGAGAGTATTCCAGTTAACGTTGTCAAAAGCTTTCTCTAAGTCTACAAATGCTAGAAACGTAGGTTTGCCTTTTCTTAATCTTTCTTCTAAGATAAGTCGTAAGGTTAGTATTGCCTCACGTGTTCCAACATTTCTACGGAATCCAAACTGATCTTCCCCGAGGTCCGCTTCTACCAGTTTTTCCATTCGTCTGTAAAGAATTCGCGTTAGTATTTTGCAGCTGTGACTTATTAAACTGATAGTTCGGTAATTTTCACATCTGTCAACACCTGCTTTCTTTGGGATTGGAATTATTATATTCTTCTTGAAGTCTGTGGGTATTTCGCCTGTCTCATACATCTTGCTCACCAGATGGTAGAGTTTTGTCATGACTGGCTCTCCCAAGGCCATCAGTAGTTCTAATGGAATGTTGTCTACTCCCGGGGCCTTGTTTCGACTCAGGTCTTTCAGTGCTCTGTCAAACTCTTCACGCAGTATCGTATCTCCCATTTCGTCTTCATCTACATCCTCTTCCATTTCCATAATATTGTCCTCAAGTACATCGCCCTTGTATAAACCCTCTATATACTCCTTCCACCTTTCTGCCTTCCCTTCTTTGCTTAGAACTGGGTTGCCATCAGAGCTCTTGATATTCATACAAGTAGTTCTCTTCTCTCCAAAGGTCTCTTTAATTTTCCTGTAGGCAGTATCTATCTTACCCCTAGTGAGACAAGCCTCTACATCCTTACATTTGTCCTCTAGCCATCCCTGCTTAGCCATTTTGCACTTTCTGTCGATCTCATTTTTGAGACGTTTGTATTCCCTTTTGCCTGCTTCATTTACTGCATTTTTATATTTTCTCCTTTCATCAATTAAATTCAATATTTCTTCTGTTACCCAAGGATTTCTATTAGCCCTCGTCTTTTTACCTACTTGATCCTCTGCTACCTTCACTACTTCATCCCTCAGAGCTACCCATTCTTCTTCTACTGTATTTCTTTCCCCCATTCCTGTCAATTGTTCCCTTATGCTCTCCCTGAAACTCTCTACAACCTCTGGTTCTTTCAGTTTATCCAGGTCCCATCTCCTTAAATTCCCACCTTTTTGCAGTTTCTTCAGTTTCAATCTGCAGTTCATAACCAATAGATTGTGGTCAGAATCCACATCTGCCCCTGGAAATGTCTTACAATTTAAAACCTGGTTCCTAAATCTCTGTCTTACCATTATATAATCTATCTTATACCTATTAGTATCTCCAGGATTCTTCCAGGTATACAACCTTCTTTTATGATTCTTGAACCAAGTGTTAGCTATGATTAAGTTATGCTCTGTGCAAAATTCTACAAGGCGGCTTCCTCTTTCATTTCTTCCCCCCAATCCATATTCACCTACTATGTTTCCTTCTCTCCCTTTTCCTACTGACGAATTCCAGTCACCCATGACTATTAAATATTCGTCTCCCTTCACTACCTGAATAATTTCTTTTATCTCATCATACGTTTCATCAATTTCTTCATCATCTGCAGAGCTAGTTGGCATATAAACTTGTACTACTGTAGTAGGCATGGGCTTTGTGTCTATCTTGGCCACAATAATGCGTTCACTATGCTGTTTGTAGTAGCTAACCCGCACTCCTATTTTTTTATTCATTATTAAACCTACTCCTGCATTACCCCTATTTGATTTTGTATTTATAACCCTGTAATCACCTGACCAAAAGTCTTGTTCCTCCTGCCACCGAACTTCACTAATTTCCACTATATCTAACTTTAACCTATCCATTTCCCTTTTTAAATTTTCTAACCTACCTGCCCGATTAAGGGATCTGACATTCCACGCTCCGATCCGTAGAATGCCAGTTTTCTTTCTCCTGATAACGACGTCCTCTTGAGTAGTCCCCGCCCGGAGATCCGAATGGGGGACTATTTTACCTCCGGAATATTTTACCCAAGAGGACGCCATCATCATTTAATCATACAGTAAAGCTGCATGTCCTCGGGAAAAATTACGACTGTAGTTTCCCCTTGCTTTCAGCCGTTCGCAGTACCAGCACAGCAAGGCCGTTTTGGTTAATGTTACAAGGCCAGATCAGTCAATCATCCAGACTGTTGCCCCTGCAACTACTGAAAAGGCTGCTGCCCCTCTTCAGGAACCACATGTTTGTCTGGCCTCTCAACAGATACCCCTCCGTTGTGGTTGCACCTACGGTACGGCCATCTGTATCGCTGAGGCACGCAAGCCTCCCCAACAACGGCAAGGTCCATGGTTCATGGGGGAAGACTATGTGTCAGCAAAATACCTTGAGTTAGACGTACGTGCAGACATTACCACACGTATCCATCACACAGTTGAGGAGATCTCGGTTACGCTAATAGTGGCGTCGCGCATCTCTCGAAGTTGATGGAACTCTACAATGCTGGTCATTAATATTGCAATACCGGGGAGATAGCAAATGACGGAATTTTGCTTGTAGTGCGATTAAATTTGTTGGCGATTTGTGGGTGTATGGTCACATTCTTTTCATATCGTCGATGTATTTGTAATCCGAGCAGGCTGAAGAACACTTGTTCCTTTTACATACACTCACACTGTAGCGGAAGGCATCGTGTACCATTACTAGTGGTTTCCTTTCTCGTTCTCGTCGCAGATAGAACGAGGCACAAACGACTGTCTATACGCCTCCAAATGGTTCAAATGGCTCTGAGCACTATGGGACTTAACATCTGTGGTCATCAGTCCCCTAGAACGTAGAACTACTTAAACCTAACTAACCTAAGGACATTACACACATCCATGCCCGAGGCAGGATTCGAAACTGCGACCGTAGCGGTCATGCGGTTCCAGACTGAAGCGCCTAGAACCGCACGGCCACACCGGTCGGCTATACGCCTCCGCACAAGACCTAATTTGTCATATCTTTGTGATCCCTACGTGAAATATATGTTGACGGCAGTAGGATAGTTCTGCAGCCAGCTTCAAATGCCAGTTCTCTAAATTTTCTCAGTAGTGTGAGTTCCCGAATCATCTCCGTAATACTTGCGTTTTGTTCGAATCCGTCGGTAACAAATCTAGCAGCCCGCCTCTGAAATGCATCGATCCCTTCCGTTAGTCCGAGCTGTTGGGGATTCCATACACTTGAGCAGTACTCAAGAATAGGTTGCACAAGCGTCCTACATGCGGTCTCCTTTACAGAAACATCACACTTTCCTAAACTTCTCCCAGTAAATCGAAGTCGGCCATTCGCCTTCGCTACCGTGATCGTCACATGCTCGTTCGATTTGCAACGTCACGCTCAGATAGTTGAACGACGCAACTGTGTCAAGCATGGCAGAACCAATGCCGTGCCCGAACATTATGGGTTTGTTTAACTTAGTTTTTTCTACATTTAGAGCCACCTGGCATTCTTCACAGCATCAAGAAATGTTCTCTAAGTCATCTTGTGTACTGCAACGGTCACTTATTTTCGACACCTACCCGTTCACCACTGCGTCATCACCAAACAACCGCAGGTTGGTGCCCACCCTGTCCGCTAGATGATTTATGTATAGAGAAAATAACAGCGGTCCTATCATACTCCGGCCGAGCGGTTCTAGGCGCTTCAGTCTGGAACCGCGCTGCTGCTATGGTCGCAGGTTCGAATCATGCCTCTGGCATGGATGTGTGTGATGTCCATAGGTTAGTTAGGTTTAAGTAGTTCCAAGTCTAGGGGACTGATGACCTCAGATGTTAAGTCCCACAGTGCTCAGAGCCATTTTGAACCTATCACACTTCCGTGGGTCACTACTGACGATACTCTTGTCTCTGATGGACCCTCGTCATCGAGGAAAACACACTGGGTTCTCAAGCCACTCACATATCTGGGAACCTATTCCACATGCTCCTACCTCCGTTATCAATCTGAAATGGTGCACCTGTGAAGCTGTTTTCGGAAATCTCTAAATATGGAACCTGGCTGTTGCCCTTCATCCATAGTTCACTGTACATCATGTGAGAAAAGGGCAAGCTGATTCGTGCTCATAAACTTTTCGGTCTATACGAAATTTGTTATATTTGAACTCAGAACATTATCTAGAATTCTGCAGAAAACCGATTTAAGGATACTGATCTGCAATTATGAGGATCCGTTCTTTTGCCCTTCTTATGTACAGGACTCACCTCTACCTATTTCCAGTCGCTTGGGACTTAGCGTTCGGCGAGGAATTCGCTATAAATGCAAGCACTGCTGTTCATTGCCGGCCGAAGTGGCCATGCGGTTAAAGGCGCTGCAGTCTGGAACCGCAAGACCGCTACGGTCGCAGGTTCGAATCCTGCCTCGGGCATGGATGTTTGTGATGTCCTTAGGTTAGTTAGGTTTAACTAGTTCTAAGTTCTAGGGGACTAATGACCTCAGCAGTTGAGTCCCATAGTGCTCAGAGCCATTTGAATCATTTTGCTGTTCATTAAAATTGCAACACCGTGTGGGTAGCAAATATCGAAATTTTATTTACTGCGTCCTTTCAGTGAAGTAGAAGAATACATGACTAAATTTATAGTTGATTTGGGGGTATAGATAGTGCGAAATCTAGTACTCAGAACTGTCACCTTTGGGCAGAGAAAACGGCTCTGAGCAGGCTGGGCGATGAGTCGAACCCATATTGGTTGGTAGATATGCGTACGTTATTCCAGGCTTCTCCAACTACACTGATGAACCAAAGCATTATGACCACTGCCCACCGCGACTTTGGATGCCGCTTGGTGGCGTTTTGGGCACGTGACACGGTAACAAAGGTATATGAATGAAGCAGACACGGACGGGGCAACACCCAAGCGACGATGTGGGCTTCATCTGGGGATATCCATTGAGATAAGAGGCCTTGACAAACGGCAGATTATTAATACACAGAGCCTGTAAACACGTATCTCGAAAACGGCGAAGCTGGTCGAATGTTCACCTGCTACCTTCGTGAGCATCTACGGAAAGAGGTAGAAGGACAGAGAAACTACCACTAGACGCTAAATGGTTGGACGCCCACGACTCGTCACAGAAAGTGGGTTTCGGAGGTTTGTCTACTCTATAAAGTAGGATAGATGGTGATCTGTAATCCTCCGAAAAAGCGCAATGCTGGTGCACGCAAAATTGCTTCGATCCATCGTACACTGTTGAACGTGAAGCTTCGCAGCAGACCATCCCCATGTATTCACATGTTGACCTAACAACATTGTCAGTTACGATTGCAATGGGTACGGGACCATCGGGATTCGACCATCGATCAATACAAACGTGTCGGCTCTTATGGTGAAACAAATTTTTGCTACACTCGCTCGGTGGTCGTCTCCAGAAACGCCGTCATCGAGGCCAAGGATGGTTCAAAACGTGCAGTGCGCCACGAACGCAGGCTGAAGGGAGCAGTATTATGCTATGGGAGACATTCTCCTCCGCTGGCGTGGGACCTGTGGTAGTAATCGAAGACACCTGAAAGTTGCGAACCACCTGCATCCCTTCATGCTTGATGTCTTCCCCGATGGCGATGTCACAGTGGTTGGAGGGAGCATTATAGTGAACTGACGTTGATGCCTCGGTGACCAGGTTCATGTTGATGTAAATCGTATGGAACCCAACTCGGTGGCTATCGGGCGCCTTACCGCGTACGCAAATTGGTGTCCTGTTATTTACACGAATTATACGACCTGTGCGTTGACATCTCACATCACATACCTCCACAAATCTACAAACAAACTTTCAGATGCCCGATACACAAAGCCAGTGACGTATTTCGCTCCAAAGACGGACACACATGCTGTTAAGCATGCGGTCATAATGGTTTGGCTCCTCGGTGTACATCCCATATGCCATCAATCGCAGTGCCTACTGAGCTGCTGCATGCCTTCTCTCAGCAACCCATGACCAGGTGGTTTCAGTGGCTAGGAGATCTGGAAAGTTTGCTGGTCATCGTTACAGTCGAACACACTATCTGTCGCGGAAGGTGAGAACCAAAGAGGTAGACAACCAACAGTGAGGCTCCGGGTGGCAGCAGCAAGCAACACTGTCCGACATATTTTGTAACTTCAAAACACCGAACATGTTAGTTAGATGGATGCAACAGAAGCTTTATTTTCTTATCTAAATCTGATGAAGTATTTTTCTGAATCATAAATCATTCCCAGTGTATGTTCAGAGTGATACAAAGGGTATTGAGGAACTGTCAAACGTCAGCAGGAAAAAATAATTTTCTCTTGATATTATATCTTGATGTATTCAAGAATTTAGGACGAAGACCTAGTTTATTTATTTTATTTGACCATCTAATAGGATCCTCTGAATTTGGAGAAGAATATCGTTAGTGTATTTCGATACAGCTATTGTTAAAACATTACTTCGCTAGTAGCTGGTATTATTTCCGTAAAACTAAATCAATGGAAGGCAACTCGGACAAATGTACAAAATATTATTTAAACGGCAACGATGGTCCTTTCTTGTAAACTGGTCTAGCTGTGTAGTCTCAGTTACATTTTAATGTGGAGTAAGTGTAGGCATAGCTAACAGAACAGTAATTATTATTAAACTTACGAATTACTGCATACCAAAAACGTGTTAAAGTTCATTTGTTCTTTATTCCTATTAGCTACACAAAATAAATAATAGATTGTCGGTAGGCATTAGTTCTTTGCCTCAGTGGACAATGTACAAAATTTGATTCACTTTTATTTTACCCATTAACAAATGATTCTTGAAAGCCTGCAACTGTAAAAATAATGATTTTTTTTGTCTTATACAATGACAACAGCAGGTTAAACAAATGTAGGAATATTCTAGCTACATAAATCAATCTTAGGGCATCTGATACTTACTGTTTTCCGAGAAACAAATATCCTAACGCAATATGACATAAAACATGGCGGTCTTGGTTTCCCTTGCAACCTCTCAGAGCCATATAAAAAGAATACAAAGCTACAAAAAAATCTTGTCTACTTGAAGTCATCAAAATAAGGCAGCAGCTCGAACGTCGCAAGTACCACGCTTAAGGTGACAAAGTACACGACAAACGCGCTTTTTAATAGGAATCATATCTCGAAACGTGTCGTTTCTTTAACTATCAGCAGAAAATGCTGTTGTATCAGAAAAACAAACATGTGAAAAATGGTTCTGAGCACTATGGGACTTAACATCTATGGTCATCAGTCCCCTAGAACTTAGAACTACTTAAACCTAACTAACCTAAGGACAGCACACAACACCCAGCCATCACGAGGCAGAGAAAATCCCTGACCCCGCCGGGAATCGAACCCGGGAACCCGGGCGTGGGAAGCGAGAACGCTACCGCACGACCACGAGATGCGGGCAAACAGACATGTGATTCCGTGCTAGCAGAGGATTAGTATGAACCAACCTTTCGTCACAAAACAGGGTAGGTAAGTTTCCAGTTGGCTTCGATGGAGGTGCCCTGGCCAGTCTGCGTTGTTTATATAGGTCGTTGGTCAGTACGACACAGGTTGCTCGCGATCTTGCGTTATCTTGTTGAAAGACAACGTTACGAATCCGTGGACAGGACACAACCACCGCCATAAACAAATCAGAAATATGAAAACTGTTGTCTACGTGCCTACGTGAGCCACGAATGTTCATACTACTTACCCAGCGGCATTCCAAACAATCACGCCGGTTGTTGTGCCGGTTTTACGTAGATGAACGCAGTCTGGCAATATTACCTTTCTCCTCGGTGCCGTCACACACGTATACATCTATCGTGATTCTGTACGCAACTTGGAGCTCGTTTGAAGAACTGTGAGGTGTCATGTGTCACAGTCGTCGTTGTACGCACCACCGTCGTGACCCCATGTCTGCTGGCACTTCAAGGGAAGCCGCAGCAGCGGCTGCCATGTTAAGCGTCCTTGGTCCTCCGTAAGTCACCACAACCCTGTCCGTGTGAGTACCTGACTTTGCGAACAAGTACATTTCCTGACTAAATGTACGTGCCGTGGCTGAGCGATCCTGCAAGAGCGAAAGAACAACATGTCTAACCTCTCAGGCGCTAGTCGCTCGAGACTGCTCAGATCCTCCATGGCGTTAAATACAACCTATCGTTTCCATGTGTGTATGACAGTCATAGGTTGACCGCCAACTCGAGCAGCAAAATGGGTAAAGTGCAGTCTCGATGGGGCATGATCCTGCCAGAAGGCGTTTTAACTTCCCACTCGAGACATAACATGACGTTCGCACAAGTAACGTTTAAATGCGAATTCGGAATGAGAAACCTGTTGTGTTATCGTTTCTTTTACGCAGAATGTAGATGACGTTACCAGTACCTGCGACGTCCAGTTGCGCTGATATAGTAACCGAATGAACATCCAAGCATGTGCTTGACTTCATGTCTGTTGATGCTTTTTGCATTCGCATTCATGCAGTTGTTGTTCTAATGACCACCACTGCATTTTCTTTACCAGGAGAGTGGACTTGAAGATATTGCAGTGACTGGTAGTCCCTACTATCACGCAGTCTCTTCGTTACTGTTGCACGTAGTAAAGAACCTTTGATATTCATTATTAATTGGCTTTTGCAATGGCGCAGCAAGCGACTCGCAGTCACGTTGGATTCACATTTATAATATTCTCAATCCTTCAAAACAGATGGCGGCCAGGCCACTCCCATCAGATTTACCCTTTAAACTTCAATTACGTGCAAAGTTAAGTGTTTAGCGCGAAATTACGGCCCTCTGCATGGATCTTATAGCGGGGAATTTGCGTGAATCTGAACTTCATTGATGGTATCTGACTGTACTAGTGCACGTGCATATGGCTTACAAAGATCGGAAGTATCTCCATGAACACTGGTTAATTGCGTCTAACTTGATATAATGAAGGAAATACTGATTATTTAGATACTCATATTTATTCACAATTGTATCCATCAATGACATATCAATTAAACTACGAAACAGCACCAGAGTCTCTTCTTTTACCTTACAAACTTGGAAGGTAAAGGACCTAGGTTTCATTCTTGGTGCGGCATACAATTTCGATCTACAACGGGCTGGGTAGGGCTGAGGATTTCCAGGAGGGGAAAAGCAGAGGGACCCCCTATGGTCTGGGGATTTACCGTAGAGGAGGGTGTAATTAATTAATTATTTTAATTAATTAATTTTGTATCGAAAGTGCGACGTTATCCGATCTACACCAGGGGGGAAGGGTGGGTTAGGGTCCGCCATCTTGAATAAATTAAATGTGGCCCAGTAGTCCCTTCGCTATTACTTACTGCTTGTCGGGTTGGCTAAAGAGCGAAGTCTACAAGTGCTGAGTTGACACAAAGGAGACATTTCAGAAGCTTCTATCTCGTATTTTAGATGTGTGTGCTCAAGTAAAGGACCGTATGAATGAGCTCAGATCAGCAATTCAGCGACTGTCTACAGGAGTTGCAAAATGCATTGCAGCTGGCGGTGGACTTTTCGAACATTTTTCTTGAAGACTTGTACTCAAGTAAACAAAATTTTAGATAACAATTCTTCACTCACCATCACCTGAATTTGTCCTGTTCTTTATTGTTTTCATTGGTTTTATATGTAGCAGGTACGAAAAGGACACGTCTTTGTATGGCGGTTGTGGTTCAGAATCAGTAATGCTATCTCCCCTCAAACCACGTACATTTATCCTCCCGACTCAACAGTCCACAGCTTCTGGTCTAGTGGCTTAGCGTCGCTGACTCTGGATCACGGGGTCCCGGGCTCGATTCCCGGCCGGGTCGGGGATTTTCTCCTCCCAGGGACTGGGTGTTTGTGTTGTCCTCATTACTTCATCATTCATGAAAGTGGTGGGATTGGACTGAGTAAAGATTGGCCATTTGTACGGGCGCTGATAATCGCGCAGTGGGTCGCCCCACAAACCAAACATCATCATCCTGACTCAGCCTCTATATTTTAGTTATTCAACACTATACTTAGGTGCAAATCATCGTCTGTGTCACTCATTTTATACGAACGTTTGGGAAGCCCACTAGTGCTGAGTTATTTGAAGTTACGTCAATTAAGTCAGAACTCTAACGTAATTCTACCTCTCCCACACATCTTGAGGGTATTCGCAGGAATGAAACCGACAATTTGCACAAGTGGTATTAATAGCTTTCTAACATCAAGTTTCAATGTCTCATGTACTTGTTGTCAAATTCCATGTCTCTTTCAAATAATTACAGCCTTTCTATAAAGGGAAACGTGATCAAACGCAAGCGAAATTATTTCTGCCTTTGATGAGAGCTTATGAGCTTCCTGGGAGAAGCTGGAAATACCCTGGACGCTATGTTTAATGAAAACTTCGGTATCTAAACATTCACCAAGAGCGGCAATATTTAAATGAAGCCATCCTAAGGCTCCCCAGCTCGCTGTGTTACTAGTTCACAGACCATGAGCGTATTAAGTTTGGTCAAACTTCACACCATTTTCTTGTAACGAAGCAAGTTTTAGCCACTTTCACTTCCTCTGCATATGCGAAAATGCAATCAAACAAGAGTGTGCCAAGGTGCTCCCACAGAGACTTAATATCAAAGTTGGGCCTGTGTGCCTCGTAGAGTAAGTTTAGTAATTGTCCAGAGAGAGTTAGCTCCGGCGCTTCCCTTGTTTCGTACTATCTCATGAAAGTTGCCCTAAGTTATCTGATGTTCTCGCCAAAACACCTCCAGAGAGCTCTATGCAGACAGGAGCTAAACTTATTTGTTCTCAGAGCAGTAGCTCTTGTCAATAAAAATTAAAAAGTTGTTAGTTGTTATTATCCACTGGTAATTTATCAACACACCCTTCCGGCAAATGTAAACACTGTCCTGGATAGTGATTCGAGCACAAAACCTTGCGTATTGCGGACAATGCTTGTGCTCTTAAATTTGTGAGAGGGTGTTAACAAGACATCAGCGTTTCACTGCCTAGGACATAGCAGCAAGCTTTGTCACAGATCTGAGTCGCCAACAGGAAGAAATGTCTAAAATCATATAAAGGACTAAGAAAAAAATTTTGGAAAATAATTAGTGGAAACACATGCCTGCTTCACAGGAGGAAATATATACTGAGGAAAGCATTTCATATATTTTTGGCCAATTGTATGTCTGTACGAAAATTACCAAAGTGGAAAGAAGTTGCTTAAACGACTTATGTTGTGGATGCATCATGTCCAACGATTTAAAGTCGACTTATTACAGAGAATTCCAAGACAAGGAATAATTTTACCCCACGCTACTTCATTTTCTCTTTTTTTTATTTGTATCTTCTCCAGCGTCATTACATCAAGAATTGCTATATTTCAGTGCCTTCTGTTTCCTGTATCTAATTTTGCACCAAATCGTGGAAAGGATGAACCAAACGATACCTTTCCATCTATGGTACTGTCAGAATTGAAAACAAATGGGCAAATCAGAGACAGCTTCAAGCATTCTGATTTCTAAGTGGTGTCCTTAAGGCACAATGGTGAGCAGGATTATCATATATCATCTGCAGATCTAGCATCTAGGACTTTAACTGGTTCGCCGGCCGGAGTGGCCGAGCGGTTGAAGGCGCTACAGTCTGGAACCGCACGACCGCTACGGTCGCAGGTTCGAATCCTGCCTCGGGCATGGATGTGTGTGATGTTCTTAGGTTAGTTAGGTTTAAGTAGTTCTAAGTTCTAGGGGACTTATGACCACAGCAGTTGAGTCCCATAGTGCTCAGAGCCATTTGAACCATTTGAACTTTAACTGGTTCGTTACCGAAATCATTTCGGCTTACTCCTTGTCAATACACCTTCTAACACAGGTTTCTAAGGTATTTTTTATGTCATATGTCACAAAGAAATTCCCCTCAGTTCAATTTTTTAAGTCACGTTTCATAATTATGAAAACGAAAGAGAAGATGTAATCATCCCGAGGTTGAATCTCTTCTGTTCGTGTGGGCTTACAAGTAAATTTGCGTTTGAAAGGGATCCGCCTTGAGCAAAACAGAGCTTTTTTTCTTTTCTTCTGTTACCAAGAAATGTTTCGCTGAAGTTTCCGCATCATCTGTGGGCTTTCATCTCCTTTCTATTAAACAACAGGGAAAATGCTCTTTACTACTTGTTCACATATAAATTCGAGTTTTTGAGAAATTATTTACAAATTTGAAAAACAGACAAAGTTTTTGTATACACACCCTGCTACCATTTGCTGTGGTTTTCATTGTTTTAGTATTTTGCGTTACAGGTGTTTCCCTTTTACAGTCTTTTATCTGCAACCATATAGAACTTAATGTGGAAAAGTTATTTATCTCGAAAATTTACGACTGGGGATGTTATGATTAGGCTCAACGTTAATTAATTCTGCGTGGAAGTGTGTGTGTGTGTGTGTGTGTGTGTGTGTGTGTGTGTGTGTGTGTGTGTGTGTGTGTGTGTGTGTGTGTGGTCTGATAATCCTCTGTGGGCGGAGAAAAGAGTTCGGTTACAAACAGTTGTGTATTCGATTATTACTTGTTTTCCTTCAACTTTGGCTTTTTGTATTTGGCAGTTTTTTTTGGGGGGGGGGGGTGTGTGTTGCTGTACTTGAGAATCAAGTCTGTGTTCATGTCTCTTGGGTTGTGTTTCGCATCCATAAAAGGTTCAGCATATGTAGAAAGACAGCTGTTATTTTTTAATTCTCTTCTGTGTTCTGTGTATCTGTTATTGAAGTTTCCAACGGTATATCCGAATTAAATTGATTAGCAGTTCTGTCATGTCAGTTGGTAAATACAAGATCTCTTGTTTTTCTCTTTTTTGTATTGGTTGCCCTTAGTTTTCTCTGTATCGCTGTGTGTAGGACATCGGATGCCTTCTAGATGAAACACCCAGTTTCGTCCAGCAATTCCATGTTGACATAACGTAATTGGCACAGAAATAAAATTCACCTTAGGAATACACAATAACAAAATGCTAAATTTCCTTGATCTGACAATACATAGACACAATAACGAACACCAGTTCTCCATATTCAGCAGAGTCATCTCCAGCACAGCTATACACCAACACTCGAATCATCCGACTGTGCACAAACAAGTCGATTTCCAGTACATGCTGCACTGACTGTAAAAATACTCCCCTCAGTGAATACAGCTACATAAACAAACAGCTGTAGAAAATGGATGCGACACAAACATTACAGACAAACTGAACCACAAAATTAAAACAAAAATAAAGGGGGCATCTAGCACACAGAAACAAATAGTTCATCAGCAACATACAAACATAGACACACAGAACACAAACACACAGACAAGTACACATGAACAACAACCATCCAAAACAAGAATCAAATGGTACATTCTCACTTACAACAACAAAGCAGCCCACAGGATGGGCAACATACTGAAAAAAAAATCTTCCACACAGAATTAATTACTGCTGAGCATAACTACAACATTCTCAGTCATAAATTTCCCAGGTAAATAACTTTTCCTCATTAAGTTCTATCTGGCCGCAAATGGTAGACAGTGAAAGGAAAACAACTGTAACGCAAAACACAAAAACCATGAAAACCACAGCAAATTGTAACAAGATGTATATATAAAAACTTCGTCCGTTTTTAAAATTTGTTAATACTCTCTCAAAAACTCGAATTTATATGTGGACAAGTGGTAAAGAGCATTTTTCCTGTTGTTTAATAGAAAGAAAAGTAAGCCCACTGATGATGCTGAAACTTCCGTGAAACACATCTGGGTAATAGAAGAAAAAAAAAAACAGTGTTTTGCTCAAGGCGGATCCTTCACAAATACAAAGAGAAAGAAGTGCTGAACGAACAACCGTGTTCTTTTTAGCCATCTGATGAACGAATTTAAATCCCATAGTAATTAACGAGTTTTACAGTTCGCAAAGAAGTACCACAACAGATGACAGGTGCCTCCAAAATGGCATCTTGCAGTATTCCCTTGATAAGAGCAACACTAAAGTAATTCATAGGAACCAAAAATTAAAATTCTCTCCAAATTATTGTTTATTATGATCTAGACAATTATTGGTAGTTTCAAGGAAAGTAATTGTCATCAACAATGACTCCATTTTTACAACAGTACAATGAAGATCTGAAGTTTTAATTCCAAATAGCCTCATTAGTGTAAAGTAATGCAAATGGTCATCTGGTACAGATCGTGTCAAGGTGCGACAGACATTTAATAGCGTTTGCAATAAAAATAATCCTTGAACTTTTTCGGTGGTTATCTTCCCATGTTTAATAAGTCACAGCTGCAAAATACTAACGCGAATTCTTTACAGACGAATGGAAAAACTGGTAGAAGCCGACCTCGGCAAAGATCAGTTTGGATTCCGCAGAAATATTGGAACATGTGAGGCAATACTGACCCTACGACTTATCTTAGAAAATAGATTAAGGAAAGGCAAACCTACATTTCTAGCATTTGTGGACTTAGAGAAAGCTTTTGACAATGTTGACTGGAATACTCTCTTTCAAATTCTGAAGGTGGCAGGGGTACAATACAGGGAGCGAAAGGCTATTTACAATTTGTACAGGAAGCAGATGGCAGTTATAAGTGTCGAGGGGCATGAAAGGGAAGCAGCGGTTGGGAAGGGAGTGAGGCAGGGTTGTAGCCTGTCACCGATGTTATTCAATCTGTATATTGAGCAAGCAGTAAAGGAAACAAAAGAAAAGTTCGGAGTAGGTATTAAAGTCCATGGAGAAGAAATAAAAACGTTGAGGTTCGCCGATGACATTGTAATTCTGTCAGAGACAGCAAAGGACTTGGAAGAGCAGTTGAACGGAATGGACAGTGTCTTGAAAGGAGGGTATAAGATGAACATCAACAAAAGCAAAACGAGGATAATGGAATGTAGTCGAATTAAGTCGGGTGATGCTGAGGGAATTAGATTAGGAAATGAGACCCTTAAAGTAGTAAAGGAGTTTTGCTATTTGGGGAGCAAAATAACTGATGATGGTCGAAGTAGTGAGGATATAAAATGTAGACTGGCAATGGCAAGGAAAGCGTTTCTGAAGAAGAGAAATTTGTTAACATCGAGTATAGATTTAAGTGTCAGGAAGTCGTTTCTGAAAGTATTTGTATGTAGTATAGCCATGTATGGAAGTGAAACATGGACGATAAACAGTTTAGACAAGAAGAGAATAGAAGCTTTCGAAATGTGGTGCTACAGAAGAATGCTGAAGATTAGATGGGTAGATCACATAACTAATGAGGAGGTATTGAATAGAATTGGGGAGAAGAGGAGTTTGTGGCACAACTTGACAAACAGAAGGGACCGGTTGGTAGGGCATGTGAGGCATCAAGGGATCACAAAATTAGCATTGGAGGGCAGCGTGGAGGGTAAAAATCGTAGAGGGAGACCAAGAGATGAATACACTAAGCAGATGTAGAAGGATGTAGGCTGCAGTACATACTGGGAGATGAAGAAGCTTGCACAGGATAGAGTAGCATGGAGAGCTACATCAAACCAGTCTCAGGACTGAAGACAACAACAACATCTCACGAATTCTTTGTAGTCTAAAGACAGACCGATGGTGGAAGATATGTAACAGTAAGAAGATGAAGACAAATTATCGTTCTTGCGTAGTTCTTACACGGAGACTGGAATTCCTGCTACTAGTGGTCGTGTTGAACTCACTGATTTGCAGGTTTGTAGCGGTCAGAGCCACCTGGGCAGCTGTTGACTGACCGTGGCGTGCACGTAGATGCATAACTCTTTCTTCCATGACGAGAAGAGGCAGGAAGTGTAGTTTATGCCGTGGTACATAGAACAACAATAACTATTTGTTCGATGTTGCTACAACCAGAACTGGGGCAGAAGTGTTATGGTCGTAACCCGCTTGAAGCAAACCAAGCGCTGCATGACGTGTGAGGCGAGCGAGTGCGCCGGGACTCACCCCAGTTCACTGCTAGTAGCGCCACGTCACCTTAACGCGTCTGCATGTAGCGCACAAGTATTGCACCACAATTTAGTATGAAATTAAAAATCAAAATTTATGTTTAAAACTTTGTTAAATTATAGTTTAGTGTAATAATGTTCCAAATACCGAGTCACGATGTTCTAAACTTAATAGTTTACGGAAAAATGCCGTTTTAAGAAAAAAATCAGAGGCGCTAAATAATGACGCTAGGAAGCCAGAATTTGGTCAGAAGGTGCAGTTAGAAGTTCCCAAAAATAACAACAGAGTGTCCACGTTAATCTACCTCTTATAGTTTTTGAGTTATTAAATAAAAACTAATTTTGTAACTAAAATGTACCTAAGTGTTGTAGATTAAGTACTTGAAATTTTAAAGATAGAGGATTATGGTTAAACCAGACGATCAAATATATCAAATAATAGAGCTACACCAAGTTTAAGACTTGTAACATAAATAGCAACTGATATAAGTCTTAGCAAAGGGAAGGTTCACAGGTAACAATCTACCGTTAGTTCCACTAAATAAATTCTATTAAGCAAAGTTTTCATTCTAGCGAGCTGAAACTTTCTACGTGCTTTCAAACTGCTTATCTGCATACCAGCAAAAATTAAGAAGTTTCTGCAGTAAGTGGTAACCTTATTATTAAAGATTGTGTGCCCGAGATAGCGGTCGTTTGTAAACTGCCGCCGTATGCAAATAGACAGAAACGACAGATGTTTTCTCGGCAGTCCGCACCGGAACCTTATAAATACAGCCCCTGAAGCAGTAGGAAGGTTCACTTCGCTCTCAGACACTGTGAGGTCCACGCCAGTTAAACGTCTGGTCGCGCTCTGCCTCGGATGACGTCAGAGCCAAGCTGTGACAAGCGCGTATTCGACAGTGAAAACTGTCGAGGACTGTACACCGTCCTGGATCGTTTAGAACTCGGTGAAATAACGGTTAGTGTGCCGTCCGTGTGAAATTCAATTCCGCGTGGCAAGTGGTGAATTTATTTCCACTTACTGCGAACTTTCAATTGAGTGATGTTAGTCAGGGCGAAAAACAATCTGGTAGGAAGTTACCGTAGAGGTCGCCTCTGAACTGCTAAAGGTGCTGTTAGATTAGAAAGACTTGTTTTCAACTGAACATAACGCAATTTTAAGTGTTGTTTGTGAGAAACTTTAATTAAATTAAATCTTGATTGGAACTTTAAACGTTTACTGAAGTCATAGTCCTGATCCCTCAAAGAAATGGAAAATAGACACTTTTCTTTCAGTGGTCTGGAACGGAATGTGGCCGCGCAGACTGGAAACTAAGGCCAGTACGTTTCCCTTCGCTTTCTGGCTGACCACCAAGATAGTTGCCAGGATCACGTGATTAAAGACGGCATCAAAACTTTAAACCAGTAAAGTAACTTACTCGCCGCTCCACACGCTGTCGACGTTCAGGCTATGGGGAAAAAGAAAATTGCAGTGTACATAGAGCTGCATCACAAATGTGCCTCTTTCTGCGACTCTAAAGAAGTAATTCTCTTTCCGTGGTTGTAGACGTTTCCAAAACCCATGGGACTTTCGTACGTTAATTTTTGAAATCTTGTACTTTCCAAGAGACAAACAAAACTTCGAGAGGGAGACTGAGTGACATTACGGTCGTTCCGGATGCTTTAAAAATTGCACGCACGGTACACGACGGCAAGCCATTCCGAGAAGGTATAATGTGCATGCTGGGTCGTTACACTCACTGACTCATGCGTAGCGCGAATCACAGGAAACTGTAATCGTGTTTTGATGTTTGTGAGTTTATCTACAGTGTCAATTTCATAGCAGATAGTCACCTTTCAGTAGAAAAACTACCATTTGTCGTAAGATGTGTTGTACAATAGCCATTAAGGACAACTGCAATTGTAAAAAATTGTCCGTTCAAAGCCCATAAATGATGTATAGTCTTCCATTTCAGTTTTCACTTGCTTACAGGATGTGAAGCTTTCCTTAAACATTGTACTGTATTCTGTTGTATGGAACTGGGGACCTAGAAACGATGGAGAGGCTTGGTCCATGCTATAGCCCTCAGTGGTACACAACCCCACAACAGGCTACAGCAGTTCACTCACCCCATCGTCGCCCCACACCGAACCTAGTGTAGCGGCACTACAGTTTAAGATAGGAAAGTTAGCTTCAGTACAACATTTCTGAGAGAGGCGCGGGCCTGTTGGCAGTAACTTAAGCTGAGCAGCATTTGTGAAGTAGAATGGAAGCCACAGGGCCGTCGAACTGCTGAAAAGAGTAAATGCAGCTGTTTGTATGGCACAAGTTACAGGCAGAAGGCGCCCACTGGAGCAACCTAGGTATTATGAGTATGTGACTTGGAATGGTGTGTTAGCAAAACAGAGGTGCACAGCCGTGTATAAATAGGTGCCGGTATTCTAACAAGGCATTCAAGTGTGGCAGCTCTCCTGGATGGCGAGGCGTGTCACACCACAAGCTACACGTAGCAGCAGATGGGGTGCCAGTGTTCCAGTCCCCGGCGGGTCGGTGGTTCGACCCTCTGAGGCCGATGCGGGGTCTGTAGCCTACTCCACAGCTCGCTATTGTGGGCTGTGGTCTTGGCTCCCAACACGCACTGGAGACATCCAGGGCGAGGGCCACAGATTCGGACACCGGATCACGGGCGCTTGTTGTCGCCCACGATCTGAACCACAAAGGTGAAGAAGCGTGCAGCGGGCTGCTTGCAGCTCACAGCGAGTGCCCCTGAGGCATGAGGGGCAAAGACTGCTGAGTCGATTGTTAGCCGTATAAGGCTGACACACAGCAGTGTGGGCACGGGTCGCTGAGGCAGCCATTCCGCGCCAAGCTGTTTCGCAGTCAGCAAAGTGGTGTCCTCAGCATTGCGGGACCCTGTGATGCACACTGAGGGGAATGCGGCACTGTAGTTGGAAACAATAAATCACTTGGAAAGTTTGGATGAGTGTTAATATGGTGCCTTCTACCTCTTCCCACTACATTTGGTGTTGCTGTTACATTCGGTGTCAGAAGTCACCACTACACAAGTATTATTGTGCGGTTTAACCCCCATTGGCCTCCTGGGGAACGTCTCACACCAGACGAGTGTAACCTCAATATTTGCGTGGTAGAGTAATTATGGTCTATGCGTATGTGGAGAAAGGGTTTGCGCAGCTATCGCTGACATAGTGTAACTGAGATGGAATAAGGAGAACTAGCCCCGCATTCGCCGAGGCAGATGCAAAATCGCCTTAAAAACTATCCACAAACTGGCCGGCACATTGGACCTTGACACCAATCCGCTGGGTGGATTCATGGAGGGGACCGGCACGCCTTCCAACATGGGAAGCAGTGCGTTAGACCGCATGTCTAACCGGGTGGGTTCCGTAAACATTCGTCATATAATATCAAACAACTGTAGTTCTTATAGTGACAATTCTGTAGCTCTGTGTTTCCAAACTTAACTTCATTACAACTGCATCTACGTCCACATGTACACACTGTAAATCACAATGAAGAGTGTGGCAGAAGGTGAATTGAATTGCCACGCCGTTCACGAGGAATAGGCAGGAAAACATACTTAGTTGCACCTGTGCGAACTTTCTTATCTGAATTTACTTTCCACATGGGAACAACTGACAGGGAAGCTATATCTCTATATTTTGTAAGTAAGCTTTCAATGAACTGTCAAGTGTCTGCCTCAGAGTGTTTGCTTACTGTGATTTCCCTCTCTGCAAGTTTCTTCTTACGAGTGAAATTCATCAACAGTCATTCGAACTACACGTCTTTGTACAGGCTTCAGGTCACAAGGTAATTTTTTCGAGATCTGACGAGCGAGAGGAGTGTTTCAGTAAGTAAAACGTTTCTGTAGGATTTTTGTAAGCAGAGAAATTATATTTTCTCGCTATGCTATCGAAGAAATCTTTGCCATACTCACGACTGGACTTACGAGAGGTAGACATAAGAATCTAATAATCACCTCGAAAAAATGAAGCTGCGACCCTAAATGTTGATGCTAGCTATGTCTACACGTTCACTGTGCAATGCGACCCTTTTTCCCGAGCGTGAATGACTTGGTGGAGCCCTTGGCTGTCAAAATGTTCCTATTTGGCTGTTCAGGAAAAGTTCGACCTACCCGTCGATTTGGCAATACGTACAGGCCAATCAATGGTTTCCTTATCTGAGGAAAGAGGAACAAGCCACCATGTAACATGTCAGCAGAATAAGGGGGTGAGGCAAAGTCTCATAGTCCAAGAAAGCAACATGTGTGATAGTATTCAGTGCAGTAAAAGCTGGGCCGTTCCTGCAGACAAAATACCCCCACCCCTTTGTCCCAGTACAATACACTGGTACCCTTGAAAGAACCTTGCCAGAAGCTTTCGGTAGTTCGCTCCTGTGATGCCTTGCTCCTGTTAGCAAAATCTGTTAGTACCACACCGCGGCAGTCCCAAAAATCTCTCGATATTACCTTGCCCAATGGCTGAAAAGTGCTCAGGATTAGCGCGACACAGCTGCAACGTATCCATTGCTGCCACAATTCACTGGGAGCTATGAATGGAATAAGTGGTCGCGAAATCCAGCGGGCAGCGGCAATTATTATATTTAAAATACTGAAGGAGATACTGGAAACTGATCTTCCACTGTCACCTCGACCGTGACACGGCGGAACTCGAACACCAGGGCTTCCACTTCTCTTGCGACTCCCGTTTCTTCACTTAGAGACGTTCGGCCACTTCGTTCTTCATCATTCAGACTTGTCTGGCCACATAGCAAACGACTGCGCCGCCTACCCACTGTGCAATATGATGGTGCACTGGCAACGTAAACTCCCACCAGCTCAACACGGATTATTGCAACGTTTTTCCCCTTCAAACACAGAAAAAGATATTCACGTTATCAACGCGACGCATACGAATATCCGCGCACGTCTGCACGCTTCTTCTGGGGTCCGAGGAAGCGTGCCGTTCGACGGTTTTTAGGCGGTTTCCCCACGTACGACAAGAGGAATACCAGACTGGAACCCACGTCCCACCTTAATTACACCATTCGTAAAACATTCAGAAAACGTTCCATACTTTTACATGAGATAACAATAGTTGCAGACAGTTGAGGTAGACATACTCGGTCCCATGGAAGTGCGGGGGCGAAAGGGGCGGGCTGGTGAAAGGAAGCACATCTTTTACCCGTAACTCTGTCAAATTCAAACATTAACATTCCAACCCCGTGAAGATATGGGATAACACCCAGGAAAAAGAAGAGTCTACTTCGTCAACGGACTCTGCCGTTTTGTTTTACCTTCTCTAGTACAGTGCCACAGAAATGTGCTAGCAAGATTTTAGTGTTTATCACAACAGCAGACTTATATTTACAAACAAACAAACAAAATAATTAGATAAATTGATTTTTTAGAAAAGTAATAATTAAACTTCATGAATACCCTTCCAGATAAAGATCATTTTATTTGATATTACTGGGCACTGTATGATGTCAGAGAGATTAAGATTTATCATGCTCTATTTGTGTCTTATTAACAACGTAGTAAAATGTCCTGTTCTGTATTCCGGGATGCTTACGGCTTTACATGTCTAGAATCAATTGCTAGCCTATGCAGAACGTCGATATCATATCAGACTAAGATGATTTATTTTTTAATAGTGGTTCGTCACAAATAATCGTGTCACATGTGGTTAAGTCCTCCTCCATGAACCACGGACCTTACCATTGTTGGGAGGGTTGCGTGCCTCAATACCCGAGGGGTATATGTTGAGAGGACAGACAAACATGTGATCTCTGAAGAGAAGCAGCAGCTGTTTCAGTAGTTGCAGGGGCAGTTGTCTGGACGACTGACTGATCTGCCCTTGTAACAACAGGCAGCACGCCCTTGCTGCCCTGTTACTGTGAACGGGCTGAAAGCAAGTGGAAACTACAGCCGTTATCTCTCCTTAGAGCATGCGGCTCTGCTGTGTGGTTAAATGATGATGGCATGGTCTTGGATAAAATATTCCGGAGGTAAAACAGTTCCTTATTCGGATCTCCTGACAGGGACTACT
The DNA here is from genome assembly GCF_023898315.1 of Schistocerca nitens. Classification (NCBI taxonomy): domain Eukaryota; kingdom Metazoa; phylum Arthropoda; class Insecta; order Orthoptera; family Acrididae; genus Schistocerca; species Schistocerca nitens. Next base: position 9,317,712 of record NC_064619.1, on the reverse strand, counting down.
TAGGATGTGTCGTCATCGAGAGAAACAAAACTGGCGCTATACTGGGCGGAGATTGGAATCTTAGATCTCTTAATCTGGAAGGGAGGTTAGAAAATTTGAAAAGGGAAATAGATCGGCTGAAGTTAGAGTTGGTTCCTACAGAAGAAACTGCAAATTCGTTATATTTGTCTCTTCAGTTGCTCAAACGAGAAATACGGGGGACCAAGAAGTAGCGAATTGTCTTTGATGATTCCTCACACGAAAAAGATGCACCCCCTCTCTACAGCACTTTATAAATTGGGCCTACTTTGTTGCTTGAAGCGGTTAGTCCTTTTGAAATTCCGTCTACGACGCCATGTAGTCATTGCCGACATTGTTCAGGTTTTTCTGCAGCTCTCTGTATACTCAGATGATAGAGATCCTGCTAAAGTCTTCTGGTACAAGACCAAAAGTAACAACGTTGAGTATCACATTAATGAAAGACAAAGAACAATTCATCGATTCTCACGTCTTCCTTTCGGACTCACATGCAGCCCATTTCTGCTTTCAGTAACATTTCGTGAACTAGCAGACACTTATCAGTCCCAGTTCCCTGAAGCAGCTATCTTACTGCATCAGAATATGCATTTGGATGACTTTGCTACAGGGACTAAATCAGAAAGGAGCCTAATTTCACTATATTCCAGAACATCTTTGCTAATGAAGAATGCTAAACGGTCACTGTTCAAAACTGGTTCAAATGGCGCTGAGCACTATGGCACTTAACGTCTGAGGTCATCAGACCCCTAGATTTAGAACTACTTAAACCTAACTAACCTAAGGACATCAGACACATCCATGCCCGAGGCAGGATTCGAAACTGCGACCGTAGCAGCAGCGCGGTTCTAGACTGAAGAGCCTAGAACCACTCGGTCTCAATGGCCGGCTGATCACTGTTGAAGTGTGTGACTAATGAGATATCCAAACGAAAGGCATAATTCTAGGGATTACATGGAACTCAGTGAGTCAGCAACAAATTTTCATAGACAACTGAAACAAAAAGAAATTTACTGCTAGCAATAGCAGGTCTTTATGACCCTCTGGGATTAATATCTCCACTATCCACCGCAGGAAAAAATCTGTTTGAAGAAACTTCGCTTCTCCGTATAGTTTGGGACGAACCCCTGTCTTACAGCCCCTCGGTTAGGTGATGCACGTGGATGCGAAAACTTGCTGAGCTATCTAGTATTATTATTCCAAGGTGGATCCAAATGTCGGAGAACGATAGCTCCTATATTCGCTTTTTGTGTGATGCGTCTAAGAGAGCATATGGCGCCGTCTTATACCTCATTTCTAGCAATAATGTTTCCAAACTAATAAGTAGTAAAAGCAGATTAGTCCCCATGAAGAAGAAAACACTTCCTCGGCTGGAAGTGGACAGGGTGCTACACTACCACGGCAAGGTCACAAATTCTGACCTTAGCATAGCGGCGCTTTAGGCTGATTCCATAGTAACTCTTGGATGGATAAAGAGTGATTCCGCCAATAGGAAAATGTGTGTAATCATATGCAACAGAATACAAATACTCACCACACCGTCTCAGTGGAGACACTGTCGTGGCAAATACAACCCAGCCGATTTAGTTTCAAGAGGATTCACACCTCAGACGTTGCGAATACTGGTCATAACAACCAACCTGAGAACGGATCGGTTATTATTAGCCACGTAGGGGTTTATAGGATGGCGTGGTATTCCGCATACTGTGTACAGTGATAACACCCAAACTTTCCATACAGCGAAGCGAGAGATAACAGAAATATCGACCGCTATCTCTGCTGACGAGACACGCCAGTTCGGCGCCCAACATGGTGTCACACAGAAGTTAATAGCAACACGACTGGCTTAGTGGAGAGCACGGTGGGAGCCGATGGTTGGCTGAATTAAACGGTGCCTCCCCACGGTAATGGGCAGCTGTAGCCTGTTCGAGGAAGGCCTGCAAATGGTACTTATGAAAATAAAAGCCGCGATCAATTCAAGATCCATCACACGAACTGAGAACAAAATGCTTACCCTCAGCCCTTTTTCTGATGGGGTCCTGAGCCACCAAAAACAACAGATTTTGTAAGGCAATTTAAGCTGCTGTAGAAGATGTCCGAAGAATTTTGGAACCGGTGAACCAAAGAGAATTTACAGCTCCTTCGGAATTCGTGTAGAGTTCGGAGTACTAGCTAACCAATGAAGGTCTGGACAGGAGACATTTCACTTTTTTAAAAGGATGTACTGCCTAGCCACATGCGGAAAAGAGAAGAGCGGAAGATCTACGAACAGGTCTGGACGCATTGCGTCCAACTGTCGTCCTCATTACCCCGAATGGCAGAGATGTTACCAGGACAGTCCATCTGACCGTCAACCAGGGTGGGGCGAATGTGGGAGATCAGCGAAGCCGTACATCGTTGTCCTGAAAACTTTATCTTTGTATCTATGATTGTATAATGTCGTTGACTATCTTGTTGTTATAATAGACGCACTGTTACAGCGATCGCCTTGTACTAGCTCACTTTCTCACCTCGACGGCTACACGTAACTTCACTTTGGATTGTACAGCTTTGTTCATAAGCACCCACACATCTAAGAAAACAATGGTAAACCCTGGTATTTTGAATGTGGGACAGTCTTCCGAGATCGCAGTGAAGTGTCTGATCTGTGATGTTAACTTTGCCGAACATTGTGACTGCAGTTTATTTCAACGAACGATAGCAGAGCAATGGGGACACAGAAAACATATGAACTCGTCAAATTTTCCAGTAACGCTCCTTAAATCAAGTTCGTTTCGTTCGTGCTTTAATAATATCACTTTTTTCCTCCTAGCCGGCCGGAGTGGCATGGCGGTTCTAGGCGCTACAGTCTGGAACCGAGCGACCGATACAGTCGCAGGTTCGAATCCTGCCTCGGGCATGGATGTCCTTAGGTTAGTTAGGTTTAATTAGTTCTAAGTTCTAGGCGACTGATGACCTCAGAAGTTAAGTCGCATAGTGCTCCGTGCCACTTTTCCTCCTAAGTTCGTTGACATACACTAACTGATTTTAAGACTTCTGTAGGGAAGCAGCCTACTCACGCTGTAGTAAATTCACATCAGTCTTTCCATTGTGTGCCAGCCAGTCCGCTGTAACTAGCTCTGACGTCATAAATGTTGCGCAATACTTTAAAAATCAAGCAAATAACCTGAAACTTTTCCAGCAGGTCAGGAGTAATACTAAATTAATGTGTGTTGAATATCAGTTCGATAACTTAAGCCATTTTCGAAATTTGGACGTTTTTGTGTAAAAATCATTGGCGCAACAGAAAAGAGCTAGAGACTTCAAAATTTATATTTAGATTCATCTTTCATAATAATTTAATAAAAACAGTACTTTGGATTTCACAAATTAAGATTTTAGTGGAAATTCATGATTTTCTGGTTTTCGTCTCAAAACTGAAGGAAGCAAGATAGATTAAGTAGGCTAATAAATAAGGCTAGGATGTTTAGATTTAAATAGGTTAGAGATCCGCTATAGCTATGAAGATGTGAAAAGTTTCATTTAAATACCTATAAAATTATAGCGATAGCGTATCTCCAAAGGGCCAGTTCAGAGCTCATCTACTGCGTGCAGTGTAATTAAGTTAATTCTCTCGCCCAAAATATTTAACTTAGCCACGTCAAAATTTTATTATCAATACTTACCTGCGTGTTGAATGCACAGTTAAATTAAGAGCTTCATCGGCCTTCAGCAAGAGAAGCTATGATTTATTCGGTAACTTAATGTGGTGCATTACTAGCCCAGCGGCTAGTCGGGAGAGCCGATTTGATCAGGCGTTCCCTTAGCCGTCCGCACCGCGGCTTTATATATAAGAACGCTGCGCGAGGTAGCAAGGCCCCAGTTCTCTCCAGACGCTGAATAACACGCCATCTGTGTCGGGAGTCGCGCCGCGCCGCGCCGTTATCACTGCTACTAACAGCCTCGGATGCCGTATTCAGTTACTCGAGATGCGCGTAACCAGGAAATCATTTTCAAGTGAAGTGTTAATTCTGGGATGACTTTCATTATCTAGCTTCAGTTTGCGTATTGTCGTATTTTCACGTGCCGTCGCGGGACAGACATTCTACCATTATTTAGCGTGGCGTTTGATGAAATATTATCATCAAATTATGGCGAGCATTCATTTCAACATTTAATTCGGACATTTATAGTTGCATCAGCGCATTAGACTCTGATTTGCTCTGTTAGTTAGGTTGTATGGATACTTGTGTTTTTCATCTGTGACTTTCAGAATATACCTATTTTAGAAAATCGTTTTTGATTATAAAATCCGGACAATCTCCTATTTCCTCAGAGCTATAAGCTGCAACTATAAGTGTATTCTCAGATGAAGTGGGCACTAGGAATTCTAATTACAGGCTTCACGTTTTGTTAAATCACTTTCTGGTTGCTAAAGTGTAATTAGAGAGCCAGTGTTGAGAACGGCGAAAGACAGCATAAATAACATTCTAAGTAATAGGAACTGATTTAACATTCAAACTTTTATGCAACAGCAATCATATTTACCCCATACACGCCGCCCCACACTCGACCACACATTTTAGTGCTTGCGCGAATGCATTTTAATTCGTTCGATGTGTTGATAGGCGTATTTTTTCCCATTTTACATACGAAAATCACATGTATGATTGTTGTGGCTGGATCTGCTGCGGTTATACGACATACACTATGTGATCGAAAGTATGCGGAAACACCCAAAAACATACGTTTTTCATATTAGGTGCATTGAGATACGACCTACTACCAGGTACTCCATATCAGCGACCTCAGTACTCATTAGACATCGTGAGAGAGCAGAATGGGATGCTCCGTTGAACTCACGGTCGGGTGATTGGGTGTCACTTGTGTCATACGCTTTTACCCGAGATGTCCACACTCCTAAACATCCCTAGGTCCACTGTTTCCGATGTGATAGGGAAGTGGAAACGTGAAGGGACGTGTACAGCACAAAAGCGTACAGGCTGAGCTCGTCTGTTGACTGACAGAGATCGCCGATGGTTGATGAGGGTCATAATGTGAAATAGGTAGACAGCTATCCAGACCATCTCACAGGAATTCCAAACTGCATCAGAATCCACTACAAGTAGTATGACAGTTGGGCGAGAGGTGAGAAAACTTGGTTTTCATGGTCGAGCGGCTGCTCCTAAGCTACACATCACGCCGGCAAATGCCAAACGACGCCTTGCTTGGTGTTAGAAGTGTAAACATTGGTCGACTGAACAGTGGAAAAGCGTTGTGTGGAGTGACGAATCACGGTACAGAATGCGGCGATGCAGTAGCAGGGTGTGGGTATGACGAATGCTCGGTGAACGTCATCTTCAAATGGCTCTGAGCACTATGGGACTCAACTGCTGTGGTTAGCAGTCCCCTAGAACTTAGAACTACTTAAACCTAACTAACCTAAGGACATCACACACATCCATGCCCAAGGTAGGATTCGAACCTGCGACCGTAGCATGAACGTCATCTGCCAGTGTAGTGCCAACAGTAAAATTCGGGGGCGGTGGTTTTATGGTGTGATCGTGTTTTTCATGGAGGGGGCTTGTACCCCCCTTGTTGTTTTGCATGGCACTATCACAGCACAGACCCACAATGATGTTTTAAGCACCTTACTGCTTCCCACCGTTGATCGAGACCGCCCCCGGTAGCTGAATGGTCAGCGTGACGGATTGTCAATCCTCTAGGCTCGGGTTTGCGTCGGAGAATTTTCTCCGCCCAGGCACTGTGTGTTGTGCTGTCATCATCATCCTATCATCCTCATCGACTGCAGGTCGCCGAAGTGGCGAAAATTGAAAGACCGGCACCCGCCGAACGGTCTGCCCGAAGGGCTATACGATTAAATAAATAAAGTGCGATCGAACACCTCTTCATAACGCACAGCCTGTGGAAGAGTGGTTACGCGTCAATAACATCCCTGTAATGGACTGGCCTGCACAGAGTCCTGACCTGAATCCTATAAAACACCTTTGGGAGGCTTTGGAACGCCGACTTCATGCCAGGCCTCACCGACCGACATCGATAACTCTCCTCGCTGCAGCACTCCGTGAAGAATGGGCTGACATTTGCCAAGAAACCTTCCAACACCGGATTGAGCGTATGCTCGCGAGAGTGGAAGCTGTCATCAAGGCTAAGGGTGGGCCAGCATTACCGATGGATGGGACCACGAACATTTAAGTCATTTTCAGCCAAGTGTCTGGATACTTTTGATCACATAGTTTACTTATTAGAGACGCATTCACATGTTACTTTATCCTCGCAATTCCGGAAGTATCATAGTATGCAGTAAACTCTAGTATATCGTAATGCTGGTCGATAATGTGGACGACATTAACGCAAGAAAATGACTTCGTTTGAGTAATTTATTTTGTGGTTTTAGGTTGTTTCATTTAGTCTCACAGCTTCTTTAAATTTTTTTAGTGGCAATTTCAACCAACGTCCCCAATTAATTGCTGGATGTATGTCAATCTGTGTCTTCCTCTGAAGTTTTTGCAATGTATAGCTCCCTCTCGTACACGGAAGCTACTCCACGATGACTTAACAGACGGTATAGACGGTATTTTTCATCCTGGCATTTCTTCTTATCAGCCTTTCCCATATATTCCTTTTCTCCCTTACTCTGCGGAGAGCCTGCTCATTCCTTACCTTATTAGTCCACGTAATTTTCATCATTTTCTGTAGTACCACATCTCAAACGCTTCAATCGTCTTCTGTTCCCGTTTTACCACAGTCCATGTATCACTATCATGAAATGCTGTGTTCGAAACGTACATTCTCAGCAATTTCTTCCGCAAATTAAGACCTATGTTTGGTACTAAAAACTTCTGCTGCCCACGAATGCCCTTGTTGACAGTGCTAGTCTGCTTTTCATTTTCTCATTCCTCCGTCCATAATGGGATGTTTTGCTGCCTTGGCAGCAGAATTCCTTAACAAATTTTGATGTTAAATTTGTCGCTGTTATCATTTCTGCTATTTCCCATTACTTTCCTCTTTCTTCGATTTACTGTCGAACCATATTCTGTACTCATTAGACTGTTCATTCTACTCAACAAATCCTGTAATTATTCTTCACTTTTACTGAGGATAGCAATGTCATCAGCGAATCTTATTATTGATTTCTTTTTACCCGGAATTTTAATCCAACTCGAAGTTTTCTTTTATTTGCGTCATTGCTTCTTCGATGTACAGTTTGAACAGCTGGGGTTGAAGATTAAATCCCTCTCTTATACGCTTTTTTATCGGAGCACTTCGCCCTTGGGCTTCCAAACTTATTGTTTCCTCTTGCTTCTTGTACGTATTGAATATTACCTGTCTTCCCCTACAGCGTAAATAACATCTTGCACCGTGTTACAGTGTCGAACGCCTTTTCCAGGTCGACAGAACCTTTGGACGTGTCTTCATTTTTCTTCACTCTTGCTGCATTATCAACCGCATCGTCAGAACTGCCTCTCTGGGGCCTTTACCGTTCCTAAAGCCAAAATGGTCGTCATGTAATAGATCTACAATTTTCTTTTCCATTCTTCTGTGTATTACTCTTGTCAGCAACATGAATGCATAAGCTGTTAACTTGATTGTGCGGTAATTCTCACATTTGTCGGCTCTTGCTGTCTTCGGAATTTTCTATGCGATATTTTTACAAAAGTCTGACGGTATATCGCCAGTCTCATACATTCTTCACACCTACGTGAATACCTGTTTTTTAACCATTTCCCCAATGATTTTATAACTTTATGGAATGTTATGTATTCCTTGTTCCTTATTTCATCTTAAGTCGTCCAAAGGTCTTTTAAATTCTGATTCTAATACTGGATCCCCTCTCTCTTCTCTGTCTACTACCGCTTCTTCGTCTATCAGGTCACCAGACAAGTCTTTTTCCTCAAATAGCCCTTGAACGTAATCTTTCCACCTATCCGCTATCTCTTCTGCGTTTAACAGTGGATTTCCCATTGCTCTCTTAATGCTACCGCCCTCGTTTTTAAATGCACCAAATGTCTTTTTAGTTGTTCTATATGCTGATTCAGTCCTGCCGACAATCATTTTGTTTTTCGATGTCTTCACATTTTTCATGCAGCCATTTCGCCTTAGCTTCCAAGCCCTTTCTATTCATTTCGTTCCTAAGTGACTTGTATTTCTTTGTTCCTGAATCTCCCCGTACATTTTTATACTTCCTCTAAGAACTGTAATGTAATTAAGGCGTCCGTGTAGTGCAGCTTTCATCATATTTACACTGACGAGATAAAGCATTATGACCATTTGCTTAATAGCGTGTTGGTCCACCTTTGGAACGCAATGGGCAAGTGATTCTGCCTCTCATAGATTCCACAAGGTCTTCGTAGTTTTCCAGAGGTATCTGACACTTAGTGTCTACTCTAAAGTCAGGCAATTCCATCATATTATGAGCCGGTGGCTTGTGGATGCGCAGTTAACGCCAGATAGCGTCCGAGATATATGTTCCATCGGGTTCAGATGAATCAGGTTTCGCGGCCAAAGCATCAACGCTAATTCATTACGAATCTCCTCAAATCTTTGTAGCACGATTGTGGCCTTGTAACAAGGACAGCTATACTGCAGGAAGATGCCCTTGCTACCGGCGAAGACATCAAGCATGAAGGGCTACAACTGGTGCGTAATGGTCCACAGCTGCCACGGATCCTTCTATTTCTGCCACAGGTCCCATGGTAGCCCAGGTGAATGTAAGTCGTAGCATCATACTACCCCCGCCAGCCTCCTTCTGTGTCGTTGTGCACATTTGGCGCAGTCGTTCGCCTCGATGACGGCGTATGCCGACACGACAATCAACCTTGTGTAACGAAACAGACGCAAAACCCCCAAGCTCGGCGACCTTTTTCAGAAGCTCGAAATTAAGGGCGGACTTCAATGCGAGATGCCTATAACAGTTTCCACAATGAAACTTTGTCTCTAAAGCCGGCAGAAAATCCAAATAGATTCTGGTCGTATGTGAAGTATGTTAACGGCAAGAAACAATCACTGCCTTCTCTGCACGATAGCAATGGAGATACTACCTAAGACAGTGCTGCCAAAGCAGAGTTACTAAACACAGCCTTCCGAAATGCCTTCACAAAAGAAGACGAAGTAAATATTCCAGAATTCGAATCGAGAACAGCTTCCAACATGACTAACGTAGAAGTAAATATCCTTGGAGCAGTGAAGCAACTTGAATCACTTAATAAAAGCAAGCCTTCTGGTCCAGACTGTATAACAATTAGGTTCCTTTCGGAGTTTGCTGATGCATTAGCTCCATACTCAATACTCATATACGACCGTTCGCTCGACGAAAGATCCGTACCCAAAGACTGGAAAGTTTGTAACCTCCCCGCAGAATTTTGAAAAGACAAATAATTAAATGTAAATGGGAAAAGAGCCAAGTGTAACCTCCCCGCAAAAATAAATGATAATATTTAAATGTGAATGGTCATCGTGCTAAACGTAACCTCCCAGCAGAAATAAAAGAAAAGTCTATGATAATGAAAACGAGCCAAATGTTTGCTCCCCACAAAAATTATAGAATAATAATGACCCAAATGTAAACTCGACACAAAAATTAAGAAATCAAGATTAATCATTAAACCCACAATAATAGGGCAGCATCGCTGACCTTAGGCCCTGTGCAATAATTAATCTGATAAATTGATTCTGGGAGGAAAAGCATAGGAAATATTGTTTCAATTGGAATGATTCTTTCCTTAAAAACGATTGCCTTGAAAACAAAATTATTATTGGGGCATTTCTTGAACAAATTAATTACAATTAACAGATGTTATTGGCTGAGCGCAATGCTGCTTCATTACCTTATTTAACAATATACCTCGTCCCGAATCGTGACCAGAGACCCATGTCGACGCCTGCCGACTCCTCACACACAACTCCGACCGAGTCCAACTCGCAACTGAACTCTCGCGCAGTCAAGCGCAGACTAGCAACGATAAACAACTCTCTGGTCAGAGATTCTGTCATGCCTCGCCATCGCTGGTACTGAATACATACGCGTTTCAAGTTGTACAGGTTACACCAATACTCAAGAAATGTAGTAGTCCACCAAATTACAGGCCCATATCGTTAACGTCGATGTGCAGCAGCGTTTTAGAACATATATTGTGTTCGAACATAATGAACTACCTCGAAGAAAACGGTCTACTGACACACAGTCAATATGGGTTTAGCAAACATTATTCTTGTGAAACACAACAAGTTCTTTATTCACATGAAGTGTTGAGTGCTATTGACAAGGGATTTCTGATCGATTCCGTATTTCTGGATTTCCGGATGGCTTTTGACACTGTACCACACAAACGACTCGTAGAGAAATTGCGTGCTTATGGAATATCGTCTCAGTTCTGTGACTGGATTTGTGATTTCCTGTCAGAGAGGTCACAGTTCGTAGTCATAGACGGAAAGTAATCGAGTAAAACAGAAGATATTTCTTGCGTTCCCCAAGGTAGTGTTATAGGCACTTTGGTTGTTCCTTATGTATATAAATGATTCGGGAGACAATCTGAGCAGCCGTCTTCGGTTGTTTTCAGATGTCACTGTCATTTATCGACTAATAAAGTTATCAGAAGATCAAAACAAACTGCAAAACGATTTGGAAGAAATATCGGAATGGTGCAAAAAGAGGCAGTTGACCTTAAATAACGAAAAGTGTGAGGTCAACCACATGAATGCTAAAAGGAACTCAAACTTCGGTTACACGATAAATCAGTCTAATCTAAAAGCTGTAAATTCAGCTAAATACCTAGGTATTACAATTACGAACAACTTAAATTGGAAGGAACACATAGAAAATGTTGTGGGGAAGGGTAACCAAAGACTGTGTTTTATTGGCAGTACACTTAGAAAATGTAACAGACCTACTAAGGAGACTGCCTACACTACGTTTGTGCGTCCTCTTTTAGAATACTGCTACGCGGTGCGGGATCCTTACTAGATTGGACTGACGGAGTACATCGAAAAAGTTCAAACAAAGGCAGGACGGTTGGTATTATCGCGAAATATGGTAGTGTGTGTCACAGAAATGATACAGGATTTGGGATGGACATCATTAAAAGAAAGGCGTTTTTTGTTGCGACGTAATCTTCTCACGAAATTCAAATCACCAACTTTCTCCTCCGAATGCGAAAATATTTTGTTGGCACCGAGCTACATAGGTAGGAACGATCACCACGATAAAATAAGGGAAATCAGAGCTCGTTCGATGAACCCTCTGCCAGGCACTTAAATGTGATTTGCAGAGTATCCATGTAGATGTAAATGTAGATGAAGAAACGGAGTCCATCCGAAAAGGCGATACGTTTCCATTGATCCATGATCCAATCTCGATTATCCGCTGACCACAAAACACATAATTCACGTTGCCGTTATGTGAAAACAGGTACACACAACGGTCGTCTACTGCAGAGCCCGATGATCACCGGTGTGTGCTGAATGGTGTGCTCCGAAACACTTGTGGCTGCACCAGCACGGTAGCGTAGCGTTGTTATATCTGCCACAGATCGCCACATTTTCTGCTGTACAGTGTGGTTAAGCCTCCGACCGCCACTTCCCGTGATGGTGCGCCAAAAGCAGTTTCACCGTTATTCAACGCTTTCCATAGATACCCACTACTCCAGCACGCAAATAGCTAACGAGTTTTGCCGCTTCCGAGTAGCTCGCTTTCAGGCGCCAGGCCATAACAACCCACCCTTTATCAAAGGCAGGAATATCAGTGGATATCCCTATTTACTGCTTTTATCGTAGCTAAAACAATTCGTATCTGCTCCGCTTATAAACTGACTGAAAAAATAGCAACACCTAGTAATTATAATTCAGAGTAATAAAATTTCGGGAATACGTTTTTCTAGGTAGCATATTTAAGTGATTAACACTGCAAGATCGAGGTTAATATAAGCGTGACCTAAGTCACTACAAATATGAAACACTGTTACATTAATAACCGGTGTAAGGACTAGAACATTGAATGCAAGCATGCGAACGTGTATGCATTGTGTTGTACAGGTGCCGGACATCGGTTTGTGCGATGGAGTTGCATGCCTTATTGCTCGTGGTTCACCAGTGCGGGAACGCTTATTGCTATTCGGGGATGACGCTGGAGTTCGTTGATATTCCGTATGTGCTCTACTGGAGACTGATTTGGTGATCGATTAGGCCAAGACAATATATCGACACTGTGCAGAGTATGTTGGGTTACAATAGAGGTCAGTGGGCGAGCGTTATTCTGTTGGAAAATACCCCACGGAATGCTGATAATGAATGGCAGCACAACAGGCCGAATCACCAGATTGACGTACAACTTTGCAGTCGGGGTGAGTGGCATAACCGCATACAAATACTGTCATAAAAATCGCACCCCAGACTATAACTTCAGGTGTAGGTCCAGTGTGAGCACAATGCAGACAGGTTGGCTGCAAGCTCTCAACTGGCATCCTTCTAACCAATACACGGCCATCGCTGTGCCACCGAGGCAGAACCAGCGTTTATTAGACAACACGACCTCCACCCTGCACTCCAGTAAGTTCTCGCTTGACACCACTTAAGTCGCAAATGGAGGCGGTTTGTGGACAGCGAAATGACGCTGGAGAGCGTCTGGCTCGGAGAAGTCCTTGAAATAATCGATTTGTAACAGTTCTTTGTGTCACTGTGGTGTCTATTGCCTATCAAATTGCTGCTGCACATGCAGCCGAGCACGATAGTCTTCCCTCCCGGTAGTGCGACGTGGCCGCTGGATTCGCGTCTTCTTTCGGCCGTATAATCCATCGGCCACCGGTGCCAGCAATCATGTGCAGTGGTGACATACCTGCCAAATCTTTCTGTGGTATCGCATGAGGAACATCCAACTTCTCGTAGCCTTATTACACGAACTCGCTGAAACTCAGTGAGATGTTGATAACAGCGTCTTTGTCGTATTTTAATGTATTCTTGACTAACATCAGCCTACCATGCCCAATCTCAAAGATACGAGTAACTAATGCTCGCACCGTTCCAGCGTGTAATTAAAGCAAACCCGATTTCTATCCCCATAGTGGCGCTACAAGCGCCGTTATGATGCGACTGGTCGAAATCTGAATAGATATCATCTTTCACATGTAGAAACGCGCCTGCCAACCTTCATTTATGGCGCACGACTCCTTTTCGGTGCTGTGACATATTTTTCTATCGGCATATCCTTTCCTTACCAGGCCGCATTACATCTCTCGATGAACTGTCATCGTAATGTTTTGTCTCGTAGATGTATGTCATGCTTACTTGTTTACACATAAAATCCAATTTTTTATTACGTTTGATTACTGTCTCTAACCATTAACTTCTGATGACTGAATCAAATTAACATCTGTTTAACTGCAAGAAGTGATGAACCGCCAGGGTAGCCCAGCGGGCTAAAGCGCTGCTTCCTGGACTCAGGTAGGTGCGCCGGCCCCAAATCGAATCCGCCCGGCGGATTAACGACGAGGGCTGATGTGCCGGCCAGCCTGGATGTGGTTTTCAGGCGGTTTTCGACATGCCGCTAGATGAATGCCGGGCTGGTACCCATGTTCCGCCTCAGTTACACGGCTCGCACTATTCCCTGGATTGCACTCGACGCAGACAGTTGGGGTACACTAATTCCATCTTGGGGGGTAAGGGGTGTGGCAGGAAGGGCATCCGGCCACCCCTTAAACATCAACGTGCCAAATCCGGTTAACGATGGCTGACCCTAAGTAACTGCGGGACAAGGCTCAACGGATAGGTAGATAGCACTGCAAGAAGTGATGACGACAAGTTTCGTGAATGTAAAATGACTGTTGTTATTTAGCTGTTCAATAAAGCAAAAATTTCTCAGTGTTTCACTGATGGTATCGATTTATACGCCACTAGTAACGAGGTTCGCTCTCCTTTAGTCACATGATGTATATGTGGGAGGAACTGAATGGCAATAATTGTGGTTACCGGCAAGATAACTCCACAAGAAATTACACAAGACTACAGCTTCCTCTTACCTCATAAAACACGAGAGAGTTACCACCTCTAATATCCTCACTTTAGGAGAGAAAAAGAACAGAGAACATAAGACGATAACTTTCAGCAACTACTACTTCTTCCTCTAAGTGCCGATATTTATTTTCCGAGAGTAAACTAATTGTTTCTAAGTAATCTGTTTAATTAGATCCAGCCAACAGTCCGCAGTTTGTCGAGATTAAAGAGCCGTGGTTCGTGGAAGGCGTGGCGCTTCATACGGGGCCGTGTTTACAGGCCTTATTACGGCGGAGGCGGCCAGTGGGTCACGGGGGCGCTAACGACGTCGTCGCCATTAATCAAATTGTTTCTCCTGGAGACAGCCATTAATCGTCCTCGTAGATAAACTACTGTGCAGGCGGAAGATATCAATTAGTTGAGGAATGCGCCATAACCGGGGACGGTGGGGGGATCCTGAACGCCGTCCCGTCCCACACCGGAGACGGCCGGCCGGCGTTTTTGTATCGCGCCGCTGCGGGCGCCGGCGTAAATTGATTGAAACAAAACGTGCCGACGGCCATTGTCCTGTAGCCAGCTCCGCGCCACGCCCACCGCAAAGTGCCGGCGGAGAACTGGCAGCCCCTAGAGCACCCAGATTCTTCGTCTGCCGCTGTCGGAGTGCCCTGCTGTAGCAGTCGAAGCTGCCCTCCCTCTTCAGCTTTTCTTTCCGCGCATAGACGAGCGTAATTGGTACTAATACCCGTCCCTCTTACACAGGTGGGCGGAGTGCAACAATGACGCCTCTGTAGAGGCCTCTCTTAGCTAAATAAACGGTGCCTTCGAAGGTATATTTCAGTTTCAACCAGTCATGTTCTTTTTGTTTTTACGTTACGTGCAAGACATTTCATGTATCCTGTAGTATGTGAAAAGAATGTAAAGACCTGTTTTTACATAACAACAGAGCACTTCAAAGTTATGGAATAATGTTGTTTGTGAGCCCATTATTATTTTCATGAAACGTTGGTGAAAGAGGGTGTACGGTTGACTTCCTTGTTTCTAATAAATGAAAAGCACCAGTTTGCTTTTGTTCTACAATATTACTTTCATTGCTAACCGGTTTTCGGCATACAAGGCCATCTTCAGCCATTTACTGAACAGGGAATCAGCGATCACAAAGCGGTTGCGGCATCGATGATTTCAGCCGTAAATAGAAATATTAAAAAAGGTAGGAAGATTTTTCTGTTTAGCAAAAGTGACAAAAAGCAGATTACAGAGTACCTTACGGCTCAACACAAAAGTTTTGTCTCAAGTACAGATAGTGTTGAGGATCAGTGGACAAAGTTCAAAACCATCGTACAATATGCGTTAGATGAGTATGTGCCAAGCAAGATCGTAAGAGATGGAGAAGAGCCACCGTGGTACAACAACCGAGTTAGAAAACTGCTGCGGAAGCAAAGGGAACTTCACAGCAAACATAAACATAGCCAAAGCCTTGCAGACAAACAAAAATTACGCGAAGCGAAATGTAGTGTGAGGAGGGCTATGCGAGAGGCGTTCAATGAATTCGAAAGTAAAGTTCTATGTACTGACTTGGTAGAAAATCATAAGAAATTTTGGTTGTATGTCAAAGCAGTAGGTGGATCAAAACAAAATGTCCAGACACTCTGTGACCAAAATGGTACTGAAACAGAGGATGACAGACTAAAGGCCGAAATACTAAATGTCTTCTTCCAAAGCCGTTCCACAGAGGAAGACTGCACTGTAGTTCCTTCTCTAGATTGTCGCACAGATGACAAAATGGTAGATATCGAAATAAACGACAGAGGGATAGAGAAACAATTAAAATCGCTCAAAAGAGGAAAGGCCGCTGGACCTGATGGGATACCAGTTCGATTTTACACAGAGTACGCGAAGGAACTTGCCCCCCTTCTTGCAGCGGTGTACCGTATGTCTCTAGAAGATCGTAGCGTTCCAAAGGATTGGAAAAAGACACAGGTCATCCCCGTTTTCAAGAAGGGACGTCGAACAGATGTGCAGAACTATAGACCTATATCTCTAACGTCGATCAGTTGTAGAACTTTGGAACACGTATTATGTTCGAGTATAATGACTTTCCTGGAGACTAGAAATCTACTCTGTAGGAATCAGCATGGGTTTCGAAAAACACGGTCGTGTGAAACCCAGCTCGCGCTATTCGTCCACGAGACTCAAGAGGGCCATTGACACGGGTTCACAGGTAGATGCCGTGTTTCTTGGCTTCCGCAAGGCGGTCGATACAGTTCCCCACAGTCGTTTAATGAACGAAGTAAGAGCATATGGACTATCAGACCAATTGTGTGATTGGATTGAGGAGTTCCTAGATAACATAACGCAGCATGTCATACTCAATGGAGAGAAGTCTTCCGAAGTAAGAGTGATTTCAGGTGTGCCGCAGGGGAGTGTCGTAGGACCGTTGCTATACTGCGAATACATAGAAAGATAGATCCCTTATCATTTAGCTACAAAATAGCAGGTCAGCAACTGGAAGCAGTTAATTCCATAAGTTATCTGGGAGTACGCATTAGGAGTGATTTAAAATGGAATGATCATATAAAGTTGATCGTCGGTAAAGCAGATGCCAGACAGATTCATTGGAAGAATCCTAAGGAAATGCAATCCGATAACAAAGGAAGTAGGTTACAGTACGCTTGTTCGCCCATTGCTTAAATACTGCTCAGCAGTGTGGGATTCGTACCAGATAGGGTTGATGGAAGAGATAGAGAAGATCCAACGGAGAGCAGCGCGCTTCGTTACAGGATCATTTACTAATCGCGAAAGCGTTACGGAGATGATAGATAAACTCCAGTGGAAGACTCTGCAGGAGAGACGCTCAGTAGCTCGGTACGGGCTTTTGTTAAAGTTTCGAGAACATACCTTCACCGAAGAGTCAAGCAGTATATTGCTCCCTCCTACGTATATCTCGCGAAGAGACCATGAGGATAAAATCAGAGAGATTAGAGCCCACACAGAGGCATACCGACAATCCTTCTTTCCACGAACAATACGAGACTGGAATAGAAGGGCGAACCGATAGAGGTACTCAAGGTACCCTCCGCCACACACAGTCAGGTGGCTTGCGGAGTATGGATGTAGATGTAGATAGATGTAGATTATCACCAAAGAAGTTAAATGTTTGCAGACAACATTGGAAAAGAATAACGCATCTACACTGAAGTAGAAACTTACAGTAAGTAACATCTTTGCAATGAAAAAGTAAAAACTGAACAGTACATATTTTGTGTCTAGACAAGACAGCCTAGACACAATGAGAGGAAGCCGAAAGGCACGCGCTTAAACTCACGCAGGCTGGCGTGAGGTCTGAAACAGGATACGTAATGAATGCTATAAAGAAAAGTACGTAGCTTCTGGAATACTTAACTTTAATCCACATTTGTAGAACATCGCTCTTGATGGTACATGTTATAACCACAATATTTATAGCAAAGGATTATGGCGCCTTGCTAGGTCGTAGCAATTGTAGCTGAAGGCTATGCTAACTATCGTCTCGGCAAATGAGAGCGTATTTGTCAGTAGTCCATCTCAGGCAAAGTCGGCTGTACAACTGGGGCGAGTGCCAGGACGTCTCTCTAGACCTGCCGTGTGGTGGCGCTCGGTCTGCAATTACTGACAGTGGCGACACGCGGGTCCGACGTATACTACTGGACCGCGGCCGATTTAAAGGCTACCACCTAGCAAGTGTGGTGTCTGGCGGTGACACTACAACATAAATAACAATGGAGTAGACAGGAAAACCTTTAGCACAAAATAGGAACAGCATGCCTACATAACAGTTTCTATTAATAAACAAAACTAATAAAATAAAATAAAATTAGTACGAGACAAGGCTGCATCAGGAGGTATGAAACATGGAGAGTGATACACAGCCAAGTGAAAGAAGAGACAGTTGTCAATGTAAATACAGAATACATAAGGAACTTAAGCAATATCAATAAGATAAACAGAAATTAATAAATGCAGGAAAATGAAACTACAGTGTATGTGGAATACAAAGACTACTTCAACAAATAAAACAACTTAATGAATACAGGAATGGGAATATGTAGGAAGAGAGAGTGTGGGAAGTAATGAACAACGGAGATGATTATATGACGTTTAGGAGAGGGGAAGTGTGGAGTTGTGTCTGGTCATTTAGGATGAGATCTGGACTGTGAGCAAGATGTTTGTTAATTTCCAGGGCTTCCAGCAGGTTGAGTTCATGGCCTTTGTTTGCTAAGTGAAGTACATGGGACACTGGCTGGTAGTTGTGACTCCCACTCAGTACATGCTCAGCAAATGCAGAGTCTGAATTCTGCAACCTCCAGCTGCGTTCATGTTCAGCCAGCCTAGTTGCTATGTCTCTGCCTGACTGACCAATGTATAATTTGTCACAATCACAACAGGTGATTTTGTATACCCCACTATTGGCTAATAATGGATCTTGTCTTTGTTATTAAAAACACACTGGGCTGTCGTGTTCCTGACATAGTAGGAAAGCCTATACTTACAGGATTTCAGTGCCTGGGCTACAGTCTGTGATACCTGACATAGAAATGGTAGTGTACACCATTTCTTGCAGACAGTGGATAGGGAAGCGGGTGGGGCATAGAGGAGGGGTATAATTTTCCGCTTTTGTTTACTGTGCAAGGTGTGGTC